>NW_020954564.1:46561731-46595250 GCF_900497805.2 Vombatus ursinus | reverse complement strand
CACACACACACACACACACACACACACACACACACACACACACACACCTTCTTCTCACACCTTGGAAGAAGTTGGGGAGAGATATGAGAGGAAATCAGAAGATGGTTGAGTAGAGGGCTCCAATTAAAAAAAAAAAAGCCTGATTTTTTCCCAATTTTTTTCCCTTTGTACAACAAACTAAATGACCATGGAATGCTGTTTGCTTGAGTCTTATAATAGTGGCAATCTGATATTGAGAAGGAAAAGTTCCAGACACAGAATGATGGTACAGTGAGCCAGAAATTTCCATTATTTTTAGTGCTTTTTGTGCCTTGTACTATTTCATATCCTAGACCAATCTTGAATCTGGTCAATGGGTTTCCTCCTCTCTGCCAAGACCTACCCCTTTGGAGCGCTGGGGGAGGGAGGGCAAATTTGCACATGTGTCAGAGAGACCTTGGTTGGATCACTTGAGTATAGCACCACCTGGAAATCAAATTATGTATTGTATTCCTCAAGTTAATTAATAAAGCGATCCTCTACTAAGGAAGGTCACAAAAATGGTGCCCCAGTAATCACTTGGGATACCAGTTGATAGTATACATAGACTACTAGCATATCACAATAATTGCGTAAATGTCATACCAGATTGTAAACTCTTTGGGCACAAGGGTCCCACCTTATTTATCTTTGTATTTCCTCTAGCATCTAGTATAGGGGTCCATGTAAAGAATAAAAACAATAATAATAATAGTGATGGAGATGATGATGATGGTGGTAATGATGATGACATTTGGGTACAGTAGAATGAATACTGGATTTTAAGTCAAAGGAATTGGGTTCTCATTCTCAATGCAACACTCACTAGCTGTAAATCTTGGGCAACTTACTTAAACTCTTTGTTTCTTAGTTTCTCATCTGTAAAATGGGGGTAATTATACTTGTACTTCCTTCACAGGGTGTTATGAGCCAAGCATTTTGTAAACCTTAAGTACCATGTGAACTCCAACCCTGGTCTTCTCCTTCCATATTTCTATTACATCACATTCCTCTCAACAATTCCAAGAAGAAGGTAGTGTAGGTATTATTCTTATTCTTATTCCTATTTGATATATGTGGAAACAAGGGCTCAGTTGAGGTAAAGTGATTTGTCTAAGATCACACAGCCATTAACTTGTAGGATTAGGACTTGATTCCAAGTTCTTTGATTCCAAGGCCACAAGGGACTCATAAAATGAAATGCTAACTAAATATTTGGTGACTTACCTAAATTCAATTAATTTAGCATAGCAGAGTGAGAACACTGGATTGAGTCAGGAGAGCAGTGTTCAAATTCTCACTCTGTCACTTACTAGACTTACGACCTTGGATAAATTACTTTTTCAGTCGGAGACCCAGTTTCCTTGGTAAAATAGAGTTTCATAAGGTGATCTTTAAGTTCCATTATTGCTCAAAATCCTATGATCCTTATTATATGCTTAGGGAAATGAAGTGAATGGAAAACCAGGACCAGCCAGAGGGGCTTACCGGGGCACATAAATGGCAGCACAACTTCTTGGAGTGTGGGCTCAATCTCCAGGCCCCAGCGATTCCATCCAAAAAGAAGCCCATCTTTAGGTATCTCACATGTTCGGGCCATATCCAGCTGCTCCAGGCTCATCACGCGGGCCCAGACACACAGATTTGTGATTTTGCCTCTGAAGGCCTCTTCTTTCTTGAAGCCACCACCCAACGAGTCCTGGTCCTGCCCAATGACAAACACGCCTCCAGGAGCCAACGACAGGGCTGGGGACAGGCTCTGGGACCCTGCCTGGAGCTTGCCATCGGCCACAAAGGCCCACTGCCCACTCTGCTCCTCCCAGGTGGCACAAACATGGTGCCACCTCCCATCCGCAGAGAAGACAGGCAGATAGGGGGAATGGTGCCCGTGGACAACAAGGGCCAAGTGAACCAGTCCGTCGTGGGCAGCGATACCACGTAGTTGAAGCTCATTGGCGAAGGCTGGGGCAGCGTATGAAAAAATGGTGCCCAGCTTGTCCGTGGCTAGGTTCCACTGTATGTGAGTACAGACTGTGATAGCAGCTAGCACGGGAAAGTCCACCAGCAGCCTGGCATATTTTGTAGCTGTCTGCACCTCAAACACCAGGCCGGGCAGCATGTGTGTACCTAAGAGGAGGACAAGAAGAGGAGACCCCAGTGACTTCCAGGGATGAGGAATGAGATCTAGCATGGTGGGTTCTGTGAGAAGGGTTCCCTACGGAAAACACCGAAATAGGAGTCTGAAGCCCTGGAAGACCTTAGAGGTCATCCAGTCCAAGCCCTTTTTATAAGTGAGGGAACTGAGGCCACAGAAGACTCTAAGATTTCAAACTGAAAGTAGCCTCAGAACATAGACTGATGTCACAGCTAGAGAGACCATTTCATCCAACCCCTTCATATTACAGATGAGGAAACTGAAGCCCAGGGAGGGGAAAGAATTTGTCCAAAGGTAGTAAGTGGTAGTGCTGAGATACCAACCCAGGTTTCCTGATTATACTTGATATTAAGTAAATGATCTTTTCACTGGAACTTGAACGCAGGTTGTTGCATTGCTACTCTTGTGCAAATCTTCAAGACTGCAGCGTGAAGGCTGATGCAGCTCAGTAGCGCAGTGTATAGAGCTCTGGGCCTGGGGTCAGAAAGACCTGAGTTCAAATGTGGCCTCCGATACTCACTTGCTGTGTGACCCTGGGCATGTCACTTAACCTCTCTGTCTGCCTCAATTTCCTGAACAGTAAAATGAGGATAATAATAGCGCCTACTTCCCAGGGTTGTTGTGAGGATAAAATGAGATGACATTTGTAAAGTGCTTGGCACATAGTAGGCACTTAATAAATGCTTGTTATTCTCCCTCCCCATAAAAATGTTTCAGTATATGCTTAACTGACACCATTTGGTGGGTGTTCTACTATTTCCTGTGTAACCTTGAGCAATTCATTTAGTTTCACTTCACCTCAGTCTCCATATTTGTAAAGTCAGGACTTTAGAATATAGAATGTTAGATCATCAATTCCAACCTTCTGATTTTTCAGATAAGGAAACTAAGGCTCAAACCCAAAGACTTCCCAGAAGCTTGTCAGATCTGGGATTTAAAGCCAGGTTTCTGGACTCCAAATCCAGTTCTCCTTCCAGCATACCTGATACATTAATCCCTCCATCACCTCCACTAGGGAAGCCAGCCTGCAGGGCCACTGCTATAAGGTCTCTCAGTCAGTTTCCTCTAGAATGGGTCTGTCCCTCAGTTTATGAATAAAGGGTTAGGAGTAGGGGCTGTTCTCTGGTAGAGAAAGCACTATGTGAGGGGCAGCTAGGTGGCGCAGTGGATAGAGCACCGGCCCTGGAGTCAGGAGGACCTAAGTTCAAATCTGGCCTCAGACACTTGTCACTTACTAGCTGTGTGACCCTAGGCAAGTCACTTAACCCCAGTTGCCTCACCAAAAAAAGAAAAAAAAAAAGAAAGCACTATGTGGCAGAAAAAACCCCCACTGCATTTGGAAATGCAGTACTTGGGTTCTGATCCTGGTTCTGCCCTGTACTGTATGGCTTGGGCACCACACCTCTTTGGGCCCCAATTTACTCATCTATAAAATGAGAGTGTTGGATGAGACAGAGATGGTCACAGAGATGGTCTCTGAGGTCCCTTGTAGCTCCAAATGCTGTGCACTTGTTGGAGCAGCTGTGGCAAAACAGGTACATTGATTCAGTGATGATGCAGTCCAGTCCATTCTGGAAAGCACTTCAGCATGGTACCCCAAAGTCACTAAACTTTGACCTAGCAATAGCACTACTATGCCTGTATTCTAAAGTGATTAAAGAAAGATTGAAGGAGTCATATGGACAAAGATATCTGTAGCCACTCTTTTTGTAGTGGCAAAAAGCTGGAAATTAAAAGCTGCCCATCAATTGGAGAATGGCTGAACAAATAATGGTACATAAATATAGTGGAATATGACTGTGCCATAAAAAATGACAAAAGGGACAGTTTCAGAGAAACCTGGGAAAACTTACATGAATAGATACAGAGTGAAGTGAGCAAAACTAGAATAATTTATAAAAGAGACAGTATTATAAAGGGAAAAAAAATACCTTAAGAACTCTGATCAATGTAATGACCAATTACGATTTCAGAGGACCAAAGATGAAATATATTACCCACCTCTTGAAAGAGAGGTGGTGGACTCAAGATGTAGAATGAGACATACATTTTTGGCATGGTCAACATAAGAATTTGTTTTGCTTGACATGCATATTTTTATGAAGGTTTTGTTTTTCTTTTTGAGAGGTGGGGTGAGGAGAAGAGGGGGAGGAAGAAAAATAAATGCTTGTTAATGGAAAGAACATTAAAAATTTTAAAAAAATCCTATATACCTTGCTGTTCTACCAGACAGGACCAGGTCCTATTTAGTCTACAAGATGGAACAAGGTCCCCATCCTTAATTTTGCCAGGGACCCAGACCCAAAGGTATTTGTGACTCCCATCCCCTCCTACAACCCTCCAAATGGAGAGCACTCACGTCTTTGCTGGGCTCTCTGTAGCAAGGCTGTCCTCTGGCCTACCCAGATGGGACCCTGTACTTGTCCCTGAAGTAGCTCAGTCACAGTCTCATCTTGGGGCTCCAAAGCCAGTTGGGCAAAACGCTGGTCACAGAAGTTGTGGGCACTCCACCAGTCTAGTCGCCGGCCTCCCTCGACCTCATAGACCCCATTGGATGTCTCCACTGCTATAGGAGAAGCCTCTGGAGCTGGCAGGGAAAGACTCAGTAAGAAAGGGCGTAGGCCATGGCTGGATTAGATGATCTCTAAGGACCCTTCCAGCCCCTTGCCTAGGATCCTAAGATTAGAGTTGGAAAGGTGGCAGTTATCCATCCTAAATGCCTCATTTTACCAACCAGGAAATAGAGGCCCAGAGAAGCAATGTAGTGAGTGGAAAGAGCCCTGGATACAGAGTGAGAAAATCTGAGTTCAAATTCTGATTCTGTTCCTTGGTAAATCACCTTTACTTCTGTGGGTTTGAGGGTCCTTATCTGTAGAGAGGCTGGATTAGAAGGTTCTCCCTTTCCTCCCTGCTCTCCCCTCCTCCCCCATCTTTAAATTCTATAATCTTATCACATTGGACAGAATATATTCCCTCAACTTGGAAAGTTCAGGGCTGTGGTATGGTCATTAACACTTGACTTGTGGCAGGCTTTGAGATTTCTAAGATGGAGCACAGGCCTCAAGCAGACACACTGACTGGTTGCAAAAGGATTGATTGTCTTTCTCTATATCCCTAGTAATTATTAGCACAGTGCCCAGCACATAGTAGGTGCTTAATAAATGCTTATTGACTGTCTGGCTGACAAAAGGAAGTTGTGCTGAGGTCACTGAAAGTGAGGCCAAGGACAGGATCCTTTCTTAGGATCATGGAGAGTTTAGAGCTGGAAGGGTCTTAGAGACTATCTTGGCCATATGCTCATTTGATAGATGAGGAAACTGAGGCATCAAAGCCTGAGGTCACATGGGTGGGATTTGAACCCAGATCTCTGGACTCCTCCCCATGTGTATTGGTGCATGGATTACAGAATCACAGAATGATGGGGCTGGAAGGGACCCAAGAGACCGTAGAATCACAGGATCCCCAAATTGAGACTGAGGGATCTCAGGGGCCGGTTAACCCACCTCCTATCTGAATAAGAATCCACTCTATACTGTACCCTAGAAGCAGCTAAGTGGATAGAACACTGGGCCTGGAGTTAGAAAGTCCTGAACTCAAATCCACTCTCAGGACATGCGCTGGATGTGTGACCCTAGATGAGTCACTTAACCTTTGTCTGCCTTAGTTTCATCTGTAAAATGGGGATAATAATAATAACAACATTTACTTCCATAGGATTATTATGAGGATAAAATGAGATGTTTCTAAAACGCTTATCAAACCTTGAAGTGCTATAAAAATACTAGCTATTTTTATTATACCTCCAAATAAAATGGTTTTTGACTGAGTAGATGACTGGATGTTTCTATTCAGGCTACAATTCTATTCATTCTACAGGCAGTAGAGTGAAAAGAGCACTAGACGAGAAATGAGAAGCCCTGTGTTCAAGTCTCAGTGGAAAGAGTCATAAAGTGCTATTGAGCCAGAAGACCTGGGTTTGAATTTCCATTTGGCTATTTACTACCTGTATTGGGGTCAGCAGCACCCACCTGTGGGTTTGAGGGTCTTCAACGAAGCTGAGGAGTTTGAGGGGTTCCAGAAGAGATTCCCGATCTCCCAAACAGACAGACACAGACACAAATTCAGAGACACAGGCTGATATTAAGATACTGGCTTCTGGACCAAGGTATACTCCTCCCCCCCCACAGGCTAATGGGAAAGCAAAGGAGTATACTCAGCATATACTCAGAAGGGGCCCAGTGCCCCTTCCCTCCTCCCAATTACCACCACAAAAATCACTGATTTTTATTTCAAAGGGAACAATAGCACTAGAAGTAACTATCTGGTCCAACCCCTCTCACTGTACAGATGAAGCCTAGGGCGGTAAATGGATTTGCCCAAAGTCATGGGAGCAGTCAGGGTGACTCCCACAGACTATAAAGAGACAGCCAAACCTACCAGGAGGAAGAGGAACCAAGAAAGTCTTCTTGGCATGCTGGGAGTAATGACCCTTATATCCAGGGACAGAGCAGATGGACCTAAAGCTGAGGAGATTTGGGGATCACAGGGATGTTTGCAAGGAGCCCTGTAATGGGAAGATAGAAAAATTATCTAGAGAAACATATAAGTCTTCTCACCACCTTAATAGCCTGTATTAACATTTCCCATTTCTATACAACTTTGAAGATTACAAAATTCTTTTTGCCCAACACCCCAGTGAGGTAGGAAGTATAAGTATTATTACCTACATTTTACAGATCCAGTTACATTCAACAAGCATTTGTATCCCCAGTGACTGGCACACAGTTGGCACTTAATTAATGTTCATTAATTGATTGATTAAATACCTATTATGTACAAGGCACTATGCTAAGTGCTGATGACACAAAGACCTAAATGAAACAATGTCTGCCATTGTGGGGCTACATTCTATAGGGGGACACAATATATTCTTCCCTGGACATTTCCGGATGGACTATCTCACTCAGGCCCTCATCTTCACCTTCTCCCAACCAGAAAATTGTACTCCACTCCTAAAATCTCTGTGAGTTTTATAGGCCAGCTTTGCCCTTATCTTGCTTAGTCCCAGGCCTCCACTGGACTCCCCCACATCTCCATCTGGGCCATCACCACTTGGGCCATCACATCCACACCCTCCCCCCTGGAAAACTGGCCTCCTGCTACCCCTCCCCCATTTCTAGCTCCCCTGTATGTACAGTCTTCTCCCACCAGAACAGAATCTCCTTGAGGACAGGAAATGTCTAGCATCATTTAATTTATATTTTTAGTGTTTAGTATAGCACCTGGCACATAGTAAAAACTCAATAAGTGTTTTTTAATCTATCTTTATGTATAAATAAACACAAGATGAATTGAAGAGGGAGGACGGATAATTGGGACAGGGGAAATCGGAGATTTTCCATAGGAGGTGGCATCTGAGTTAAACCTTGAAAGAAATTAAGGATTCTCAGAGGAGGAAGTGAAGGCAGAGTACCTTCCAGTTATGGGGCAAGCCAATGCGATGGCATGGAGACAGGAGATGGAATGTCAACTCTGGGAAAGAGCTAGCAGGCCAGTCTAGCTATAATGTAGAGTTCATGAAGGGGAATAATATCAATTAAGTTGGGAAATTTGGGTTGGTTGGTGCCAGATCATGGAAGTCTTTAAATACAAGGCTCAAGAATTCATATTTTACCTTAGAGGTAGCAGGGAGCCATGGAAGTTTTTTTTTTTTGTTTGTTTTTTAGGCAATTAGGGCTAAGTGACTTGCCCTGGGTCACACAGCTAGTAAATGTCAAGTGTTTGGTCTGAGGCCAGATCTGAACTCAGGTCCTCCTGATTTCAGGGTCAGTGCTCTATTCACTATGCCACCTAGCTGCCCCTCCATAGAAGATTCTTGAGCAGGGGAATGAGATGGTCAGACCTATGGTTTGGAAGAGTATTTTCATATCTTTGAAGAAGATGGATTGAATAGGAGAGAAGCATGCAGGTCAATTAGGATGCTATGAAAATAGTCCAGGTAAGAGAGAATTAGGGTCTGGGTTAGGATATTTTGAGGTAATATGAGTAAAGAAATATAATGGCTAAGAGAGATATTGTAGAGATAGAATGCATAAGACTTGGCAACTAGCTGGATCAGGAAGGTAAAGAAGAGGGAAGAGTCAAAGATGACTCTCAAATTACAACACCAAATGTCTGAGAGGATAAATTATTGCAATAGCCTTCTACTTGATCTTTTAAACCTATCATCCAAAAAGCTGCCAAAAATCTGACTGGGTCACTTCCCTGCTCAAGAATTTTCAGTAGCTTCTTATTGTCTCTAAGGAAAAATACAGATTTCTCAGCTTGGCATTTAAAGTCCATTTTTGGCATTTTGGCTCCAGCCTAACTTTCTAGAATTATTTCACATTACTCCCTTTTATACACTCTGTGTTTCAGCCAAAGTAGTATTATTTCTGGTCCCCAAATTCTACATTCTATTTCCCACTGCTATTCTTTTACATAGGCTGTCCCCTATGGCCATAATGCATCCTCTCCTCATCTCTGCCTCTTAGACTTTTGACTTTCTTCAAGTCTTAACTCAGGTGCCTGGTCCCCCTGGTTGTGTATGCTCTCTTTCCCCTGGACTCATCTTGTATTTACACATCTATGTCCATACTGAAGCCTCCTAGAAGAATGTAAGCTGCCTGAGGTCATGGACTGTTTTTGTTTTAGCTTTGTATCCCCAACATCTAGAATAGTGCCTTATATATAGTAGCTAGCAAGCATCAATGGGAATTCTATCTAGCCTTGTTGACCTTAGACTCTCCAGAACAAATGGTCAACTCAGCCATGCCCCTGCTTCTATACAGTTGCACCTCAAAAATCAGTCTGGCTAGATCAGGCTTTCCCTGTACTTCTGGCTTCTTAGGTCCAGTTTCCAATAAAATGTCACTAAAGACCAAATTTGCTCAATGCCCTAGTGATTTTTCAACACACAATTGACCTGCATTCCAAAGGGAGTACAACTAAAAGCCAAGGTAAGGGGAGAAGGGCATATGGGGTCAGTGCCTGGGAAATGGGATCATCTTGGAGACATCTCAGCTCCTGTGTTGTCAGACAAAAGTTCACATTCCTCACCCCTTTCTGTTCTTTCACCCCACCCCTGCCATCCTCTAACTCCAGCCGATAGGAAGCAGAGGAAAATAATTATAGAAGGGAAGTAGAAGGGGTAAGCAGGGAAAATGACACCAAAAAAAAAATCTTAACTCTGCCAGCCTCCTGAAGGGTCTAGTGATTTACTGTTGGGTTGTGTCAACACCAAGGCTGGTAAATGAGGCAAATGAGGCTAAGGAATGTGTCCACCCTCACTTTAGCTCCATTACACCCCTCTCTTCCCTCTTCCCTCCTATACCCCCTTCCCTGTTCTTTTACCCCTCAAAATGAGCCCACTCTGAGAACTGACTATGTTAGGGGTCCAGACACTTGGTCCCAAACATGAAGTCTGTAGGGGAAGGCAGACTGATTCGAGTCCATCCCAGAGGGCTCATAGATCAGTCCCTTAGGGCTAAAAGTGACCTTCAAAAAAGAATGACTTGTTAGAACTGGACGGGATCAAAACATCATAATTTACACTTTAAGGTCCATTCCAGAACTAACATTCTGTGTTCAGAGTTCATTTCCAGTGCTAACATTCTTCATCCTAAGGTTCCTGCTAGTTTTTAAGTATTCTATGTTCTAAAGCTTTCATGTTGTAACGTCACTTTCAGTTCTAACATTTTATGTTCTAAATTCCTTTCTGCTCTATTTTACGAACTAAGTAAGGTCCCTACAAAGCTCTCATATCCTATGGTCTAGTAGCCAATGCTCTTAGATCCTTTCCATATCTAATGATTTACCTTTTAACGCTCTGTGTTGTAAGGTCATCTTGGCCTAAGGGGAAAATACACTGGCCAGAGACTAGGAGATGTGGGGCTCACATCTCAGCTCCCAAGCCTCCCGGCTGTGACCCTGGACAAATGACCCAACAACACCTTTGAGTCTATTTCCTGGTCCCTGAAAAGAGGGGGAAACATACTTGCACTACCCATTCGTGAGGAAGGGTTTGCTCGCCTTGAAACACCTATAACAGTTACCAACTACTAATACTAAGCTCCAATAAATTCTAATCCACAATCCCTGGACTTTTCAGTAGCACTTCTCTCCGTCCCCTAGTTCCATGAATAGCAAGGGGCATTAGAATCCCCGCCTCGTTGTGAACACTTGGCTAGGAGGTAGTCTTCGCGTCTCAAAGGCTGTTACGGGTGATCCCACTTAGCAGCCCCACGTCGTCCCGTCCTGCGGGTGTCACCGGCCCCCCGAAGCCAGCTCCCACCCAAGCCTTCCGTGGCCCCTGCCCTTTGCCTCGGGGGCCTGCCTCTCACCTGTGGGGGACCCACGACACGGTCAGCCTAGCCCACACGTCCTTCTCAGCGTTGGGCACCAGGAGCTGACTCTCTCTGCCTCCGCTCGTCTGCAGCCTCTGACCCTTCTAGGGGCGGCTCCCCGAGAGGAGGGGGCGGGGTCCGAAGAGCCTCTGCCGAATTAGGGCCGCTTCTTTAAGCCTCCCTTTGGGTTCAAGGGCTGGAGAAGTTGCAAGTGACCGGGGCCAGGCTGTCTCCTTGACCGTCTAATATCTGGGGTTGTGTGTAGAGCGGCGGGGGATTTGTAGGGCTCGAGACACCTACCTTTATCCCCGAGACATAGAACCTTCCCCAAGGACCGTTTCTTCTAGTACCTGGAAGACATAGCGGTGAAACCTTTCCCCCATCTCCGTTTGTCCACCCCTGCTCTCCTCTCCGCTGCGCGCCCCTCCAGCTCAAGTCCACATGAAGAGGTTTCAAGGTTAACTATAGATTCACTGAAGGTTAAACATGAGAACCCAGAATGCACGTACATAGACTATAGAATGGTAAAGCTGGACCGGACTGTTTGAGCACAGAACATACAGCCCAAAGGAGCGGGCTCCGTGGTACAGTGGGGGGAGGGGGGGGCTGAGGGTATGTGTTTGAACCCTGCCTCAGTCACTTATCTACGTGACTTCAGGCAAGTTTCTTACTCTTTTGGGGCCCCAGATTTCTCACACATAAAATGAGGAGCATGCCCTCTAAGGTTGCTTTTAGCTCTAAATCTATGACTTTCCTTTATTGGTGAACGTGTTGCATTTCCCTCGTAGAATGTAAGTTCCTTGAGGGCAGAGACCAGCTCTTTTAGCACAGTGCCTGGCATATAGTAGGCACTTAAGAAATGCTTGCTTGACTGATTTTCTACAGGAGGAAACTGAGACCCAGTAAGGTAAAGAAACTTGCATAAGGTTACACAACTTGCCTGATTAGTTACTGTTTGGGATTTTGGGGGAATGGGGAATTAAATTAAAGGAGTTTATAGATCATAAATCTACCCCCCCCATTTTTCAGATGGGGAAGCTGAGGCACCAAGAGATTAAATGATTTGTCTAGGGTCAGGTAGCTAATAAGTGTCTGAGGTAGGATTTAAATTCAGGACTTCCTAGGTGGTGCAGTGGATAGAGCACTGGACTTAGAATCAGGAAATCCTGAGTTCAAATTCTGCCTCAGACTCTTACTATATGTGTGACTCTTGGCAAATCATTGATTTCTGCCAGCTTTAGTTTCCTCATCTGTAAAATGGTGATAATAATGGCACCCACCTCCCAAGGTTATTGTGGGAATCAAGTGAGATACCTGGTAACTTCAAATGCTAGCTCTTTCTCATTTCAAGTCAAGAACCCACTCACTGTCTCATCTTGTGATAGTTAGGAGCATAATACAAACAAAATCAAACCAAATTAATTAGAACCAATTTCTCAGAAGGCTTTTGTCCAAGATGTTAACCCTGGACGCTGAACTCCACCCCCAAAACAATCTAATGGGGATGAGACAGAGAACATCCATCTTGTTGTCCAGCACCATGGGGACAGAGCCAGGAATATTTATTAGAGTACTGAGTTAGAATTCTGAAGTTCCTGAATTCCCAAATGTGGGTCATATCAACTCTGTTTAGCTCAGCAGTCCTATATGCTTTTGATGATGATGAGGATGAGGATGATTTTCCAAAATTTAAAAGGAATAAAATATTTATTAAGTTCCTACTATGTGCTAGGTGCTGTGGTAAGCACTTTACAAATATTATTTCACTTGTGAAATGGGTGCTATTATTATCCTCATTTTACAGTTGAGGAAACTGAGGCAGAGAGAGGTTAAGTGACTTGCCCAGGGTCACACAGCTAGTAAGTGTCTGAGGCCAGATTTTAACTTAGGATTTCCTAACTTTAAGCCTAGCGCTCTAACCCCTTGTGCCTCCTAGTTGCCTCTAAAAGGATCAGGAATTCTTGGTTGGTTTGAGTACTCTGTCCATTGTTTTATATCACAACTCCTTTAGGATGCTGCAGAAAGCCTTGGAGAGTTGCTGGTGCCAAAGAATTCATCACTAATGGCCAAGCCAGGCCAAGATAAGCTTACCCCCATTTATAGGAGCTGCAACTAGAACAAGGGAGAGACGGTCATTAGGCCCTTCTTTCCCAGCTTGGTAGGACCTGCCCTGCCTTGGGATCTGTTGTCACAATGGGCCATGGTGAGACATCAAAGAAGGATGTTAGTGGAGGAACGAGAGCAAAGGTTAACAGTTATAAAGCACTTTATATTCATGAAGTCATTTGATTTTTACAACCCTATGAAGTAGTGAGCACAGGCTTCTACATTTAATAAAGGAGGAAACTGAGGCACTGAGGCCCGTGGCTAAGTGGTAGAGCTAGGACCTGAGTCTAGAGCCTCTGACTCCATATCCAGTCATGCAGGTAGAGGTATATTTGCCAAGCCAGTGCCATCTCCCCCCCAGTCCATTCCACCCAGGCTCCAAGGAACAGGCAAATCTAATCTCACTTTCCCAGATTGTACTCATTGTCTTGGATGAAAGCAAGCCGCAGACTAGGCTATTAATTCCAAGCTTTATAGGTTTTGGGGTGACAGGCGTATTGTCTCAGACAAAAGAGCCCAGGCTCCTAGCTCAGTTGGACGTTGGCTATTGATATTGCCCATCTTTTCAGCCAGGGACAAACTGTTTGGAGGCCCATTATTGGGGTTGGCAGTGATTTAGGACCCCTTAGCAGTGGGGGGGACAACGAGGGGACTTGAGAGTGTGGAGGGAGAGCTTTGGAGGAGAGAGGGTCCAAATTGATTGTCCCTCTTTTTGCCCCTCAATCCTTTCCTTGCTTGGGCATATACAACGTACTGCCCTTTTCATGATTCTGATTTATTGGCCTATGGCCTCCATTTTGAAAAGATGGTCAATAGACATTCGCTGTGACTCTGATATTTAGCTGCAATAAAATGCGCCTTTTGCTAGGAAGGGAGAATTGCAAGTTGCCATCGGCGACAATTCAATTCACATTTCCATAGTGATTTCAAGAGCCACTCACAATCTATGGGGATAGGTAGTGCGAGGATTAATCATGAAGATTTATAGATGGCCAAAACTGAGGGTCAGGTCCAGTGGAAAGAGGACTGGATTTGGAGTCGGGGGGCCTATGTTCAAATCCTAGTGTGGACATTTGCCTGCTGTATGACCTTGGGCAAGTTGTGCAATGTCTCTGTGTCTTAATTTTCTCATCAGTAAAATAAGGAAGTTAGGCTAGATCAGTGGTTCCCGTTTAGAGACTGGTGAATTCCTTGGGGGTTTGTGATAATGGTCCAAGGGGTTTGGGCTAAAAATTCTTTAATAGTGTCGTAAGCAGTAAATAATTGTAATGAGCATTATGAGTAGTATATGAAATTACTCTGAGGGCTCACTACATGTTTTGTGGTTGAAAAGAGTTCGTGGAACAAAAAATGCTGGGGACCATTGAACTAAATTATCTTCAAGGTTCCTTCCAGCTATGAATCTATGATCTAAATATTTTATATTGTGAGCAGCTTGAGAGCAGGCATTATCTTTTGCCACTTTTTGTATCTCTAGTGATTAGCGCAGTGCCTGGCATATAATAGCTGCTTAAAAAAAGGTTTATTGATTGACTGATTTGCTCAAGGTCACATAACTGATAAATAATTTTTAGCCCTGGGATTTGGACCTATATTTCTTGCTTTTTTCTCTGTGCCATGGTAACAGGTTGTAAAAGGCATGAAGGCAAGTTAATGTGAAATATTGCTGGAAAGGTTGGTTGGAGCCAAACTGTAGAGACCCTTAAAAACCAGGCAGAAGAGTTTGTACTTTATCCTCGAAGCAGCAGAGAGTGATTATTCACCAAGGACGGTCTCATGGACATATCTGTGCCTCAGATTGATTACTTTGGCAGCTGTGTGAAGGATGGATTAAGAAATGGCTAGTCCAGGTGAGAGGTGATGAAGACCTTGAACTGATGTGGTGGAGACAGGAGTGGAAGGATCAGGATGGATTCACGACGGGTGGTAGAAGTGCAATAAATAAGAAGGGGCATTTGACTAAATTGGGTGAGGGGTGATATTAGGAGGAGGGAAACCTCAAAGTTTCCTTTGTAGTTTCAAAAGTGAGGGGACGGTGTTGCCGTAGGCAGAAAAAGGAAAGCTGGGAAGAGCTTGGGAATCTCCCAAGGAAGTTCCTTGGAAAAGAATATACTGACAGGGGCAGCTAGGTGAAGTAGTGAATAGAGCACCAGGCCTGGATTCAGGAGGACCTGAGTTCAAATCTGGCCTCAGACACATAACACTTGCTAGCTGTATGACCCTGGGAAAGTCACTTAACCCCACTGCCTAGCCAAAAAATATATATATACTGAGTTCAGTTTTGGAAGTATTGAGTTTAAGGTGCAAGTTGAATATCCAGGTAGAGATTTCTAGGAAGCAGTTGAAGATCTAAGGGGGCTAGAACTCAGAGAAGGGATTAGGACTGGGTATAAAGCTTTTCCTGTCTGGTAAATAAGGATCCTAGATTACATCTAGATCCCTTTCAGATCCAAAACCTATGATCAGAAGGAACAGAGACTTCTCCAGGGAAGTTGATTGGAAGAACCAAGGCTCTGATAGGGAGTAGTGATAACTCTTCCTGTGGGATGTAGAGAAATACCTGATGTGAAGAACTTCCAGCCAGGAGTGACTGAGACTGGTTCAGTTTTATGCCTGTGAAGAGAGAGAAATTCCTCCATCCCTAGTACCCATTTCCCATACACCCAAGACTCAAGTAGCACAAAAGTTTGGAAGGGATGAGACTTCAAGACCCCAAGTCCTCCCCAATCTAGGAAGGAGTAGCAGGACCCTGGCCTGTAGCCTGACCATGAAGTAGAAGACAAATAGCAAGATGAGCTTGGGAAGTAGCTTATAGTTTAGTATGGCTGGAATAGGGGAACGTGAAGGAGAGTTATGTAAAATAAATATGGAAAGATAGGTTGGGGATAGATTGTAGAAGACATTTAATGCCAGGCCGAGGAGTCTGTATTTCATCTCAGAGGCAGTAGGGAGCCCCTGAAATAATGAGCTGCGGAGTAAAATAGGCAGACTTGTGCTTTAGGTAGATTATTTTGGTGGCTCGGCAAAGGAGTAAAGGATAGTTTGGAAAGGGATAGTTTGCCTCTATTGGAGGCAGGGAGACTAATTAGGGGACTATTATAGTAGTTCACATGCAAGATAATAGTAGGGCCATGGAATAGTAGCCATGGAATGAAAATGAGAGGATAAATGTCAATTAGTTGATCAGCAATCATTTATTAAGTGTTTACCAATGGGAGGCATTGTGCTAATTTGAGAAGTGTTTTGGGGGTAGAATCAATAGGTTGTAGCAAATGATTGGCTATGGGATAAGGGAGAGAGGAAAAAAGTCAAAGGTAACTCAAAGGTCATCTTTGAGGTCAGCATGTGTTCTGGTAACTAGGATGTTGGTATGTGTCAAAGAAATGGGCAATTAAGAGGCATGGTAGGTTTGAAGGAAAGATGATTACTTCAGTTTTGGACATGTTGAGTTTGTGGGACTGGCTCGGTATCCAGGTGGAAATGTTTAACATAGAGTTGGAATTTTGAGATTGTAATTCGTGAAAGAGATTAGAGACAGATGTACAAATATGGGAACTTTCTGCAGAGAAGTGATGACTGAAAACATGATAACTAATGACATCCACCAAAATGAGAATATAGACATAGAAGAGAAGAGAGTCCAGGACAGAGCTTTGAGGGGCACCCATATTGAAGAGGTAGGAGAGGCATGATGAACCAGCAAAGCAGACTGAGAAAGAGCAGCCAGACAGATAAGAGAAAAACCAAGAGAAAGCATTGCCATGGACGTCAAGCTAGGACATTATTCAGAAAGAAGGGATGGTCAAGAGTGTCAAAAACTGAAGAAAGGTCAAAGAGGATAAAGACTGTCAGACTGAACAATTAAAAGATCACTGGTCACGTTAGTGTGACGACTTATTTGGAAGCCATATCTAAGGAGTCAAGGAGTAAATGAACAATGAGAAAGAGAGGCAGTGAGCATAAATGACTTTTTCCAGGAATGTAGCAATAAATCTCACTGGGAAGTATAGGACAATAGCTTGAGGATATAGCAGCACCAAGGGAAACTTCCTTTCCTTTTTTTTTTTTATTAGGGAAAGGGGAGAATTGGAAATGTATGTAGCCAGAAGGAAGTAGCCAATACATAAGGAGATATTACAGATGAGAAAGGAGGAGGGGTTATTGGAGCATGCTCTTGGTTGAGATGTGAGGAGATGGAATCAAGGGCAATTAGTAGAGAAGTGAGCCTTGATGGGGAGGAGAACCACCTCATCCCTGGAGACTGGAGCAAAGGAGGAAGGCATTGGTATGGACATAGAAGTGGAATGTGGAATGGAATCAAGGAGACAGGGTGCTCATGACCTGTGCCTCTATTTCTCAGTAAATTAGGAGGCAATTTCATCTGTAGAGGCAGAGCAAACAAGATGGCATCAAGGGCTTGAAGAGAAAGGAGAAGGTTTGGAACAGCTTCTGTGGGCAGTTGCATTAAATATTGAATTGGATTGTCTTCTAACCTTATTTGATGGATGAGGAGGGGAAGTGACTTTCCCAAGATCACATAGATAGTATGTAAAGCTAGTATTCAAAGCCAGGTCTTCCAACTCTAGATTTGGTGCTTTAAGGCTTCTGTTTCCAAATCCAGAACTTTTTCCCAGTATACAGACTGTGACCTGATCTTATGGTAATCACCTAGAGGCTAAAACTGGCAAAGTTAACTAGCAAATTAATGCAGTTAAAATTCAAGTAACCAATCATTGGAGAACTGTGTCTTTCTGCGAAATAAATCCTGTCTCAATAGGTAGGTGGTCAAGGGATATGAATAGTATTACATTAAATAGTATTTTATATTATATGTTATAATATATAAACTATAATATACAATAATATATTATATAGTATAGTATATTAAATAGTATTTTATATTATATTAAATAGTATTTCATATTATATAGCATTTTATTTTTTCCAATTACATGTAAAGACAATTTTTAATATTCATTTTTAAAATAAAATTTTGAGTTCCAAATTTTCTTTCTCCTTCCCATCCCTCCCTCCTCCCTAAGACATTAAGCAATTTGATATAGATTATATGTGTGTAATCATGTAAAACATATTTCCATATTAGTCATGTTGTGAAAGAAGAAACAGAACAAAAGGAAGAAACTACCAAAAAAGTGAAAACAGTAGGGTTCGATCTGCATTCAGACTCCATCAGTTCTTTCTCTGGATGTGGATAGCATTTTCCATTGTGAGTCTTTTGGAGTTGTCTTGGATCATTGTACTGCTGAGAAGAGTCAACTCTGTCACAGTTGATTTTTGCACAATGTTGTTGTTACTGTGCACAATGTTCCCCTGGTTTTGTTTGCTTCACTTTGCATCACTTCATATAAACCTTTCCAGGTTTTTCTGAAATCTGCCTGCTTGTCATTTCTTACAGCACAATAGTATTCCATTACATTCATATACCGCAACTTGTTCAGCCATTCCCCAATTGATGGGCATGCCCTCAATTTCCAATTTTTTGCCACCATAAAAAAAGCTTTTATAAATATTTTTGTACATGTATGTCCTTTTCCCTTTTTTATGCTCTCTTTGGGATACAGACCTAGTAGTGGTATTGCTGGATCAAAGGGTATGAACAGTTTTATAGCCCTTTGGCCATAGTTTTAAATTGTTTTCCAGAATGGTTGAATCAGTTCACAACTCCACCAACAATGCATTCATGTCCCAATTTTCCCACATCTTCTCCAGTATTTATTATTTTCCTTTTCTGTCATATTAGCCAATCTGATAAGTGTAAGGTTGTTGAATTGTTTTAATCTGCATTTCTTTAATCAGTAGTGATTTAGAGCATTTTTTATACAAATATAGATAGATAGACAGCTTTGATTTATTCATCTGAAAACTGCCTGTTCATATTTGACCATTTATCAATTGGGGCATGGCTTGTACTCTTATAAATTTGACTCAGTTCTCTATATATTTGAGAAATGAAACCTTTATCAAAGACATTTGCTGTAAAAATTGTTTCCCAGCTTTGTGCTGGGAAAATCTTGGTTGCATTCGTTTTGGGAATATGAACCATTTTCAACAGAAGAATGTAAACTATCAATGATCCAATGAAAAATGCTCCAAATCACTTATAAGGGACGAAATGTAAATTCAAACAACTTTGAGTTTTTACCACACCCACAGTTAATTGGCAGAGATAATATTGTGATTCTCTATGTATTTGTGGCCTCACTGATGTGGGTATTCCCTTCAGTGTCACCGATCAATCAACGTATCCATTGCTGCTTCTCTGGTGAGACTCTTGTTCATTTCCTCCCATAAATGGGCCATGAGTGGTCCAACCAATGTGCTGGGAACTGTAATCAAGTGCTCTTGACATTAAAGGGAAACCAGTGAAGCATATGGGCTATCCACTGATTATCCTTTGCTCTCACTGTGTGACCACATCAGCTTCTTTTTCAATTATACATTTATTCAAAAACCTTCTTTCCACTGCTTCTCCTCCATAGTGCCTTATCTGTCATAGGTTCTTATCTCTTCACGTACACCCTATGCCTCTCCATGCCCTTTAGATGATTCTCAGCTTCCTTTCTTTGAGAACTGCAATATTTTGTGACTTGCAGCCATACAACATTGCCAGAAAAATATTGGTATAAAAAAAGTATCTTTGTTTCAGGGAGAAGCTCACAGTCATTAAAAGAACTTTCTAAGTTTCCAAAGGAAATTCAGTTTGCTTCCCTCCTCCTATTCAATTCTGGACCCAATTCATTGTCCATTTGCAGTGTTTGCCCAAGAAATATATTTTCTACTTATATGTACATATGGGGTGGGGTTGGGGCAACATGGAGTAGTGGATGATGTTTGTTGTTATTTAGTTGTATCCAATTCTCTGTGACTCCATTTGTGATTTTCTTGGCAAAGATACTGGAATAGTTTGCCATTTCCTTCTCTAGCTCATTTTACGGGTGAGGAAACTGAGGCAAACTGGTGGAGTCAAAAAACCTGGGTTCAAGTTTTGCCTGTGGGGGGGCAGCTAGGTGCCACAGTGGCTAGCATACTGGCCCTGGAGTCAGAAGGACCTGAGTTCAAATCCAGCCTCAGACACTTGACACTTACTAGCTGTGTGACCCGGGGCAAGTCACTTAACCCCATTGCCTAGCAAAAAACAAAAACAAAAACAAGTTTTGCCTCTGACACATACTGGCTGTGTGACCCTGGGCAAGTCATTTATCCTTTCAATGCTTCCAACCAAATCTCTATGACTATGTAAGTTGCTGAGAAGGTAATGATCTGTATTATTGGAAGAAATTCTTCACTGGGAGTTCCCTGTACTGATGAAATCACAGATTCATCTCCCCCCTCAAACACACATGTACATGTATGCACACACATGCAGGTTCGCAATATATCACATATGCATATATGCACACACACATACATATATATATATACATATACATGTGCATATTCTTTTCTATCTATCATATAGGTGTGGCCAAGTTCTACTGGCATTCCATCTAACTACATCATTGTCTGGGCAGTAGACATTCTCCGTCCATTTGGTTTTTCCTATGAATAGTTAGGCCAAACTTTTTGGACGGATTAATGATCTCTTTTAAGAGACTCGGCAGCATTCCAGGGTTTAATACAATTAGTACAGTGTTATCCTCAAACAGGCACATTTGGACACTTTCTCCATTATAGAGGAACTCTGATTTGTACTCTGGGCTGGATCTCCTCAGTGAAGGTCAAGCATATGTCTACCAGTTTTATGCCTCTCTTAATATTAGTTAAGAGTGGGCTGCTAAACAAAGTCATCTCTGTTTTATCTTTTCAAGGAATTTTATATAATTTTGATATGCATGGAGGGCAGCTAGGAGGCAAAATGGATAGAGGGCCAAGTCAGGAATTAGGAAGACCTGACTTCAAATCATACCCCAGACACTTACTAGCTGTGTGATCCTGGGCAAGTCACTTAACCCTGTTTGCTTCAGTTCCTCATCTGTGAAATGAGCTGGAGAAGGAAATGGTTAAACTCCAGTATCTTTGCCAAGAAAACCCCAAATGGGGTCACAAAGAGTTAGATACAATTGAAAAAGACTGAACAACAACATGCCTGTTGTAGGAGGGGGCCTTTAAGGCAAAGATAGAAGTAGTCAATGTTGCACGGCACTTTAATTTACTGTTTGTGATGCCGTAAATCAGTTCAAACATTCCAGAAAACAATTTGTAGTTGTGCTGGAGAAGTGACTAAACTCTTCATACCCTTTAACCCCCTCCTGGGTCATATACCCAAAGGAGATCAAAGATAAAAGGAAAAATCTCATATCTATAAAAATATCTGTAGCAGCCCTTTTTGTGGTAGCAAAAAGAATGGAAATAAAGTGGGTGCCCACGGGTTGGGCACTGATACATATCATGTATACATGTATCAGTAATATCACTACTGGGCATGTACCCAATAAAGATAAAAGACAGATGGAAAGGTCTCATGTGTACCAAAGTGTTTGTAGTAGCACTTTTTATGATAGCAAAAAGAATGGAAGCAAAGAGCGCACCCATTGATTGAGGAATGACTGAACAAATAGTGGTGTATAAATGAATGGAATGTCATCGTGATATAGAAATATTGCACTGAGTGGCTACCAGAGGTGGGGAACCTGTGACCTTGAGGTCACATGTGGCCCTTTAGGTCCTCAAGCTGGGCCCTTTGACTAAATCCAAACTTCACAGAACTAATCCCCTTAATAAAAGGATTTGTTCTGTAAAACTTGGACTCAGTCAAAAGGCCCCACCCAAGGACCTAGAAGGCTACACCCAAGGCCCTAGAAGTCCACATGTGGCCTCAAGGCCACAGGTTCCCCACCCCTGGTGCTAGACCATTGGGCTGACTTTAACAGAATGAAATTCATAAGGATGTCTTTGTTGTTGTTGTTTTTCAGTCATTTTTTCATTCATGTCCAACTCTTCATGACCCCATTTAGGCTTTTCTTGGCAAAGATAATGGAATGGTTTGCCATTTCCTTCTCTAGCTCTTTTTGGAGATGAGGAAACCAAGACAAACAGGGTTAAGTGACTTGTCCAAGGTCACACAGCTAGTAAGTGTCTGAGGCTGGATTTGAACTCATAAAGATGTTTTCCTGACTCCAGACCCAGCACTCACTCTATCTCTTGTGACACTTAGCTGCCGTAAGGTCTTACATTTGGTTTAAAAAAGAAATTTCACAATTACAGGATAGAGGAGGCATAGTTAGATGGCAGTTTGTCTGAAAAAGATCTGTGGGTTTTAGTAGACTGCAAGTTTCATATGAGTCAGCAGTTTGAGATGGCAGTCAAAAAAGGGATGTAACCTTGAACTACATTAAGAGAGTTTCAGTTCTGTACTCCATGATTGAAGAAAGACATTGATGGAGAGGACCCTGAAGATGGCAATTGGAATGGCTAGCTTATGTCATATCAGCATCAGTCATAGGAACTGAGGATATTTCTCCTGGTGAGGGTAAGGTGAGAGCTGGGTTCAAATTGGGGCTTTGACACTTACAAGCTGCGTGACTATAGGCAAGTCACTAAACCTTTTTGAGTCTCAGTTTCCTGTTGGGGATAATAATAACACACATGCTGCTACTTTACAGGGCCTGGGGAAACATCTCTGTAAATCTTACAGCTTTACAGCAATATGGGTTATTATAAGGTGACCTATTTCTTAGTACCTTCATCTAGATAAGGGTATACCACTCAATGTACCTTATTAGCGGTGTGACCTTGGGCAAGTCGCTTCATATCTCAGCCTCAGTTTACTCATCTATAAAATGAGGGGTTTGGACTAGCTGACGTCTAAGGTCCCCTTCAGCTCTGACAATCTATACTGGCCTCTGGGATTCTGAGGGCGGAGAGTTTGGGGGGAGGGGAGGGAATGGCTATTGCTCAGAAGTGATAACCTAGGACTGCAAATCCAGTCTAAGGGCCTGGACAGTGAGTGCAATGTCCCACTCAGCCTCTGTCATCAGTTCAGTTCAAACTAATCCAGCTCAGTTGAGTTCATCTGGCTTCCAGTTTTATCTAGTTCTGCCACTTACTCCCTAAGTGAATTTTGACAGCTCAATTCATCCTTTTAAGCCTCAGTTTCCGCACCCGTTTAAAAAAAGAGGGGGGGTCCCCTCAAGCTAGCCGTCTTTAAGATCCCTTCCATTTCGGACAGACCAATCCACAAATAAAGCGGAGGAAAGTGATTGGGAGAAAGGAGGTAGGTGGCGCTAGAAGCCTGCTCACCTGTACGAGGACCAAGGAGCTGGGCTGTGTCGGGTCTAGAAGCTGCACCTGGGAAGATGGGCGGGAGGCCCCGCTCTGACTCCGAGGTAAAAATAATCATTGTAGGACATCTGCTTGGCTGTCAACAGCCACGAGGGAAATAAAGCAGTTGTCCCCTCCAGCAAAAACCTGCTGTTCCTGTTCCCCAGACTGGCAGCCAACAACTGCTTGGGCGTTTGAATGCCAATCCAATTTGAACGCCTGGAATTCACCCCAGTGAGGGGGGGTAGTCCAACTTTATCAGGCCAGAGAAAAACAACAGGGTTGGAATAAGGGAAGAGAGTGCAGTACAGGGAACGGGGAGCAGCTGGTGGAAGGGATCCCAGTAGAGAGATGATAATAATAATATTAATAATAGTAATAACAACAACATCTGTTAAACACCAATATTCTTGGTGAGGATTTTTTTTTTTTTGGCCATGGAAACCCATGAAACAGATAAAGTGGTTCTCAGTCTTGGGCACCTTGCCTCTTCTCTGCAAGGGTGGTGGTAGAGTGATGAAAAGAGGGTGCCAAAGTTCTTAAATTGTCCACAAACATTAAGTTAACTGTTGGTAATCCTCTTGGTATGTGATCATTGTCCAATGGAGTGGACACAGTACTGGAGGAATGGAATTACCTCCATGTGGACATTCTCAGCGTAAATAAAACCAGAAGAGGAGAGAGAGCACTGCTAAATGAAAGCCCAGCTTCTGGATTCTCCTGGGGTGGGGAAGAAAAGAGTTGGTTTCATAATATGCCCCAAAGTAACCTAATTTTGTGGGAAAACTTGGTCATCTCAACCTGGACTGTTTCTGATGAGTATAAGTTAAAAGACTATTATGAAGATAAATGTGGCTTTTGCAAATGAAGAAACAAAATACGTAAAGAATTGGACAAGTTCCTTTAAATTAAGTCAGCATAAGCTCAGGGACTAAGGTGAGAGAGGGCACAGGAGAGGATAGCTAAAATGTTGGAGAATATAGTTTGGGGTTAAGGAATGAGAGGCTAAGGACTTTTGATTACACTGGAGCCTTGTGCTTTCCCATCATGAATACTTTATTTAAGAGGAATGAGCAGGTAAAAGACAGGAGACCTGGCCTTGGGGTGGGAATGACCCACGTTCAAGTCTTGCTTGTGACTAGCTTGGCTGTATGGCCATGGTCCAGTCACTTATCCTTTCAATGTTCCAGGCAACTTTTTAAAACCAAAGTTGCAGAGGAGGTGCTAACCTGCTGTGGTAGAGGGAGTTCCTCACTGGATGCTTCAATGAGATTGCAGATCTAGCCAGTCGGGGGGAAAAAAGAGTCCAAAGGTACAAGATGGTATGATCACTAAAAATCATTTAAAAAGTAAGAAATTTACTATATTTTAGCAATGAGTTGCTTGGTATAAAGGACAGTTAAACCTGAGTAATTTTAGGTAAAAATGATAGAAAGCATTTATTTCTCTGGTAATCCAGTGGATTAATGGAACCACATGCTAGACTCAATACCACGTGCTATATTAGGAAGTGGCAGTGGCACCAAAGAGCATCCAACTGGGCAAACCAGATCATACAATACAATACATGCACACACACATGTGCACAAGAACACACACATACACATATGTATAGATACAGAAGAAATCCTTTCTGGAGGTAACACAATGTTCAAGGCACTCAGGGAGACGTTTTCAAGGAATCTCAAACATAGGAAGGTTCTTGGCTGATGGGTTCACAGATTGAGAGGTGGAAGGAACTCATCTAGTCCAACTCTCTTATTTCAAGATGAAGCCCAAGGAGACTGAATGACTTGCCCAAGGTCATGCATGTAATAAGTGCTATAAAATATTTCTGACACTGGTCTCTATATGCATCAAGGATATCTTTGATGAAAGTGTAAGGAAACAACCAGGTTTTCTTAAACAATTTTCTTTGGCAAATCACATGAATGAATGAGTGGATGAATGAATGAAAAAAAAGTTTATTAAGTACCCACTGTGATCCAGACACTATACTGGGTGATAGGGCTATAAATACAAAAGTAAAACAATCCTTGTCCTCAAGGAGCTTTTTTTTTTCAATTAGGGGAGACAACACTTGGGGGGGAGGGGAGGACTAGTGATGGCCAGGGAATAGTTTTGGTCTGAGGAGTCACAAGGATGATGAGTGGAGCCATTAAGCTTAAGTGGTCACACTCTTTTCAGAAGCAATGGTATTGATTTGGTAGAGGTGGAAGATGGAGGTAAGGGGTACATACATGTAGTAATGCCCAGAGTGTATGCCTGGATGGGATTTGAAGCATAGTCTGGCTAGATGTAGTGTGCTAGGTGATCAGGACAGCTCAGCCCTGGGTGAAATTCCATAATGGAGTTCTGTTATAGTTCTTTGTATGGAGAAGTGAGGTGGCTTAAAGGTAGATAGATGCCTGAGGTGGTTAACTGGATGGCACCTCTTCAAAATTACATAACTGAGTGGTACAGATGACCCCATTCTACTGTTTGCTGATTCCAAGAAAGCATTTGATTTCTAGCCTAGACTTAAAGGCTCACATAAGGCACCTTCTCCATCAGGCTAAAAATCACATGAGGTTCTATGAAATATATGTAACCGTGGACAAATCTTTGGTCAATGATCTTCTGAGTAGCAGCATCAAGAACATAAAACTTAGGCTCCCTTAAGGCGTTCATCAGTGTCATACAGGATATGCTATGCAAATTCCAAATGGAAGAGGGATTCTCAAGTGCTTCAGTTTATAGATGATTCATTGCTAATTGTATCAAAGCCCAGAATACTGCAAAGCCTCTTCAGCAAAGTGGACGGTCACTTGAAAGTGGTTGATCAAATTGTCTTCCAGAGCAAAATGAAATGCATGATACACATTAGCCAGATTTAATATATGTCGTAAGGGAAGCCTACTAAGTTAGTCTATTAGTGTATATGTGTGTATGTATCTGTGTTATATATGCATAGAAAGAATTACTGTAAATGGACAATTATTGGGCCAAGATGCTACAGGGATCATTGTCACAAAAGCCCTTTTATATAAAGGACTAGTATTCTCCTAGTGATGCTGTATGGTCTTGAGTCATGGAACACCAGTCTCAGGAGAAGCCCCATTGCAGGTAGCCCAAAAGACAATGAATTCAACTCCTAATAGTCGTAAATAACTGCCATGTTACCAATAATGACTGGTGCAGAAGTCATGTAAAATATACCATTAAAGTTGAATATGACTATCTTTTGCCTTTTTCAAAAACATCCCCAGCATTTAGCATGGTTCCTAGAAGATAGTTGGCACTTAAGAAATGTTTATTGACTGAATGGAAAAGGACCATATAGTCGGGGCAGGGGTGATGGTGGAGAGAGAAAGAGAGAAAGAGAGAAAAAAAGGGACAGAGAGAGAACTGAAATTTTATTGTAGAAGTGTTTTTAGTGTACATTATGTGTAACTCAAGACCCAAAGCACATTGATATGAGACTCTTTCTCGTTAGTGAAGATCAATGTCTCATCCTCGCTTGAGGGGTGGGGCAAAGTTGGCTACAGTAGGAGAGAGGAGAGCCCTATCATGTCCCTATCTCCAGCTTGCTACACTAGAGACTTTAATGAAATGGGTGAAATCTAGGACTCTTTCTTTCCCTTGGTTGAGCTGATCCATTGGCCCTTGCTCCCCATGGGAGAGCTCCTTCACTCTGTGTTGTCTGGTATGTATACTCCTATGTATGCCTTCTCCTTTTCTGTTTTTTTTTTTTCCTATTTGACTTGGATTAATGGGTTTCTTTGCTACCTGCTACATGTATTTATTTTGGAACTGGTTTTTGGTGGAAAGGTAGTTAAGCCTTGGACACTGAGCTTGGAGTCCTGCTTTTTCAGTTAATGAAACAATAATCAGAAGTCATCTTGAACCTGAAAATCACATCCCATGGACTAACAATATTTAAGGGAGCAGATAGATACTATTCTAGCCTAGTACTCCTTCTTTCTAAGGAGAACAGAGTGGCCAAGTTCTTAAGCCCAATCTTCTGTTTACTTCCTGGAAGAAATGAAAGGCTTCCTTGGAGAAGGGTGAGGGGAGAACAAGCTGGAGATATCTATGCCACCTCCCTTTGAGTCACTTGACAGTCCCATGCTACATGTGGGGAACAGCCTCTTGTTATGTATATTTGATGTGATAGTAACAAAATTACACTGTTGGTGTCACTTTTTGAACTTCCTTCTCTTCCCTTCAATTTATTTTTTAATGATTCACTGATGTTCTTTTCTTTCATTTCTTCTTTTTTGGCATTACCAGAACTGTCCACTCACTCTCTTCCCACTAAGATAAAAGTCTTCTCTTGAAATAGAGTAAGTGTACTCGTGCAAAACAAATTTTTACATGGATTGTGTCTGAAAATGTATGGCTCAATCTGCACCTTTGGTCTATCACCTGGCTTTCAAGAGATGAGAGTATGTTTCATGATTGGTTTTTTGAAGTCATGATTGGTCTTTGCATTGATCAGTGTTCTTAAGACTTCTGAGGTTGTTTTCTTTTACATTATTATACTGCAACAGCCTATGAAGGACCCCGGAAGTGAGGGCATCCTCTCACTAAGAGATACATAGGTCTTTTTCATTTTCCTTTGATCTCTTTGGGGTATAGACTTTGGAGTGCTATTGCTGGGTCAAAAGGTATGCACATTTTTGTAGCCCTTTAGGTATAGTTTCAAATTGTTCTCCATAATGGTCGGACTCATTCACAACCCCACCAACAGTTTCAATAGATTTCTATACCCAACTGAGTGTATGTATACATGTATGTATACATACACACACATATATTCTTCTCTCTTTTAACCAATTCCAATGAGAGCGAGGTTCAAACATTTACCTACCCTCCCATTTTTCCTTTAACTACAAAAGCTCTTCCTTGCACACTTCTTTATGTGATGAATTTTTCCCCATTCTACTTCTCCGTTTCCCCTTCTCCCAGTGCATCCCTCTTTCTCACTCCTTCGGGTTTTCTGGTTTGTTTCTTTTTTGGAGGTGATCCAACATAATTGATTTATTCTGATTACCTCTATGTGAACTCCTCCTAATTGCCCTGACAATGATAAAGTTCCGAGTAGTTACACTTATCATCTTCCTACATAGGAATGTGAATTGTTTACTATATTTTAAGTCCCTTATGATTTCTCTTTCACGTTAACCTTTCTATGCTTCTCTTGAGTCTTGTGTCTGAATGTCATATTTTCTATTCACCTCTGGTCTTTTCATCAGGAATGCTTGAAAGTCCTTTATTTTATTAAATATCCATTTCCCCCTGAAGGATTATACTCAGATTTGCTGGATAGGTTATTCTTGTAATTCTAGCTTTGTTATCTACCACATCATGGAAGCCACATTTATCAGGGACATCAGCAAAGAACTTGACTTCTAGGTGCTACCTAAGCTGTATGTAAAACTATATTACAGTATTAGCTGCATGATCCATAAAAGGTGGTAAAGACACAATCCCATTAGGCATACAAAGATTGAATATCTCCACCCCACTTCAGACCTTTGGTCACTACCTCTAGATGCTCTACAAAGTCTTTGTAAAGAGCAATCTGCCCCCTTAAGACCTCTGAACCCCTTAGAAGAAAAAAGTGCCTAGGTTCCAAAATATGTATAAAATAGAGAATAGAGAATCCAAATAATGGATTATAGAATTTCGGGAGCTGCAGGATATTGTGGTCCTTCAACTCATTAGCATGTAATGGTTTTAAAGCTCAGGAAGGCCCTTTTTAGGGCTTAAAACTGACAAAATTAAAACATATAACTGTTTGGAAATTATGAAATAATTAAATAAGGACTCTTAAGGGGAGATTTGGGGAGTTTTTACTTCAAAAGGAAAAGGTGAGTCATTAAGTGTCAGGAGGCTCTGATTTAAGCCATTGAAAGTAGTGGTGAAGAAACTGGCTTGAAGCGTCAAGAACTGACAAGTGAAAAAAAGGCTTTATGAAGAAATCAATAGGAGTAGCAGTCATCTGGTAAGCATGCTAGTTCCTAGTTGGCTGAATAAAGGTCCAAGCTCATTAAAAGCAAACTTCAATTTCAGTATCGGCTCTTTGGTGCCATCTACAATTTGAGAGAGATGAAGCCTTTCAGAAGTAGTCACTTTCAGAAGTAGTCACTCTGTTACCCTTTCTGCTTTGAGAGAAAAAAAAACAGAAAGGGGAAAGATAGATTTTGCCACTATTTTGCTCTATAGGAAGAGATGCTGAGATCTAATTGTATGATGTAGAATCCTGGTGAGTGAAGAGCTGGCTAGGTTTGTCTGCATTGCCCAGAGAGAGCCAGCCAGATGATCTGTGCAGAGCTCTGATTTAAAGGGAACTTCTGGCAAGTTCAGTAATGTAACGCTTCCAATTCTTTTATAAGGGTGATTGGGAATTAAAAGAGCTTCATTCTTGGTTGGAGAAGAGAAGAGAAGAGAAGAGAAGAGAAGAGAAGAGAAGAGAAGATTTTCTCAGTTGAAGAATAGTGAAATCAGAAGGAGACAGTTAGCAAAGAGGTGGTACAGATGTTCCTTAATGAACCAATGATGCTGAAGCCTATAGAGTTATGAGTTACCTGAGAGCATCGGTTTCCTTCATTCCAATGTTTCCTAGCCAGATACCTGTAAGCATGCACCTGTTCTTTTTTCCAGTTAAATTCTGGTTTTATTCATTCCTTTTTCTTCTTTTGAACCCTAGTTACATTTTACTTATCAGTGTCTCTTTTTTTCTTTTATTCAGCTACTGAGTTCATTGGTAGGAAAGTGTGACCCATATTTTTTTAGACTTTAATGTACTTATTATTTCTGTATTTGACATAAATCCATAAGTATCTATGCTGTTGTTACTAATTTTTTTGCTCTATTGTTAAGTATATATGTTTACAATTTTAATGTGTCATTGTGGGTGGCTGATTCATGTGAATGGGAGTGCATTGGTGGGGACTTGAGGGATAAGTGGTGAGTGAGGATAGCATATTACTATATCACAGGGTTACCCTTAGTACCCTGAGATGTTTTGAGTGCAAACATTTCATAGTAGTCCTTTTCTGGGAACCTAGACTTGCCAGTGTGAGAGCGGATTGGAATGAATAAGCCATCCTAGAAGCTGAGTACCTGTCTACGTGTCCCATGAAAGAGATTGGAAGCAATATAGTTAGGGTACCCCCCTCCCCACCCGAAGCACCGCGGACATTACACTAGAAACGTAAAATAGTAACCCATAACACTTATTATACTTTTCCAGAAGTTAATACTTGAAACATTAAAATATGAACTACTTTGTGAAACTGTTCAACAGGCATTTCACTTTTGCCTTGGATCTACATTGCCTAAGCAAATCCTTTGAGGTTCTCATCTTCTGGTAAGCCACAGATGTGACTTGGGCTCATCCTCTAGGCGATGGTCATCTCTTTTGAAAAATTGTTTCAGAACTCACCTCCTGCTGGGCAACCAGTATCTGAACCCAAGAACTCCCACCCTCTTGAACTCATAATTCTACTATCAAAGCTAGAAATAGCCCCTTTTCAGGAGCCCTCTGCTCAAATAAAGAAATACAAAGCAAAAGATTTAGCCAGAAACATAAGTCTTAAACTCAAAGAAACATAGGTGAGGCAGTTAGGTGGTACCGTGGATAAAGTGCTGGGTATGAAGTCAGGAAACCCAAGTTCAAAGTCAGCCTCAGACACTTAGTAGCAGTGTGACCTTGGGGAACTCACTTAAAATGTCTGCCTCAGTTTCCTCAATTGGATATTAGCACCTACCTCCCAGGGTTGTAGTAACGATCAAATGAGAGAATGTAAAGTGCTTAGTGGAGAGCCTTATACATATTAAGTGCTTAATAAATGCATGTTTCCTTCCTTCCAGGTGCTTGTAGCAGCCAAAAATGCTGGAGGGAGGGGTAAGGAAAGAAAAGGGAGAGAAAGATGAAACCTCTTCCCTCCCTATCCTACCTCCATACCAGTAGTCTAGGGGAGAGATGTTGGAATTCCAAGCCACACATTCAGAAGAAAGGAAGAATGCACCAGGGATGTTCAAAGAAAGGAGGAAGGCTTCTCATCCATTGTGTGTATGGATCCTCTGGGGACAATGTATTGGAAGATATGAACAAGAATTCAGCAACATGGGGTAGCATCAATCTGTGCCAGCAGAGGGACAGCCCATACAGATGTGACCAGGAATACACTAAAATATCTACTAATAGCTGAATTTATATAGTACTTTCCAAGGACAAAGCATGTTCCCATCCATGATCTCAAATGAGATGGGGGCAGAGGCTGGTGTGGGGTAAGCATTATTATACCCTCATTCTCATCTTAGAGATGAAGAAACTAAGACTTGGGGAAGTGACATTAGCCAATCAGTCAACAAGCATTTATTAAGTATCCCTTATGTGCCAGGCTAAGCCTTGTGCTAAGCACTGGAGAAACAAAGCCAAAGGGCAGTCCCTGCTCTCAAGGAGCTTATAATCTAATGGGGGAGACAACATGCAAACAACTCTGACCAAACACTACATAGATAGGATAAATTGGAAATAATCATCAGAGGGAAGGGACTAGCATTAAGGGGCATCAAGGAAGGACTAACATTACTTGTCAGAATAACACGGTGAGTAAGAGAGCCTAGATAAGTCTCCCATCTATTCATGTGTTGTTCTTTTCACTAAAGCACTTGGAGACAAACGTAGGAAGTGTCTGCCTGCTTCACCTGCTCCTAGGGTAAGAACATAGAATGGCTAAACAGGAAAGAAGGAAGGAAGGAAGGGAGGGAGGGAGGGGGAAAGAAAGGAAGGAAGGAAGGAAAAAAGGATTTATTAAGTACCTACTATGTGCCAGCCACTGTTTTAAGTGCTTTACAAATATTAATTCATTGGATCCTCACAACAACTCTAGGAGGGAAGTGCTGTTATTATCCTCATTTCCTCAGTAAAGGAAACTGAGGCAAACTTGGAGTGACTTGCCCAGGGTTACATAGCTAATAAATATCTGAGACTGGATTTGAACTCAAGTCTTCCTGACTTCAGGCCCAGCACTCTATTCACACTGTACCACGCAGTTTCCTTAGATTGTAGAATATTAGAACATAGAATGTTAGTTCTGGAAGGGATCTTAGAGATCATCTAATCCAACTCCCCTGCTCCAAGCATGGATCCCCTTAAAATATCCCTAGCAAGCAGTCAACATTTCTCAGCTTGACTATCTATAGGGTGAACCCTGATAAAGAAATGACCTGGGAGTCACTGTAGAGACCGACTTAAAGGCGTTGGTCCAATGGTGCCATTGTAGCCAAGAAGGCCTACATGATTTTGGACTTCTCAGATATGGAAGAGTCTTCACTGATTTAATCAAACACATGCCTGAAATAGGAAATCTCCTCTACAACATACCTGGTGTTGTACATTTTAGGCCTTATATTCTAGCATTCTATATATCAGGTTGTACAGTGGATAGAGTGCCAGAGGGTGAGATGTCTATAAATTCTTGAAGGAGATAAAAATAAAAATCAAGTAAATATTCCCCAATTCTCCAGTATACTATTTTAGACACCAGAGCTAAGGGCCCCTGAAAGCTGGAAGCGAGAAAACAGATGGCAGTTATTTCCCCAGAAGCAGAAGAGATTGGAAATATAACTGAATTTAAGATGGATTTAGATAAATTGCGGGATGACAGAATCATGATGGTTTCCTATGTGAGTTTCTGGGAATTTGGGGTACAACCCTAACCTAGAAAGACAAAATAATGGAGAGTATCCATGGTCTTCCTCCAAACCATGCTGTGTTGTTTTCTAGGAGCAAGGTTCTGGGCTGGATGAAGTACAGAGATGGCAATTCAAATAATTAAGAGTTATCTGGATCTCATAGGGAAGTAACGGGAGATAAACCTGGAGAGGTAGAATAATGGAACTTAAGATCATGTAAGTTATAGCAGAAGAAGACCTTAGAATCCAACGTTGGAGCTGGAACCTTAGACACAGAACGTTAGAAAACAGCATGTAGAATGTATGCTCTGGAAGGGAATTTAGTTCCTACTTGATCCAAACACTACATTTTAGAGATGAGGAGACTGAAACTGAAAGAAGGTATTTGTCCAAGGTCACACAGCTAGTGAGTGACAGAGCTAGCACTTAAACCCAGGTCTTCTGATTCCTGGGCCAGGGCTTCTCTCACTACACTAGGTCAGGGAGGTTTTTGAACGCCAGACAGACTATGGACTTTTTAGGTAGGCAATAGAGAACCATAGCAGCAGGGAAGGGAGTGATGTTAATGAGGAGGCTGACATTTTCAAGTCAGCATCTTAGAAAAAATGACCCGTAACACTGGCTAGCTAGCTTGGGAAAGGGAGGGACTATTTCTGAGCAGGGTATGCCTTCCCTTCCTCCCTCCTTCCCCCCCCTCCTTCTCTTCTCCCTCCTTTTCTCTCTTCCTTCCCTCTTTTCCTCCCTCCCTTCCTTCCTTTCTCTCTTCCTCCTTTTCTCCCTTCCTCCCTTCCTTCTCTTCCTCCCTCCTTCCCTCCCTTCCTCCTTCCCTCCCTCCCTCCCTTCCTTCCTTCCTTCCTTCCTTCCTTCCTTCCTTCCTTCCTTCCT
>NW_020954564.1:46525860-46561721 GCF_900497805.2 Vombatus ursinus | reverse complement strand
CCTTCCTTCCTTCCTTCCTTCCTTCCTTCCTTCCTTCCTTCCTTCCTTCCTTCCTAGAAACTACGTCCTCATGCCAAGGATTAAGGCACACAAGGAGACCTGAATTTGAATACGGATCCTGGCACTTACTAACCATGCAATCAAAGGCAGGTCATTTCACCCTCTTAGCTTCAGTCCTCATCTTTAAAATGGTTATAATAATACTTACACTACCTGAGATCAATGTGCAGAAAGCTCTTTGTAAACTTTACAGCACTATAGAAATGTGGTTTACCATTATTAATACTATTATTATTCATATGGATGTCGTACCAGTTCTTTGAGGTCTATTCTAGGGACCATCTTCTTTAAGTTCCTTGAAGGCAGGGACTCTGCCTTGAAAGAAATGTACATGTTTAATGATGATGGAAGGGAGAGGAGACCAGTGCAAATGATAAGGTCAGAAACAGCACTAGGCTTGTTCACATAAGGGAGTTAACAGGGGTGACTTCGTGGAGGAGATAGTCCCTGAGATGAACCTTAAAAGACTGGGTAGAAGGTCAACTAGCAGAGATGGGGAGGAGGGTCTTCTGGCTTATAGAATGACAATAAGCAAAGGCACAGAGATGGGGAAAGCAGGAATATATAGGGGATGACCAGACATCCCAGTCTGGCTGGAGTGTTGAGTTCCTGAAGGTGAATAGTGTGATATGAGGCCAGAGAAGTAGGTTGAGGGTAAGATTGCCTAGGGAAGGGGCAGGAGGAAGTGAATAGGCATTTATATAGTACCTACTATGGGCCATGCACTTCACAAATATCTCATTTGATCCACGTAACAGCCTGTGAGGTAGGTGCTCTTACTATCCCTATTTCACAGTTGAGGAAACAGAGACAAACAGAGGTTAAATGACTTGCTCAGGGTCATACAGTTAGTTAGTGACTGAGGCCAATTTTGAACTTGTCTTCCTGGCTCCAGGCCCAGGATTCTATCCACTGTACAACTAGCTTTCTCAAGTAGCTGAGTGAGGAGTCTGAGTTCTGCCCCCTCGCTCCTGGATAATCATTGAAGGTTTCTGAGTATTGCAGCAACATAAGTGGAACTCTCCATTAAGAAGTAACCTCCCCATCTTATAATTATGGAACTAGGAGTGCCAAGAGGTCAGGCTGCCCTTGGTGACTTCTTGGTAGAGTTGGGTCTAAAATAGACTCTCTACTGGGCAGAATACATCGACAGTTAGTGGCTGTGTGGCCCTAGGCCAGTCATTTAACCTCTTCGAGTTTTAGTTTCATGAAGCAGTAGGCATAGCTTTGGACTTGGAGTCAGGAAGCCTTGGATTTCAATTCTAATTTGGACACTTACAAGACACTTAGAATGGAACCCCCTTCACAGGCTAATGAAACCAAATGAGATCATTGGCATAAAATGCTTTGCAAACCTTAAAGTGCTATACAGATGTGAGTTATTATTATTATTATCTATAAATTTAATACTTTTACTACTTATTTTATAAGGTTGTTGTGGGGAAAGCATTTTGTAAAGTTGCAGAATTATAGCAATGGGGGTTGTAATTATAGTTAGAAATAGCACCTTAGACAGTGAAACATAATGCCGTGGAAAGAACTCTAGTCTTACAAACATGAGATCAGAATCTGAAGTCCTAGCTCTGCTACTGACTTCCTGTGTGCCTTTGGGCAAGTTCCTTCCCTTTTCTGGGCCTCTGTTTCCCCTCTGTAAAATGAAGGGGGTGAGCTAGATGACCTTTCAAGGTCCCTTCCAGTTCTAAATCCCTAATCTCCAAATGGACTGTGTCACCTTGGGTAAGTCTTTTCTCCTCTCCAAGCCTCAGTTTCCTTTTCTGTAAAATGAGACAGTTGGACAGGATGGTCTTGAACTCCCTTCCAGCTCTAATATTCTGTGCTTCTGAGACTGTAATAAGAGCAGTGACCCAGAAACCAAGCTGCCTCAGCTGTACCTCCAGGCTGGATTCTTTCCAGCAGCCTCTCCCCCAAGGAACTCCAGCCCTAGTGGCTGTGGGTGAGCCGGGGGCTGGACTGGAAACTCCTCGTTGTTGCAGACACCCTGGAGCAGGGTCCAGCGGGAGCCAGGGCCAGCGTGCCTGGGCCTGTGTTGATAGGATGGTGCACATCTCTGCTGCCCATCAATCCAGGCTGCTGTGAAAGTTTTGTTTACTGGCAGCCAATTCTTTGCATGGACTTCAAACACTTGGCCCTGGGCAGCTCCATGGCAGGAAGCCGGCTGGGCGGTAATTGGTAGAGTGGTCTGGCTTAGGGGTCATGAATAACCCAGCATCTGCCTCTCACAGTTGGCTTTGAGCATCTCCTTGCTGACCTCTGAGGCCTGCCGGGATTTCATGTCGAGTGTAAAGTCGGCACCAGGAACAAATTACTCGTTCCCCAAGAAATCTATTAAAAGGTGACAGAAGGACGAGGAGAAGGCGAGCAAAGGAGCAGGAGCCGGCCATGACATGAAGTTTAATGTACCTGGGCCCCCAGGGGCTGAGCATGGAGCTGTTCACAGCAGCTCCAGCTGAGACCAAGTGCAGGGAAAGCCAGGCTGGGAAGGGAGGCAACTTTGTCAGGGGCTGAACTTTCTAGATTATGAAGAAAAGGAGCTGAGGGGGAGAGAGGGAGAAGAGCCAGCAGAATGGGAACAAGTGGGCTGTTTTAATAGGTTTTAAAGTTGGAAGTGACCTTAGGGATTATCTAATCCAACCCCCTCATTTTTCAGAAGGAGAAACTGAGGCCCTGAGAGGAGAAATTAAATAGTCATTATATGACTTATATGATATATAATGACCTATGCTATATAGGCAGCTAAGTGGCTGAATGGCTAGAGCACTAGGCATTTATTAAGTGCCATCTACTACCAGGCACTATACCTTGATGATTTTTCAGCAGCCTTAATTGTTAGGATTTTTTTCTTGTGGCAAGTAGGAATGTGCCTGTCTGTAACTCCCACTCATTGCTCCTATATCTGCCTTCTGGGGGCAACCAGAAGACTGATTCCTTTTCCATATGATAGTTCTTCAAATGGTTGAAGATAATGAAGATTAAACTTAAAAGTAGGTCCTGCCAGAGAGCTGGTTGTTAAACATTTACCAGCATGCCCCTGGAAATGAGGCTAAAAAAGCAGTGAGGAGCAAGACTATGGAGGGTCTCCAGTAGAAGCAGAGGAGTTTGCATTTTAGCTTATAGACAGTAGGGAGCCATGGAAGATTTTTTTGAGTGGGATAGTGAATGATTGGTACAGTTAAGTGGTGCCTTAGAGCAGTGGGCCTGGAGTCAGGAAGAGCTGAGTTCAAATCTGACCTCAGAGGTCACACTAGCTGTCTTTTTTTCTATTTGTCTTTTTTTATCATCTGTAAAATGGGGACGCCCTGGAGAAGAAAATGGCAAACCAATCCAGTATCTTTGCCAAGAAAGTCCCATGGACAAAGTCCAAATGACATAATTAGATGAAGAAAATGAAACCCAGGTTAGTAAGTGACTCAGCAAGTCAGTGACAGAGCTGAGATATGAAACAAGGTTTCCTGATTTGAAGTCCAGTGTTCGGATCTGACATAGAGAGAAGGGACCATTATGGAACCCATCCTTTAGCAATATAATCTGGGAGAGGTTTCTTTCAGGAGATGGAGATGCTTCATGATGAATTTGGACTTGGGGTGGCTCTCATAGTCCCCAAAGAAGAGACTCTGAGGGAAAGAGGAAGGTGGCTTAGCTATAGAGGTCCAGTTTGGGCAGAGTAGGCAGGGCACGTCTTTAAACATCTAGCCTCACTATAGGTCTCCAAACATGCTTGTCTACTTGCATCTAGGTGGTGTAGTGGATAGAGTTCTGGACTTGGCATCAATGCAAACATGAGTTTCAATCTAGTTTCAGTCATTTACTAGCTATGGGATCCTGGGAAAGTTGTTTGATCTCTTTCAACCTCAGTTTCTTCATCTGTAAAACAGGGACAATAATAGTACTTACCTTGCAGGGTAGTTGTGAGGATCAAATGAGGTAATAAATGTAAGGTACTTTGCAAACCTGAAAGTGCTATATAAATGCTAACGGTTATTATTATTGTTATTACTTTCATCTCGTTCATCTGGTTCCCCCTATCTCAATTATGTCTACCCATCCTTCAAGACCCAGATCAAGTAGGATGAATAAATGAGAAAGCATTTATTAAGCATATACTATATGGCAGGCACTGTGCTAAGGGCTGGGGATTCAAATACAAGCAAGCAAAATAGTGCCTGCCCTCAAGGAGCTTCCATTCTAATTAGGAAAAACAACACATAAAGGAAAACTGGAAGGAGAGGGAGGGGTAGCAAGACAGCAGGTGGCATGGTTTGGAAATGGCCTGGAAATAATTCAGAGGCCTATTTATAGAAAATACAAGGTGAAAGTTCAAAGTGAGAATGACAGAATCAGAAAGTCAGGAGCCTCCGATTTTTACCTATGAGCAAATATGACTACAAATATATCACTACAGCAAGTCAGTCCTTTTATTCTTCCCTCCTGGGCCCTTATCTCACTCCCCACAGAAGCCATTCTGTCCCCTCTCTCCTTGAGCTTCCACCCTCTCATCAAAGGATCTCTTCTCTTGTTTTACTGAGAAAACAGAGGCTGTTTCCTTTGAGCTCCCTCCTCCACCTTTACTCCTCATCTCAAAATCCCTTCCCATTATCTTCTACCCTCTGCTTCCCCCTCCCCCCAGTCTCCATGGCCCTTCACCTTGCAAAAGCCAACCCCTCTACATGTGCCTTTGATCCTATCCACTCTTGTCTTTTCCAGATGATTGGCCCCTCAGTAGGTATCCCCTTCTTGAATTTTCAAACTCTCTCTACCTACTGATTCCTTCCTACTGCCTTCAAACATGCCAAAGTCTCCTCTATCCTTTAAAAAACTACAACAAAAAAATTTCACTAGACCCTGTCATTCTATGCAGGATATGCCAAACACCTCAGTGAGGGCTTTTCTTATTTCTCATCCTATCTGCCTTGTCTGACACTGTTGACCACCTCCTGCTCTGGGATGTTCTCTCCTCTCTGGGTTTTCACTACACTATTTCTGTATCTCCTCAGAATTTGGTTGAAATAACCCAGGACCCTGAGCTGATAGGCAGGTAAAACCCAGAGCCCTGGGAACAGCAGTACATAGCAGGCCACCAACTCTGCTTCCAGCCAGGCCCCCACAGCCATCATGTAGGAAATCAACCCTCGTGGAGATGTAACCTGGCACTTGCTTCTCAGATGCTCCAGCCCCTACCTTCTTAGCAGCCACAGCTACTGAAGACCCTGAAAAGAAAGTTCTTACCATCAAAGTCCTTGGTATTTCATATTTTGGTTCCTGTGGTATTTGGTTCATCAGAACCCTTCAGAAGAACCATCAGAACCAACCATCAGAAATGGGTATGGTTTTATGACATTTAAAATATCATAATTAAAATTTAAAAGCCATGCATTACCATCTTCTTTGCCACAGCACCCTAAGGATGGTGGCAACTTTCCATCTAACGTGCAGCTACAACCTTATCTGTGTACATTATTGGCTACTATAATGTGAGCTTCTTGAGAAGAGAGACTATGTGGTTTCTCTCTTTGTTTTCTCAGCATTTATCAAAGAGCTTTGCATATAGTTAGAGCTCAATAAATGCTCATTCATTCATTCAGTCTGGTTCTTCTGCCTGTCTGACTTCTCCTTCTCAGGTTCATTTACTGGGTCATCATCTATATGATGATACTTAACAATAGGTATTTTCCATGACCCTGTCTTGAGTCCTCGTCTCTTTTCTATTTATGCTTTCCCTCTTGTTGACCTCATCAGCAAACATGAGTTTCATTATCATCTCTATGTGGATAGAGAAATTGAGGCTGGATACATAGATCTGTGAGTTATCCAGCCTCAATTTCTCTTTTGAGCTTCACTCCCTGTGCCAATTGCTTATTAGACATTTCAAATGGGATGTCCCAGAAACATCTCAAATTCAAAAACAAAACTTATTGCTTTATCTTTCCCCTCAAACCCATCTCTTCTCCAAGCTTTCCTATTTCTGTCAAAGGTCCCACCATCCTTTCAGGCTCCCAGGTTCATAACCTTGGCAACCTCACTCCACAGATCCAATCAGTTGCCAAATCATCTTGTTTGTCCCCCTACAACATCTCTCACAGCTGACGCCTCTCTACCCACAATCACTGCTTTGTTCAGGCCCTCATCACCTCTCAGCTAGATTTTTGCAATAGCCTCCTAATTGGCTTTCCTTCAAGTATCTAATCACTCCAATCTCATCTCCACATAGCTGCCAAAATGATTTTTCTTAAGTGCCAATCTGACCAGGCCACTCTGCTTCTCAATAAACTCCAGTGACTTCCTATTGCCTACAGGATAAAATATAAACCTTCTCTGTTTAGCTTTTAGAGCCCTTCCCAACCAAGCCCTAGGCTATCTTTGCAAGTTTATTGTACATGACTCTCCCCCCATACTCTGGGACCCAGCCAAACTGGCCCTCTCTCTGTTTCTCATATAAGACGCTCTATCCCTGTCATCTCCACACCTTCCCACTGGCCATTGCATGTGCTCAGCACTCAATCTCTCCTTACCTCTGCCTCACGGAGTCTCTGTCTTCCTTTAATACTCATCATAAACCATGTCTTCTACGTAAAGCCTTTTCTGATTCCCCTGCCCCCCAAGAGTTATTGCTTCATTCTTTGTATTTGTATTCCAGCCCCTAGCACATGCTTAATACATATTGATTGATTGATAATGCTCTCTCTGCCTAACTACTTTGCCTGTAAGAATTTTAAAATTTATTCTTTTAATACTTATACACGTAATTGCCCACCCCCAGAAATAAGATTTTGAGAGTAGAGGGTATTTAATTTTTTGTATTTGTACCCCCAGCACCTAATGCAGCGCCTGGCACATTGTAGGTATTTTGACACATGTATGTTTGCTCATTGATAGGAAGGAGGGACTTTAAATGTCATCTAGTCCCACTGTCTTGTTTTACAAATGAAAAGACTGAGATCCCAAGAGAAGTGACTTGTCCAAGATCTCATAGGGAATAAAGGACAGAATGAGAATTTGAGTCCAGGTCTTCTGATTCTGAATTCAATGTTCTTTCTACCGTACCACATCACCTCTCCTACTGAAGAACTCATTTCAATTGTCCAAGTCTTATTATTTCTTACTGGATTGGGAAAACCTAGAGGGTGTTTGTTGTAAGGGACCAAGTTGATGGCAGGTGATAATACAGGTAGCTCTTGTACATACTCTCTTACTCAGTCATTTCAGTCACACCTTACTCTTCGTGACCCTATTTGGTGTTTTCTAGGTAAATATACTGGATTGGTTTGCCATTTCCTTCTCCAGATCATTTTACAAATGAGGAAATTGAGGCAGAGTTAAATGACTTGCCCAGGGTCGCACAGTATCTGAAGCTGGATTTGAACTCAGGAAGATGAGTCTTCCTGACTCCAGGCCCAGTGCTCTATCCACTGCACCACCTAGCTGCCCTACTTAGTCCCTTGTCCCACAAGTAATGCCTATGAGCTAAAGGAAATGCACATCGTTTTGTAAATCTGACTTGTGCATAGATGTACCGGGTACCATTTTAATATTCATTAGTAGACAGCCATCTACTAGTTGGAGATCCCTTCTCTAGACATTGTGTTTAATTAATTCAAGCCTGTAAATATGAAGTAGAACATCCTAATGCAGACTGAGGTCTAATAATAGAATGGACTGCCTTAGGAAGTACAGTCAGTTCTGCTATAACTCAACATATGTGTTCCTAAAAATTACTGTGCTATGAAATATCTCACAATAAAAACAAGGCTTATGGGTAAAATGGGGTTGGGGTGCTATACTCAAAAACTTCCTCAGTGACAAAAAAGAGATAACCTAATAAAAACCATAGCAGAGTTTTGTACATCTTCAGCGGTTAAGAAATAATAAAGTTAAGTCATTTTTCACCTGCACCCAACTCTTCATGACCCCATTTGGGGTTTTCTTGGCAAAGATACTAGAGTGGTTTGCCATTTATTACTCCAGTTTATTTTACAGATGAGGAAACTGAGGCAAACAGGGTTAAGTGACTTGCTGAACTTGAACTGAGGAAGATGAATCTTCCTGACTCCAGGTGCAGTACATAAATGCTATAATAAATAGTGGTGGTGTCTTCAGCCTCCGGCTGCTTGCTCAGCTTGCACCTTGGTCCCTACGGGGCAGGGGCCCCAGGCGATGGGGATGGTGCAGAAGAGGGGTTGGAGTGTGTGGGTGCACACCAGGCCTGCTCGGGTCACAGCCACTACTGTACCAGAAGATGTACAATACATTTGGCACGTTACCTTGAGAAAGCCCTCCAGTTTTTTTATAGAAGTAGGCATCAGAAGGGTTGCAGCTTATGAGTTATTATGAAGTGGTGCAGTTTTCTATGTTCCTGCTGTTTCTTTCTCTCAGATGAAACTGCGTATAAACAAACTCAAAATTCAAGGTATGTTCAAACTGCTCCCTAATATATCAATATTGTTGGAAAAAAATTTCATTTTCAAAACAGACATTAGAGAAGTGTCTATAATGAGTCCTCCTCCTCCCTTCTTCCCCCCTTCCCCTCACTTGTTGAACATCTGTGAGCAGAGACTGGATGCCCTCTATCTGGGATACTGCATAAGGTCCATCTGTTCAGGTATAGGTTATAGTATGATTGTAGATCGTGGGATAGGGAACCCTAGAGATCATCTAATCCTACCCCTTTACTTTCCAAGTGAAGCCTGTCAAAGTTAAGTGATTTGCCCAAAGTCACTCAATGAATAAGTAGCATATACAGGTAAAGATCTCTTCAGGGTAGTGACTAGCAAGGGTGGGGAATCTGCAGCCTTGAGGCCACATGTGCCCTTCTAGGTCCTTGGGTACAGCCTTTTGACTAAGTTCAAATTTGGCCTCAGACACTTACTAGCTGTGTGATCCTGGGGTAAGTCACTTAATCCTGTTTGCCTCAGTTTCCTCATCTGTAAAATGAGTTGGAGAAGGAATTGGCAAACCACTCCAGTATCTTTGCTAAGAAAACCCTGAATGAGGTCATGAAGAGTCAGACACAACTGAAACGACTCAGCAACAATAAGGAACTACTCAGTGAAAGAAGAAAAGTATGGCTGGCACCGGCCAGCAGTGGGTGCCAAAGGAGGGAGTCCTTTTTCTCTTTCAGCTTAATTTCCCATGGAAAGTCTGTACCTGGACAGGCAGAGAAGACTGTAATAGGAATCTCCTCTACAATGTCTGTGAACCACAGTCATCCTGTTTCTGCTTGAAGGACTTCAGAAATGGTAACTTGCCACCTCCTGGGGCAACTCATTCCACTTTTGGACAGAGGTCACTCCTAGGTAGCTCTTCCTCATATGGGAGAGTGGGGAGAATGTTGAAATTGGAGCTGACAGACACCTGGGTTCAATCCACCTTGATAATCATTCTCTGTATTACCTTCAGTAAGTCACTTAACTTCTCTGCATCTGTTTTCTCATTTGTAAAATGAGAATAATACTTGCTATATCTGCCTCACATAGTTAGGAAATCATTCCTTAAACCTTAAAGCTCTCTCTCTCTCTAAAAGTGGATCACCACTATTACCACCACCACCATCATTATTATATCAGGCTGAAATCTGCCTTCTTGCAGCTTCCATTCACTGATAGTTCTACTTTCCTTTTTCCATGTGACAGTCATTTAAATACTTCAAGACAGTGATCAGGCCCCTCCTAAATCTTCTCTTTCGGGGAAATATGCCCATTTCCTTCAACCAATATTTTTATGGTGTGGTTTTGAGGGTCCCCCCCTCCACCTCCATCCTGTTCATTCTCCTCTGGATACACATATATTTGTCAATAGCCTTGTTAAAATGTTGGTCCCAGAACTGAACACCTGACTACAGTGAGATCTATCTATCTATCTATCTATCTATCTATCTATCTATCTATCTATCTATCTTTTTACACACACACACACACACACACACGTAATATCTGACCAGGGCAGAGTACAAATGGATGCTCACCTCATTTGTAGACATGATTCTATTAATACAGAGATTTCAGGAGATGCTAACACCTCTTCCATTAAGCCTTCCTTGATCTTCGTCCCTGGGTATTTGTTTTAAAAAATATTTTAATAACTATATTTCATTATAATTGGTTTCCTTTGTTGTTGGTCAGTCATTCAGTCATGTCTAACTCTTCAAGACTTCGTGGACCAACTGTCTACAGGGTTTTCTTGGCAAAGATACTGAAGTAGTCTGCCATTTTCTTCTTCAGTTTTAGGCAGGGGTTAGTGACTTGCTCAAGGTCACACAACTTGTAAGTGTCTGAGGTCAGGTTTGAATTCTGACCTTTTTTACTCCAGACCCAGTGCTCTATCCACTGTATGTCCTATTTTTCTTTAAGATCCTGTGTATTTCATAAAATGCATTTTGTGCATTAAAAAAAAAACCTGAGGAGGGATCCATAGGCTTCACCAGACTTCCAGAGGGGTCCATGATAAAAGATTAAGAGCCCCTGCCCTAAGCAATGGTGAGCTCATCCGAACTCATAGACCTCTGTCATTGAGTGAGTGTGATACAGTGTAGGGAAAAGAAGACAGGGTTTGGAGTCAAAGGATCTGGATCTGAATACTGACTGCCAACTTTTGTGACCTTGGGCAAGTCTCATTCCTTCTCTAGGTCTCAAATTCCTCATTTGTAAAATGAGGGAGTAAAATGAGTCTAGATGAGCTCTCTCTAAGGTCTTTTCCAGCTTTCAGTCCTCTTATGAGCCTGCCCCCCATCTTCTTTCTAATTTTTACTTTAATAATTCACATCAATGTCTCATCTCCCCCCCCCCCCACTAGGCTGGTTGGTTGGTTGTTGTACTTCATTCTCAAAGAGCACCAAAATGACATCACTATGCTAGAGTAAAATTACTGTGGCTGATCAGACCAATAGGAGCTCAGAATGCTCTACCACAGGTGGGGCACAAATAGTCCGTATGAACATTGGGGGTGAATTCTCTAAATGTGCGCACTCACATTTCTTTTGAGCTACTTCAATTCTGCTTTGCTCATAGAGCCCAGCACCTTCTCTGATGAGGGCATGCCATGCTGAGCGGTCCTATGCCAGTGTCTCCCATGTCACACAATCAATTCCAAAGTTCTTAAGGAGACCTTGAGAATGTTCTTGTAATGCTTCTTCTGACTGCCATGTGAACGCTTGCCCTGTGTGAGTTCTCCATAAAATAGTTTTTTTGGCAAGCGTACGTTTTGCATTCAAATAACGTGGCCAGCCCGTTGGAAGTGTGCTCTCTGCAGCAGAGTTCAAAATAAGATATTTGATGGCGGGATTGGCTTTAGCACCTTATTCCTTTTTATATACTCTGCTTGGTCTTTCTGCCTTGTTTCCTCTCACTCCAGCCCATCTTCTTCTCGGCTGTCAGGTTGATCATCCTAAAGTGCAAATCTAACCACGTCACGCACATTCAATTAGATCCAGTGGCTCCTTATTGTTTCTAGAATAAAATATAAAATCATCTGTTTGGTGTTCAAAGCTCTTTCTAATTTGTCCCTCCACCCCATTTTGCCCTACTCACCCCCATTTACTCTCAGATCCAATGACACTGGCCTCCTTGCTGTTCCTTGAATAACACACTCCATCTCCCACCTCAGTATTTTCCCTGGTTGGCCCCATGCCTGGAACACTCTCCCTCTTCTTCTCTGTCTCTTAGCTTCTCTGGATTCCTTCAAGTCTCAGCTAAACTCTCTTTCTAAAGGAAGCCTTCCCTAGTCCTCCTTAATGCTAATGCCTTCTCTCTGGGACTACCCCCAACATATCCTGCATATATCTTGTGTGTATATAATTGTTTGCCTATTGTCTCCCACCCCCACCCTCATTAGATTGTGAGCTCTTTTTAGAGTAGGGACTGTTTTTTGCCATTCTTTGCATCCCTAGAGCTTGGCACATACATACAGTGCCTGGCAAACAGTAGGCCCTTGATAAATACTAGCTGACTGACTCTCTGTTTGACCATGAACAAGTCACTTTCCCTCTCTGAGCCTCAGTTTCCTTACCTATAAAATGGAGATGTGAGGACCAAATGAGACAGTGTATGTGAAATGTTTTGTAAACCTTAAAGAATCATGTAAATGCCAGCTTCCTTTTCATTGATCATTCATTAGTTTTGGGGGACCTAATATAAGCAAATCATTATACAAGGTGCTGAGGGGTTTAAAAAATATGCCTCCCTGCCTTCAAGGAGTTTATAGTTTAGTTAAAGCACCAGAGCACAAAACATATAACAGAAAAGACATCAACATAAGGTAGTGTTGAAAACCGTGAGATGACTGATATAGATCACAAGTGCCCTAGGAGTGTAGATGAGGGACAGATCAGCATGGCCTAATTTGGTCAGTGAAGGCTGGCCAAGGAGGGAGTAGAGCTGAGACTTGAAGGATGGTAGGAAAAGATTTTGTCTAACAGAAATGGTGGGAGGAAAGGTCCTTTCAAACTCTAAAATTACTTTTTCTAATAGTTATGCGCTAAGATCCCTTCTAGTTTTAACCCATATGTTCTATGTTTTAACGTTTTTATTTTGATCACTTCTAGTTCTAACATTCTACATTTTAATTCTCGCTTCTAGTGAGAATTTATGTTATATGTTTGACTAGTCTATACCTAAGAGCTTTTCCAAGGCTTAACATTTCATATTCTAACATGCTGTGTTCTAGAGTCCCTTCTCGATCTAATGTTCTATGTTCTAGCATTCCACTTTGTAGGCTCCTTCTTGCTCTAACATTCTATGTTCTTATTCTTTGTTTTAGGATCCCTTCTAGCTGCAATATTCTATGATCTATAGGCTAATACTCTGTGCTCAAAGGTCCTTTTCAGCTCTAACATTCTGTGTTCTAGCTGTGTTCTGAAGATTCTTGTCAGCTCCAACATTCTATGGTTCTATAATTCTAAGTCTTATAAGGGGAGGTACAAACAACATATAAATTACAGGAAGGAGAAATAACTTCAAGCTTTTGGGGTGAGGGGAAGAACAGGGAAGGCTTCCAGGAAGGAATGGCATTTGAGTTGGGTCTTGAATGATGGATGGAATTTTAACCTGCAAAGATGGTGAATATTTTGGGAAAATGATGTTTAGTCGTTTTCTCAGTTGTGTCTGATTCTTCATGACCCATTGGGGGTTTTCTTCACTATTTCCTTCTCCAGCTCATTTTTACAAATGAGGAAACTGAGGCAAATAGGGTGAAGTGACTTGCCCAAGGTCACACAGCTAATAAGTGTTTGAAGCTGGATTTGAACTCAGGAAGAAGAATCTTCCTGACTCCAGGCTCAGCACTCTATCCACTATGCCACCTACCTTCCCCATTCTGGAAAAAGCAGCCTTCTAATTTTTGGACTTTGAATCAGTTCTCAAAGTCCTGTACTCAGAGACTATATACTCAGCGTTTGTCTCTCTGCCTTTGCTCATTTTTTCCTGGGGGGCTTTGTTCTTCTCTCTTCTCTTTTGCCCCCATGAGATCAAGAGCTTGTGTCCTAAAAACCTGCCAAGCAGCTAACAGCCAATTTTCCTACATACAGAAGTTTTTTTTCTTTTTCAAATACAGGTCCCTCCTCCCTTCTCTTCTCCTTCCCTCCCCCTGAGAGCTTCCTGGGAGTTTTACACCTCAGTATAGCTAAAAGGGGAGACAGCATTTGTCTCTATCTCTGGAGAGTAATTAACATTCCATCTCCATGTGAGAAATAAATATATTAGACATAAAATAGAGACACCAGAGAAGGATGGCACACTGGTGCCAGCTACTGAGAACAAGGCATCTGTCTCCATCTCTCCAGAGTGAGAATGTTTGGTAAAGATCAAGTTTGTAGCGTTTATTAGAGAAAGTGTGAACAGATCATCACTTCCCTCCCTCCTGTGCCTCTGAAGGGACTGTCTCTCCCCTGGTTCTTCTCCCTCACTATTAAGGATGAAGGTGGGGGAAGTGGTGGCTTAGAAGGCATTCTCAGGCATGCGTCATAGCACCATAAGATTAGATTTCCAGTTTGGGAGGGATCTGACCCAGCCTCCTCATTTTTATGGATGGGGATACTGAGACACAGAGGGTTACTGATAGGCCTGAAGTGATAGAGCTGGTAAGCAGCAAAGCCGATATGAGAATACAACTGCTCTCATTTCCCATGCAGGAATCTCACCCCAGCATCCTCCTGACGAGGTGAGTGGTACCCTGCAGAGGGTAAAGTACAAGGGGACTCTATGTCCTGCTAGGCTTGAGTAATGTGAGGGTAAGTGGTTAGTAACCTCTTTAGTTCTGAGGGTCCCTGGTGGAACATAGACCTGAAATATAGCATTTAAAGCTGGAAGGAGTCTTAGAGAAGCCCTGAAGCTGAGAATATAAAGCTAGAAGGGACCTTAAAGACTATGCACTTCATCTGTTATCATTTTACATATAGTAAAACTGAGGGCTTGGAAGTGACTTGCCCATAATCATATAGGGAGCAAATGTCAGAGCTGGGAGTTAGACCCAAGTCTTCTGATTCTAAATCTAGGGCTGGGTCTAACCAGACTAGTTTGTCCTATCCTAATGCCTGCCATTGGGACATCCCTGCTCTAATAGTAATGATAAGTCATGTTTCTATAGCACTTTATGGTTTGCAAAGTATTTTTTTTTTGCATAATGGTCATGGAAAGTATGTTGTATATTATCACCTTCCTTTTACAGGTGAGGAAATTGAGGCTTAGAGAGAAAGCTCAAATAGAAGGGAGAGCAGGGGAGCTTTGTTTTCCCCGGGGTCTAGCACAATGCCTAGTGCTACAACGGCCTAGATTAGGTATTTAATAAATGCTTGTTGAATTAAATGAATTGAATTGAAAGAGGGGAAGTGACTTGCTGAAGGTATCAGAACTAGAGAGTATTGATAAATTCAGTTCTCCTAACTCCATCCAATCTAGTTCTCTTTCCTCTACACTATTTTCAATAGTGACCTTCAGCAAATCATTTAATTTCTGAGTCTCTGTTTCCTCAGTATAACATGAGGGCTTTGGGGGACTGGATGATTTGCTACTTTCAGCCCTAAATCTATAATCCTATTCCATTCTCTAGAGATAAGATACTGTCAATGGAGAAAAAAAAAGCATATTAGAAAAAGAGAAGACCAATGAATTGAGATATAATTTTTAAAAGATCTAAAAATCAACAATCAAAAAAGTCTCCAAAGAGACATAAAAATAGAAATCCTAAGAATCAAAGAAGAGATGAACAACACTGAAAACAGAAATACTATTGTGATAATAACATTCATTTTTTTTAAAGTTCCAAGTTCTCTCCCTCCATTCAGCCTCTCTCCTCTACCAATTGAGAAAGCAGGCAGTATGATACCCATTATACATGTGAAAGCATGTAAAACACAACTCTATTTTTTTTTTAGCATTCTAACATTTATTTAATTTAACATTTTTCTTTGTGGCAATAAAATCAAAAGCTGTTTTTGAAGACAAAATAGACAAGCCATTAGCCTTGATTAAAAAAAATTTAAAAATCAAAAATGAGGAAAAATAACAACCAATGGTTAGAAAATAAGGAAAATGATCAGAAACTGTTATATCCCATGATGCAGAAAAACCCCAAAAATTAATTGTAGGATTATCTGGTCTAACCACTTCATCCTGCAGATAAAGAAACCAAGGTCCAGCAAAGTTGAATGATTTATCCAAGGACATAAAGGACAAGCAGAATTTGAACCTAGGTCTTCTGATTCTACAGCCAGTGCTCTTTTTGCTGTATTTCATTGCCTCTCAATGAAGTGGATGAATATTTACGAAAATATGAACTACCCATATTGAAAGAACAGGAACTAATTTTAAATAGTCAAATCTTGGAAAGATAGCTTGAACAAGCCATAAAATAATATCCATGGAGGTGGGGGTGGGGTGGAATGAATTTATAAGTGAATAGTACTAAATGTCTAAATAACCATTAACTCTTAAGCTAGCTATACAAACTGTTGTCACAAGTGGAGGAAGAAGGTACTTTATTAAATTCCTTCTATGAGACACATGTTGTCCTAATGCCCAAAACAAGGAGAGATAAAGCAGAAAAATAAAATCATATACCAATATCACTAAAGTATACTGATGCTTTAAGATATTAAATAAAATGTTAGCAAAGACGATATATATTCAAAAAATTATTTATTATTGGTGGGGTATGGGCCCAAGCCGAGACCTTTGCCCCTTGCCCCAAAAAGAATTTGGGTCCCATTTGTCTGTGGGCCCCAGAAAACCCTTAAACTTTTCTTACTCCTTATCGACTCCCCTTATCTCCCTTTGAAAGCCCTAGCCTCACCTTTTGATCTTATTCAGATGCCTTTCAAACGTCTTCCTTCCAGTTCCCTTCATTATCTATTCCCATTGTCTATTCAATTTCTCAGACCTTCCAATCAGAATTCTCACCTAGACCCATTTCCCAGCCCCTCTGGTCACCCAAAATTACTTTAGTGTATATAAGATCCACCCTGGTCCCCATTTAAATGCTGAGACTCTCTCATGTCCAAAAGGCTGAAACTTTCTCATGCCCACTCTTCCCTATAGGCGTTAGCTAATGTTCAGATTCCTTAAGAGTCTGGCCTGTATGGTTTATCTCTAATAAACTTTTTCTCTGGCTGAAAGAAGATTTAGGTTGAATTCATTCAGGCAGGGCCCGCGTGTTGTGATCTCGGGGTCTCAGCACCCCAAACCTCTAGACCTCATCACCATGACCAAGTTGGATTTATACCATGAATTCAAAGATTAACATTAGAAAAACCCTTAATATAAATAGCATATTAATAATAAAATCTTTTAAAAATCACTTTATTATAGCAATAGGTAAAAGAAAAAACCTCCAACAAAACGTGATACCCATTTATGTTAAAGATACTAAAATGTCTAAGAATATAAGGATCTTTCCTTAACATGACTCAAAATATGAATCTAAAACTAATAGTTAGCATGATGTACAATAAACACTAAAAGATTTCCTAATAAGATCATGCATAGAAAAGATTGTTTATCATCTCCACTGCTATTTGATATAGTGCTAGAAATGCTGGCCATAGCAATGAGACGAGAAATAGAAACTGAAGATACAAACATAGGCAAATTATCTCCATTTGCAGATGATAAATGGATGAAAAAGCACATATTAAGCATATACGATGTTCCAGGCACTGTACTAAGTGTTGGCATTACAGATCCAGAAATGAAACAGTCCCTTCCCTCAAGGAGCAGTAGAGGGGAACAGCACCCCTGTGGTAGTACTTGCTGGGAAAAGAGGTTTTAGTCACAGGGATGGTGAGTGGCACGACAGGGATGTCAACTGATCACCTTTTCCAGAAGCAATGGTACTGTTGCTTTAATTACAGATCCCAAAACAAGATGTAGAAATTTGGGGAGGAGCGAGCTTGCTCACAGTAGTAAAATAAAACGTGGCTAAGGTGAAGAAGTGTGGTTGAGCCTGCAATTTATTTAGAGAATCCCAGTAATTCAATAAAAAATTAAAACAATTAATAGCTTCAGTAAAGTAGTAGGATACAAAATGAACACACAATATCATTAGCCTTTCTGTATATCACTAACAAAATCCAGAGGAAAAGATAGAAAAATTCCATTCAAAATAACTGCAAAATATATAAACCACCTCAGAGTTAACCTATAGAGATATATTCAGAATTCATATAACTACAACTACAAAGCACCATTTACAAAAATATATGAATGTAAAGAATTAGAAATTAATTTTTCATGGCACTACACATCCCAGTATAATGAAAATGACAAATGATCTCCCTCTACCATGTAATCTAAATTAATTTAAAGATTTAATGCTATATCAATCAAACTATCAAAGAGCTGCTAGACAAAATAATAACATTCATTTGGAGGAACAAAAGGTCAAGAATCTCAAGGGAAATAATGAAAAAAGGCTGGAATTAAGAGTGTCTAGCATTACCAAATCTCAAATTATACTACAAAATGATTGGGTACTGTTTAAAAAATTGAAGAGTAGATGCTACTTTTGCTGCTGCTGCTGCTGCTACTAATAATAATTATTAACATCTATGTAGCTTCTACTATGCATCAAGTACTATGCTAAGCACTTTACAATGATCTTATTTGATCCTCATAACAACCCTGAGAGATAGGTGCTATTATTATTCCCATTTTACAGATGAGGAAACTGAAGCAAACAGAGGTTAAGTGAGTTGCCCAGGATTATATAGCTAGTAAATGTCTGAGGCTGAATTTGAACTTAGATATTCCTGACTCCACACTCAGTGTTCTATCCACTGCACCACCTAGCTGCCACCACTACAACCTAATATTTTCTAATGCTTCAGAGTTTTACTTCATATTCATGTAATTGGCAGAGATGATAAAAGTGGAAATACTCAATGCTGAGAGGCTATGAGGAGATAGACACAGTAACACACTATTGGTGGAGCTGCAAATTGGTTCAACTATTCTAGAAATAAGTTTGGAATTATACTAAAGTTTGGAATATTTACTAAACTGTTCATATCTTTTGACCTAGCAATCTTACCACTGGGCATATGTCCCAAGGAAGTCAGAGATAGAAAAGATCATCCATTATCATCATAACAGCAATTATATAGTTCTTTACAGTTTATAAAGCATTTTACATATGTCATCTCACTTGATATAAAAAACCTCACCATTTTTGGGAGCAAAAAAAACCTGAAAACAATGTTCATAAATTAGGAAAGTGGTTGAACATATTCTGGTGTATGCTCATAATAGCATATTTCTGTGCTATTAGAAACAAAGATGGGAAATTCAAAGAAATACAGGAAGTCTTGTATAAACTGATACAGAACGAAGTAAGCAGAACCAGGAGAAGAATATATAGAATGACTACAAGGATGACCATTAAAAAAAAACAAAAAAATGACTGAACTCAGAATAAAATGCACTGACCAATACTGAATCCAGAGGTCAGGTGACTGCAGATGTTGAATATGGCAGCTGTCAACAAACAGTTGCTTTATTTGTCAGCTTTTCTTGACTCTTTTTCTTTGCTATCAGGAATGGTGATGGTAGAGGGTATATGAGGAAATATTTTGATGTAAAAAAATTAAAGTACTGATAATTTTTAAAAGAAAAGAAATAGGGGTTCAAATGATCCCGGGGTAGTTAGCTTATTACTAGTCATTCCCTTGGGTTGTTATAGACATTGGAACCAGTGACAGCCTACAGTACAAATCCTACATGGCCTACCAAGGGTACGCAGACAAGATGTGTTCCTATTGATTCCTCTTCCAAAGGGTTTCAGTAGAACACAAAATTCATACATAAAAATATTCCCAAGTCTATTGACCACATGATTTTCTGATGCTGATTCATTGCTGATTTTCTGTTGCTGATTCATAGAATTGTTAACGCTGGTTTAAAGATGTTGATTGTGCCCTGTTCAGGGTTCATAGAACCAAGACAAAAACTTCACACTCATTTGATCTAATTTCAGGGTTTATTGAATAATATGTAAATTATGTAAATGTAGTCACTCTAGAAAGGTACTAAGAAAGTACATACTTTTCACTTTATTACTCCCCACTAGGTTCCATATTTATCTAGTTCGGGGAAATGAAGCAATATTTGTTACTGTTCTCAATAAGTCAGCTCTAAATGGACATAGCTTGGCTATGAATGGCCTTCAGACTTTAGGTGCTGTGATATTTTTTACTGAGATAAATGAACGGAGCTGAAGCCTCTTACAAATGCACTGATCTTAAGGTAAGCAGACCTTGTGTATCTTTATATACATCAACCCTGAGTTAAGGCTAAACACAGAAGTTAATAGAATTCCTTTGGAGTCAAGGGCTGCACTCATGGATATTCTTTTTTCAGTTCCAAATCTATGATTCTCTTCCTCCTGGGTGAAGGTGCCTATACCACCCCATCCCTTAAATATACAAGCTTCATTCATACTCAGCATTGGTAGAAATGCTGTCACAGTCTTCTATTGCCATTGGCCACACCTGTTCCCTTCCTTTTTCCACATTGCCTTACTCCACTCTGTAAGCTCCTTGAAAGCAAGAACTATTTATTTTGTTTTTGCCTTTGTATCCTCTGAACTTAGCACAGTGCCAGAGGTATTGTAGATACTTAAAAAATGCCAGTTGGTTGTAAATATCCATGACCTCTGTGTACAAAGACTCCTCATTACGTGAGAACTACCTAGCAAGCCTGGAAAGGGACCAATCAGATAATCAGCACCAGAAATTCCCCAATTCAATCTCTAAATACCTACTGTGTGCAGAGCACTGCACTTGGCCCTGGGGAGAAGGAGGAAGATACAATTTGGATAAGACATCATCCCTGAACTCAAGGAGCTCACGTTCTGTTAGAGAGGTATGAAACACATACAGATAACTATAACATGCAATATTGAATGGGGTGTGCAATAGAGCCTCTAGGGCATGCCCAGATCACCTAACACAGAGATGGTCTGAGTCTCCTACCATGTGGGTAGCCTCCTTTGATTGGCTACCTAATTGGGAACAAGTTGTGTCTTTAAAACTGGTGAAACTGTGAGACAGTGCCTCTTTCTGGCTCATATTCTTTTTTTTCTCAAGAAATTATTTTTTAATTTTTATTTTTTAAGCTATACATGTACAATCATGTTAAACATATTTCTACGTTAGTTATGTTGTGAAAGAGAAATCAGAACAAAAGGGAGAAACCATGAGAAAGAAAAAACAAAAAAAAAGTGAAAATAGAATGCTTTGATCTGCATTCAGATTCTGTAGTTCTTTCCCTGGATGTGGATAGCATTTTCCATCATGAGTCTTTTGGAATTGTCTTGGATCATTGTATTGCTGAGAGAGCTAAGTCTATCATAGTTGATCATCACACAATGTGGCTGTTACTGTGTACAATGTCCTCCTGGTTCTGCTCACTTCACTCAGCATCAATTCATGTAAGTCTTTCCAGGTTTTTCTGAAATCCCATCTGGTTCATATTCTTTCTGGCTTCCTCTGTCCTCTGCAGAGGGCAAAGATCACAGTTCACCCATAATGGGGTTAAAAGGGAAAGGACTTCCTTCCTCTTTTTTACTGCACATCCCAGAAATGATCCTGGAAATGTTTGTTTCTGTTCTGTGTCATCTGTCCTTCTCACTTTCAGATGCTGTCAGTGATCCTCACCAGACCCTGGAGTTTGAGCCATGGTGATCTTGGAGTCAGTATCACAGGAAATGTTACAGTCAGCCAGCCCAAAAGAGAAGCCCCAAGAAGCCAGAGTGTGTGGGACTCAAGCCCAAAGTGGTTTTTAGACTTGGAACTGTGACTACAGGAAATGAGCTAAGCAATGTACCTAATAATCCACATCCCTTCCCAGGGATTGAGGTGATGTTGGTGGTGGGAGGAGGAGGAGATTGTGCCTCTCATGTGTTGAGGGAGGAAGTTTGTTATATTTGTAATTATATTTTTGAAAGTAAATATTTCTTTGTAAAAGCTAATTTGATTGTTAATAACTAAATGGAACTGGAGAGCAGGGGACTCCCTCCCATACTTTGGAGAATACCTTTGGTGGGGGCTAGAGTCATTTTCTGAATGCCTAGGTACCCCCAAACCACCTTAAGGATACTGGAGAACCCTGAGAATGGGGTAAAATGTAACCCACCTGGCTTTCCAGGAAGTAAGGACCACTGCAGTTAGTGATTCTAGATATTGCAAGATCCTAGAGAAATTTGGAAGGTTTTTTTTTTTAAGGCTGTAAATGGAGTTGATTTTTCCCCCCTGGTCAATATTCATAAGTCATTTTCATTTGTTGAATTTTGCTAATTTTTCATTTTGTTGAAGGCTTGACTGCTAAGTATTGATCTTTTTTGTATGATTAAATTCTGCATACGTATTCAGTTCCCAATGATTTAATTTTGCAAATTTTCATTTGTTGTTTGCTTTACTGTTTAAATACTGATGTTTCTTATATTATTTAATTCTATATAAGTATTGATATACTGTTATATACTGATACTGTTCTCTATGACTGAATCCTGCATAAGAATTGATATTAAATTTAATGTGATAAATCTGGAACTACTAGATGGCTAGTAGAAATGTTCATATTCTTTTTGCATTTAGACAGACCTAGATTGCTTGCCTTGTATGAAAGCAAAATGTCCTCCAGCTTCATAGGGTGAGAAACTCTGTGCCTAAAATCCGTAAGTAGCTATTATTCCTCACCACTTCTCTAAATGAGCTTACTTGTCTTCTTGTCCTGATGGGTGAGTTTACAATGAGTTTACCCTGGCAGTAGCAAGGATCCCTAGGGGAATTTGGAGTACCCTTTGGAATAAGGGAAACAGAGGAAATTATGACAACCACCTATACTAGAGGGACCCCTAGAGAACATTGATGTGCCCTGTGTAGATAGGGACACTTTGTGCAGATCCCAGTTGGATGGCCTTATGCACTGAGGGACTCATTGGAAGACCTTCCACTTGATAGTTTCTCATTTGAAAAAGGGGTCACAGACACCATGATCCACCTCCCTGTGGGGAGAGCTCCATGTAGTTTGGAAAACTCAGTGTGGACTGGGTTTCTGTTCTATGTGAGAGTAAGTTTTCCTTGTCTTTGCTCTTTCTTTTACTTATTGGTTGAGAAAGGCCCTGTAAGTCTAAGGCTAAGTAAGCAAAGATATTTGGTGAACTTCTTGAAATGTTGCTTATTTTGTAAATCTACAAAACTTTGCGTTTGGGGATAATTGTAATTTTCATCTGTACATGTAGATGGTATATGATCATTTATATTGGCTGGATTGAGACTTTACAATATGGCACTAGGGAAACAAGTGAATGGAAATCACTTATGTCACAGAGAGCCATTCTGAATGTGGGGCAAGAATTGCTGTAACTGAACAGGTGAGAGGGGAAGGACTTCCTATCACTGCTCCCTCTCTCTTTTACCCAAGTTCTGAGAAATGGGCATAGGGGTGTTTGTGTTCTTTCTTTGTCATTTGTCTTTCTCAGTTTCAGGGGCTGGCAATACTCCCTACTGGACCAGGCAGTTCAAGCCATGGTAGCCCTGGAGCCAGGGTTGCAGACAGGGTGTTGTAGCCTGCCAGTTTGGCATGGAAGCCCCCAGAAGCCAGGGTGTCCTGGGACTCAAGCCCAAGGAGGGATTTGGACTTGGAACTGGGACTCTGCTAAGCTGTTAATCAAATCCCCTTGCCTTCTCCAGAATATGAGATGGTATGAAGACGGTGTGGATTATGTATGCCTCAAATGGTAGGGGATGCAGATCACCTCCATGTTAGAAAATCTGGGTGTGGTCCAAAGACCCCATTACAAGTGCATCAGAAAATGCAAAGAAAGTACTCTGTGAGACTGAGGGGAAAAGGTCATTTATTCAGGGAACATTTTCTACAGAGGGTGACATTTTAGTTGGGCTTTAAAGAATGAGAAGCAATTGAGCAGGTGAAAATGAGACATAATGGTTGCTTAATAAATGTTAGTTGATTAGCTATTCTCAGCAATACAGTGATCCAAGACAGCTCTGAAGGACTTATGATGAAAAATGCTATCCATTCTCAGACAAAAAACTGATGATGTATGAATACATATTGAAGCATACTTTTAAAAAATATTCTTTATTTTTCTAGAGTTTTTTTTGTCTGTTTTCTTTTGCAACATGACTATCATGGAAATGTTTTGCATGACTAGATATGTACAATCTATATTGAATTGCTTGCCTTCTCAGTGGGGAAGGGCAAGGAAGGAAGGGAGAGAATTTGGAAATCAAAGTTTTAAAAATGAATATTAAAAATTGTTTTTATATGTAACTGGAGAAAAGTAAATATCAAATGAAGTATAAAAAAGTTGAGTATAATTGAATTATTTATACATCCTCATCACGGAGGCTGGAGTTTGATGTGCAGGCATGACTACAGCTGGCTGGGTATGTGTTGGAGGCAGGGAGGCTTGGATTAAAGCTGTCCTGGCCTTTAATGATAGTGTAGTGCTGTGGAAAAGGTCAGGATGCCAGTTTCAAGTCCCAACTTTGCTAAGAGCTAACAGTGACTTTTAGGCAAATCACTTTACCAGCCTGAGTCTGAGTTTCCAAGTTTTCAAAATCAAGAAATTGGTCTAGACAATCTCAAATGCTTCTGGCTCTATCAGCTATGGACCTCTGTCATGTGAGTCCCTGAGTTTTTTTTTTCTTAGAGGGCTATAAGCCAAGGATTCCCAGCCACTGGTTTGCAGAATTTTTGTTTCCCAAGGCTCTTCAACAAGAGAGCACATTTTTTATAATTAATTAATTTATTTTTAGTTTTCAACATTCACTTCCATAAGATTTTGAGTTTTAAATTTTTTTTCTCCCCCTCCTTTTCCTCCTCCCTCCCTAAGATGGCATGTAATCTGATATAGGCTCTACTTATACATTCACATTAAGCATATTTTCACATTAGTCATGATGTATAGAAGAATTAGAACTAATAGGAGGAACCACAAGAAAAAAGAAATAAAACAAAATAACAAAACAAAAGAAGAGCAAATAGTATGCTTCCATCTGCATTCAGACTCCATAGTTCTTTCTCTGGATGTGGATAGCATTTTCCATCATGAGTCTTTTGGAGTTGTCTTAAGTCCTTGCATTGCTGAGAAGTTAAGTCTATCAACGTCAGTCAACACACAATGTGGCTGTTACTGTGTACAACGTTCTCCTGGGTCTGCTCATTTCACTCAGCATCAGTTTAAGTAAGTCTTTCCAGGTTTTTCTGAAGTCTGCCTGCTCATCATTTCTTATAGCACAATAGTATTCCATTACATTCCTATACCACAACTGGTTCAGTCATTCCCTAATTGATGGACATCCCCTCAATTTCCAATTCTTTGCCACCACAAAAAGAGCTGCTATAGAGAGAGCACATTTTGGAATCAAAAGACCTGCTTCTGTTTTTTTCCACCCAGCTCTGACACCTACTAATAGTGTGATTCTAGGCAAGTCAAGTCCCCTCTCTGAGCCTCAATTCCCTCATCTATAAGATAGGGACAATAATATTTGAGGGGCTGTGCAGTAGATAGAGAGATGGTCTTAGAAAGACCTACGGGCAGGTTCTACCCCCTGACACATACTGGCTGTGTGACCCTGGGATCACAGATCTAAAGCAAAGGAACTCCAGAGATTGTTTTGTCCAACCTATCATTTTATAGATGAGGAAACAGAGCCAGAGAGGTTGAGTGATTAACCTAAAGTCACATAGTCGTCAAGCATCAGTGACAGAATTTGAACACTGGTTCTTTAACTCTAGAACCAGTACTCATTCCATTGTACTAACTTCCTGAACACATTATTTAACTTGTCAGTTCCTTCAAGTAACCCTAAGACTCTGAGTTGTATAGCAAGTATTCCTCTGTGCAATGACATAAGGAGTTTCCCCAATGGGAATTCCCTATGCCAATGAAATCACAGTTTCAGTCAATATTTATCCACCTATTTCATTGGGTTGTTTTGAGGAAACACTTTGGTTTTGTTTTGGGTTTTTTTTCCATTTAGTATCTTATTTTTCCCCAGTTACACATAAAAGCAATTTTTAACATTCTTTTTAAAACTTTGAATTCCAAATTCTCTCCCTCCTTCCCCACCCACCCCCACATTGAGAAGACAAGCAACTCAATATAGGTTATACATGGGTAGTCATGAAAAACATATCCATAGGGGCACAGTGGATAGAGCACCAGCCCTGAAGTCAGGAGGACCTGAGTTCAAATTCAGCCTCAGACCAAACACTTGATACTTACTAGCTGTGTGACCCTGGGCAAGTCACTTAACCCCAATTGCCAAAAAAAAAAAAAGAAAGAAAAAAAAAGAAAAACATATCCATAATAGTCATTCTATTAAAGAAAACATAGACCCCCCCCAAAAAAACCCTCAAGAAAAATAAAGAAAGCAAAAAAAGTATGCTTCAATCTGTATTCAGACACCATCAGTTCTTTGTCTGGGGTTATATAGCATTTTTCATCATAAGTTCTTCAAAATTGTCTTGGATCACTGTATTGCTGAGAATAGCTAAGTCATTTGCAGCTGATCTTACAATATTGCTGTTATTTTGTACACAGTACATTTCACTTTGCATCAGCTCATGTAAGTCTCTCCAGGCTTTTCTGAGAGCATTCTGCTTATCATTTTCCGTAGCACAATAGCATTCCGTCACAATTGCATACCAGAACTTGTTCAGCCATTCCCCAATTGATGAGCATCCCCTCAATTTCCAATTCTTTGCCACCACAAAAAGAGTTGCTATAAATATTTTTGTGTATGTGGGTCCTTTTCCTCTTTTTTAAAAATCTCTTTTGGGATACAGACCTAGTAGTGGTATTGCTAGGTTAAAGGGTATGTTTGGTTTTATGGCACTTTGGGCATAGTTCCAAATTGCTCTACAGAATAGTTGAATCAGTTTACAACTCCAGCAACAGTGCATTAATGCCCCACTTTTCCCACATCCCCCACACCATTTACCATTTTCCTTTTCTGTTCTATTAGCCAATCTAATAGGTATGAGGTAGTACCTCAGAATTATTTTAATCTGCATTTCTCCAATTAATAGTGAGTTAGAGCATTTTTTCATATGTCTACAGATAGCTTTGGTTACTTCATCTGAAAACTGTTCATATATTTTGATCATTTATCAATTGGGGAATGGATCTTACTTTTATAAATTTGACTCAGTTCTTTATATGTTTGAGAAATGAGGCCTTTATCAGAGAAATTTGTTTCAAAAAAAATTTTTTTCCCAGTTACTATTGCTGTTATTTCCCTCCATCCTATTCCTGCCCCCTGTCCCGTTTGTTCTATTCTCTCTCTCCTTTTACCCTGTCTCTCCTCAAAAGTGTTTTGCTTCTGATCATCCCCTCTCCCAATCTGCTTTCCCTTTTATAACCCATTGCCCATCTCTTATCTCCTTTCCCTCCTACTTGAGGAAAGTACTTCGTAAATGGTTACCCAAGCATATACTAGTGAAGTGAGTTTTTATCACTGTAACATGCCGATACCATAATTAACTCATTCTAGGCCTAGGGGCCATATGGCCCCTAAAGTCATCTTGGTTCCCTCCTCTCTAGCTTTAGAAAGTTTATTTTAGATAAAAAGTATTAAATTCAGCTACAATTTTTCTGAGCCTCTAGTTTGGAAAATTCCCAACACCTAGGCAGAGGTTGAGCTCTCCCTAATTTTATATATGTGTGTGTGTGTGCGCACGCGCGTGCACACACGCACGTTCCTACATGCATGCATGTGTACATATGTAGGTATGTGTGTATATATGTGTGTATATATACACATATACATACACATACATATATGTGTGTACATAAATATATATGTATGTCCGATCAACCTTTGGTCTCTTTGAGTTTGAGGCAAAATGAAGTTTACTAGGAACATTTGGGTAACAAGACAGCAAATTATATTATAGTGTCTATCAATAGACAGGAATCAGAAAGAGAAGTTGGGAAAAGAACTGACCTTTTTCTTGGGACTTCCCTCAACTTGGGACCTCCTTTCCCAGATGCCTATAGAGCCAATAACTCTCCTCAAAGTCTCCCTTCTCTGCCATAGCTCAGTCTTCCCTTTGCTCCATGATTGCTCTAACCTCTGGAATTCAGATACCTAGTATCTATTTTCTCCTCATTCTGAGATAACATCTCCTTTTTATACAAATTGCTTGGGGCAATTTCTGGGAGGGGTGGAGTCAAGATGGTGGAGTAGAGAAAGCACTTAGCTGAGCTGTCTTAACATTTCCCTTCAAACAACTTTAAAATAATGCCTCAAATCAAATTCTGGAGAGGCAGAGTCACAAAAGGTCAGAGTGAGATGTTCTTCCAGCCCAAGACAACTTAGGAGGTCAGAAAGAGAGATCTGTGACACAGAGGTGGAGTCTGACCTGAAGTCCACATGGGTGAAACGCCAGAGGTGGAACCAGGTGGTGGTGACAGAAGCAGCAGCATCAGGAGCTCTCAAGCCAGAGACAGTAAGGAGATCTAGCAAGTGGTCAGAAAAAAGACTATAGGAGACCCTTGTACTAGCACTGGATATAGGACCAGATACCGTTTGGCAACTCTATTGCTTATACCCACTTCTGGGTCATAGTTTAAAGGCAGAAAGGAGTACTTTCTGTCAAGAGGAAGCAGAAGCTCTGTGGGATAATACTGCGCTTGGTCACAAGAGATAAGGGATCCTGAGGAACAGTATAATTTCTGGTCCCAAAGGATCAGGGGGCCTTCCTGGGTAAGGATCAGAGTACAGACCAGTAGAGCAGTGAGCACACATCTCTTCAGCTAATATTACCTTCGAAGTGTTGAAAAATTCCAAACCCCAAGAATTAGCATTAAAAACAGCAGTACAAAGAAGCTTGAAGCTTGAGACAATGCCACCCCTGTCCCTATGCCAGGAACTGAGCTCAACTTTAATATAAAGTTCAGAATCAAGAAATAGGGTGGGAAAATGTGCAAATAATAACAACAAAAGAACCTGACTATAAAAAGCTACTATGGTAACAGGAAGATCAAGACGCAAACTCAGAAGACAATGAAGTCAAAAGAGCTACAAGCAGTGCCTCAAATTTAAAAAAAGTGAATTAAGCACAAATGCAGAAAAAATTTCTTGGAAGAGCTAAAATTTTGATTTTCAAAATTAATAAGAGTGGTAGAGGAAAAATTAGGCAAAGAAATGACAGGAAATGAAGAAAAGGTGAAAACAGCTTGGTAAAAGAGGCACAAAAATACTGAAGAAAATAACACTTTAAAGAACAGAATTGGCCAAATGGAAAAAGAAGTATGAAAATTCACTGATGAAAATAACTCTTTAAAAAGCAGAATTGGACAAAGAGAAAAGGGATACAAAAGCTCACTGAAGAAAATAATTCATTACAAATTAGAATTGGGCAAATGGAAGCCAACGACTCCAGGAGACATCAAGAAACAATAAAACAACGTCAAAAGAATGAAAAAAATAAAAGAAAATGTTAAATACCTCATCAGAAAAACAACTGACCTGGAAAATAGATTGAGGAGAAATAATTTAAGAATTATTGAACCACCCAAAAGCCATGATCAAAGAAAGAGCCTAGATATCATAGTTCAAGAAATTATCAAGGAAAACTGCCCTGATAATCTAGAAACAGAGAGTAAAATAAAAATGGAAGGAATCCAACATCAGGGCAGCTAGATGGCACAGTGGATAGAGCACCAGCCTTGGAGTCAGGAGGACCTGAGTTCAAATCCAGCCTCAGACACTTACTAGCTGTGTGACCCTGGGTAAGTCACTTAACCCTGATTGCCCCCACCTTTTTTGTACATAGCATCTTTACAAAAATTGGCCATCTATTAAGATATAAAAACCTCACAACCAAATGCAGAAAAGCAGAAATATCAAATACACCCTTTTCAGACCCTAATGCAATAAAAATTACATTCAGTAAAGGGCATTGAAAGCATAGATTAAAAATTAATTGGAAACAGAATAACCTAATCCTAAATAATGAGTGGTTAAAGAAAAAAAATCATAGAAATAATCAATAATTTCCTTAAAGAGACTAACAACAATAAGAAAACATTCCAAAATTTGTGAGATACAACCAAAGCAGTACTTAGGGAAAAATTTATATCTCTAAAAGCGTACATCAAAAAAAGAGAAGGAGCAGGTCAATAAATTGGACATGCAACTAAAAAAAACTAGAAAAAGAACAAATTAAAAATCTCCAATTAAACACCAAATTTAAATCCTGAAAATCAAAGGAGAGATTAATGAAATTGAAAAGTAAAAAAAAAAAAGAACTAATAAATAAAACTAGGAGCTGGTTTCATGAAAAAAAAAAATAAAATAGACAAACCATTGGTTAATTTGATTTTAAAAAGGCAAGAAGAAAACCAAATTACCAGTATCAAAAATGAAATGAGTGAATGCCCCACCAATGAAGTTGAAATTAAAGCAATTACTAGGAGTTATATTGCCCAATTACATGATAGTAAAACTGACAATCTAAGTGAAGTGGATGAATATTTTAAAAATATATATAAATTGCCCAGATTAATAGAAGAGGAAATAGAATACTTGCATTACCCTATCTTAGAAAAAGAAATTGAACTAGCCATAAATGAGCTCCTTAAGAAAAAGCCCCAAGGACCAGATGGATTTACAAGTGAATTCTACCAAACATTTAAGGAACAATTAATCCCAAAACTATATAAACTATTTGGAAAAGTAGGTAAAGGAGTCCTACCAAATTCCCTTTATAATACAATTATGATTTTTATACCTAAACAAGGAAGAACAAAAATAGAGAAAGAAAACTCTAGAGCAGGGATGGGGAACCTGAGGCCTCAAAGCCACTTGTGGCCCTCTAGGTCCTCAAGTGCAGCCCTTTGATTGAATCCAAACTTCACAGAACAAATTCCTTTAATAAAAGGATTTGTTCTGTAAAACGCGAACTCAGTCAAAAGGCTACACCCAAGAACCTAGAAGGCCACATGGGGCCTCAAGGCCACAGGTTCCCCACCCCTGGTCTAGGCCATTTTCTTTAATATCAATGCAAAAAATTTAAATAAAATGCTAGCAAGGAGATTATAACAATACATTACAAAGATCACACACTATGACCAGGTGAGATTTATACCAGGAATGCAGGGATGGTTGAATATTAGGAAAACTGTCAGCATAATTGACCAGATCAATAACAAAAACAACAAAAATCATATCATTATCTCAATAGACACAGAAAAAGTCTTTGACAAAATACAACACTCATTCCTATTAAAAATACTAGAAAGCATAGGAATAAATGGAGCCTGTTAAAAAATGATAAATAGTGTCTATCTAAAACCAGGAGCAGACATTATCTATAACAGGGATAAATTGGAAGTCTTCCCAGTGAGATCAGGGGTGAAGCAAGGATGTCCATTATCACCACTATTATTCAGTATTGTACTAGAAATGCTAACTATAGCAATAAGATAAGAAAAAGAAATTAAGGAATAAAAATAGGCAATGAGGAAATAAAACTATCATTCTTTGCAGATGATATGATGGTATACTTAGACAACCTAGAGAATCAACTGAAAACTAGTTGAAAAAATTAACAACTTTAGCTAAGTTGAAGGTTATAAAATAAACCCACATAAATCATCAGCACTTCTATAACAACAAAACCCAGTGGCAAAGAATTGGAAATTGAGAGGATGCCCATCAATTGTGGAATGGCTGAAAAAGTTGTGGTACATGAATGTAATGGAATACTATTGTGCCATAAGAAATGATAAACAGGCTGACTTCAGAAAGACCTGGAAAGACTTGTATGGTCTGATGTTGAGTGAAGTGAGCAGAACCACGAGAGCATTGTATACAATAACAGCCACGCTGTGCGATAACTAATATTGATAAACTTAACCCTTCCCAGCAATCTAAGACATCTCCAAAGGCCTTGTGACGAAAAATGCTATCCACATCCAAAGAAAAAACTATGGAGTTTGAATGCAGATCGAAGCATACTATTTACTATTTTTTTTCTTCTGTTGAGTTTTGTTTTCTCTTTCTGGTGGTTCCTCCTATTGGTTCTAATTCTTACTTACAACATCAGTAATGTGAAAATATGTTTAACAGGAATGTATATGCATAGCCTATACCAGATTGTGTGCCGTCTTGGGGAGGGTGGTAGGGAGATGGGGGAGAAAAATTTTAAACTCAAAAGCATATGGAAGTGATTGTTGATAAATCAAAATAAATTAATAAAAAAAATAAAGCAATAACAACAACAACAAAACCCAGCAGGAAAAGATAGAAAGAGAAATGCCATTTAAAATAGCTGCAGACAATATAAAATATTTGGGAGTCTACTTGCCAAGATAAACCCAGGGATTATATGAACACAATTATAAAACACTTTACATAGGTAATGAGAGATCTGAAAAATTAGAGAAATATTAATTGCGCGTGAATAGGCCGAGCCAATAATTCTACCTAAGTTAATTTACTTATTCAGTGCCATGTCGATCAAACGACAAAATAATTATTTTATAGAGCTAGAAAAATGACAAAATTCATCTGGAAGAACAAATGGTCAAGAATATCAAGGGAATCAGTGAAAACAAATATGAAGAAACAGCCTAGCAGTTCCAGATTTTATACTACATTGCAAAGTGGTAATCATCAAAACAATCTGGTACTGGCTAAAAAATAATGGGGTGGATCAGTGGAATAGACTAGGTATGCAATATATAGTAGTAAATGACCATAGTAATCCAATGTTTGATAAACACAAAGGTCCAAGCTTTGGGGTAAGAACTCAACATTTGACAAAAACTGCTGGGAAAAGTGGAAAGCAATTTGGCAGAAACTAGGCATGCACCAACATTTCACAGGGTGATATCATAAGTAAATTAGAGGAGTATGGTAAAAAGTACCTGCCAGATCTATGTGATAAGGGAAGAGATTTTGGCCAAACAAGAGATAGAGAGGATCACAAAAAGTTAAAATAGATAATTATGATTACATGAAATTAAAAAAAAAAACTTCTGCCAAAACCAAATGAATGTAGCCAAAATTAGAAGGAAGACAGGAAATTGGGGTGGGGTGGGGAAATTTACATCAAGTTTCTCTGATAAAGCCCTTGTTTCTCAAAAATATAGGGAATTGAGTGAAATTTATAAAAATAAGAGCCATTTCACAGTTGATAAATGGTTAAAGAATATGAATAGGTAGTTTTCAGAAGAAGAAGAAATCAAAGCCAATAGTCACATGAAAAAATGCTCTAAATCACTACTAATTAGAGAAATGCAAATTGAAACAACCCTGAAATACCACCTCACACCTGTCAGATTGGTTAACATGACAGAAAAGGAAAATAACAAATACTGGAGGGGATGTGGAAAAATTGGGACACTAATGCACTACTGGTGGAGTTGTGAACTAGTCCAACCATTCCAGAGAACAATTTGGAGCTATACCCAAATTGCTATAAAACTGTGCATATCCTTTGATCCAGCAATACCACTACTAGGTCTATATCTGAAAGAGATTAAAGAAAAGGGAAAAGGACCCATTTATACAAAAATATTTATAGTAGATCTTTTTGTGGTGGCAAAGAACTGAACATTTAGGGGATGCCCATCAATTGGTGAATGACTGAACAAGTTTCAGTATATGATTGTGAGGGAATAGTATTGTGCTAGAAGAAATTATGAGCAGGATAGTTTCAGAAAAACTTGGGAAGACTTATATGAACTGATGCAAAGTGAATGAGCAGAATCAGTAGAACATTGTACACAGTAACAGCAATATTGTAAGGATGATCAGTTGTGAATGATTTAGCTATAATAATCAAGACAATGATCCAAGAAAGTTCTAAAGGAACTATAAAAATATTCTATCTACCTCCAGAGAGAAAACTGATGAACTCTGAAGGCAGATCGAAAAGCACGCATTTTTTACTTTCTTTCTTTTTCTTGGTTTTTTTTTGGTCTGTGTTTTCTTTTGCAATATAGCTAATATAGAAATACGTTTTGTATGACTTCACATGTACAATTGATATCAAATTGCCTGCCTTCTCAAGGAGGGATAAGAGACAGGAAGGAGGAAGAGAATTTGGAACTCAAAATTAAAAAAAAAAGATTGTTAAAATTTTTATATGTACTTGGGAAATATTCAATGAATTAATAAAACATATGTTAAAATACCTTAAAAATAAAAGTATATATGAAAAAATTTGGGGCATGACTCAGTCTCTCACATTAGTTTTATTGATTTGAGGAGGTGTACAAGCCCTGATCACACTCAGTTCTGTTTGATGCAGTCAAAAAAGTGTTCTCATCTTATCAAAGTAAGAACCAAACTGAGGTGGTTTCAACCATATCCTTGCATTACTCTTATAAGTCTTATTTCTTATTCTCTTTTTCCTTCCTTTATCCTATTATTACCATCCCTGGCTCCCTCCTCCTCCCTTAAAAAATTATTTTGTTTCCACAAAATAGTTTGGGTTTTCAAATACTGCTGTAAACAGCCTCCTGCTGCCAAGTCCCTAAACCAGACAGCCACAAGAGAAGAATTCCTTAGAGTCAGAAGTGGCATTGTGTATTAGCCTTTGATTTGGAGACAGAAAATCTAGAGTCCATTTCATGCTTCTGTTATTACTTGTTGGACCTTAGACAGGTAATTTCCCTGTACTGAATCCAGTTGTGTTTAATTTGGTGGATGCTGGAGCAGGAAGGGCTAACCTCTGTTCTCATTTGTATAGACAGCTCCCAACTAGGAAACTTCCTTGATCAATGCTGATCAGTTTCTATTTACAACTTGCAGTCTTAAAAAGATATTTGAGACATTAAGAAGTTAAAAGAATTCCTAGGGTCATATAGCCAATATGTGTCAGAGATTGACCTTGAACAAATCATCTTTTCTGTCTCAGTTTACTCATTTGTAAACTAGAGATGATTGGATCTAGAACTAGAAGGGACAATAAAAGTAATATTTGCTTTATTTACCTCAGTGTTGTGAAATAACAGATGTGAAACATTTTGTAGGTTGCAAAATATTGTGGGAATGCCAGGTAGCATCATCGTTCAGTCAAACTACAGGGCATGCTGAAAAGTGAGGTGCCTTCAGACATATCTAGTGCTATATGGAGGCAATTGATGGTAGGCTGGGCATTAGTTTCTCACTTTTATTCCCTTTGCATGTATAAGCCCATAAGCAATTGTACTGGCAAGTTGCATTCCCAGAGGGCAGCTAGATTTCCATATCAGGGTTCTAAGTATAACCTCAGGGGGTCTTTCTTTCCTAGCTGTGTGACCCTGGACAAGTCACTTAACCCCAATTGCCTCACTAAAAAAGAAAAAAAAGGGGCCTTTCTAATGCTATCAGATTTAGCTCCCCATTCCGGAGTGTTCTGACTAGTAATATCACCAGTGTTTACTGTCCCAATATTGGTTAGGTAATTAGCATCAATTTCATTTTACAAAGGCATATTTATTAAAAAGACATATCAGAAAACAAAATACAAAATGATTACCTCAATTTGGCGGCAACTCCCTGGAGAGAATAGGCTCAGATAGAAAGATGTTATTGCAAAACATTTATCCCACCAAGTTCACTTCTGAATTTGGCATGACCAATGGATAAATTCACTCGCTTTGTTTGTAGGACATGGAATCTTTGTAGGACATTGGCTGCAATTGATACATTGCTGGACTTGCTCCTGTAGGTCTCTCCCCTATGGGCTTAATTGATGAAGTCTGCTAAGGATTTCCATCATAGGACCCTCTGCTTCCCTAACCTCATGAAGTTGTACAAGTTCCTTCATCAAAGGGAAAAAGACACAAGAGGGAGGTGGCCCCACCCAAGGCACAGGTTAGCCCAAGAGGCCATGATTTCATAGGCCAGTCTGATAGGCAGGGCAGTGGGAAATAGGATACTTCTCTTCCACTGGCCCTCCAGAACTCAGAGAGTCATCCTTATACTCATAAACTTCCAAGAGCAGGCTCACCAAACATCCACATGGGTTCCTTGTACAAGTTCCCAGAATTGAGCCCATATTGGCCAGTCCTCTGTTATACCTATGTATATAGTTCATTTAACTTTCTAAAATCCTTTCCCCATGTTTTGTGATATGGGTAGAGTGGATTTCACAGATGGGGAGAGTAAGGTCAAGAGAGAAGTCACTTCTGTTAGGTCACACAGCTATTAGATAATGATCATTGTCTTCATAGTTCCCATTTCTACAGTTCTTTAACATTTATGAAATGTTCCCCTCACAGTAATCCTGTGTGTGTGTGTGTGTGTGTGAGAGAGAGAGAGAGAGAGAGAGAGA
>NW_020954564.1:46501619-46525760 GCF_900497805.2 Vombatus ursinus | reverse complement strand
AGATGTGACTTAGGATCACTGATCTGAGCTGGAAGGAATGTTGGAGATCATTTATACCAATCCCTTCATTTTACACATGAGAAAGTTCAGGGAGTTTGATATGTTAGAGAATCATGGATGATAAAACATTAGATCTGGAAGGTGTCCAAAGGGACATGGAATGTTGGAACATAGAACAGAAAATATTAGAATACGGAACATAGAATGTTAGAGCATAGAACTTTAGAATTGGAAAGCACCTTAGATATCATCTGGTCCAACACTCTAATTTTATAGAGCAAGAAACTGATGCCCAGAGAGAAGTGACTTACCTAATGTTACACAGTGACTTAATGACAGAGTTATATTTCAAACCCCAGTCTTTTGCCTCTAAGTTGAGGGCTCTTCTTGATATACCAGGAGGACACTCTTATAATTACATTGTGCTTTATTCCAAAGCTAGAGTCATACAATGGGGAAAACTAATGATTCTGGACTTATTGAGAAGCCAGCTTTCTGCCATACAATGAAAAGCAGAAGGGCTTGAGCAAAGGACTGTGGGAAGCACAGAGCCTGGGAACTGTGCAGCAGCTATGGTAATTTGTGCACAAGAAAGCTACACAGGTTTGTTATATCTATTTATATCTGGAGAGAGAGAGAGAGAGAGAGAGAGAGAGAGAGAGAGAGAGAGAGAGAATCTATTGTTGCCCTAGCAACTAGTGCACTGTGGACTAACTAGTAGGACTGTGAATAGGAAGTGGTACACACTTTTCCCACACTTCCCCTCCCCCCACTCCATAATCTGACCACATACACCTGTCCTTTCAGAGGAAGGGGGAGACTCTTCCAAAGTCTTCATCCCAGACTGCACCAATGACCAGTTTATCAGAGAAACTAGTGAGTAGGATGGAAGGACATGTAGTTAGCTTCATTGGTCCCTTCTCCAGGAAGACTACTCTGGTCCCAACCCCCACCCCATGGAAATGAACTTTCCTTTCTTATACCTTACAGTGAACTTTGCCTTTTTATAATGAACTTCTCATGCAATATCATGTATTGTTACTTATATATTTGTGCCCCTCGCTCTCCCACCCCATAGCAACATTCTATCTCCACAACATCTCTCATCCAGACACTTCTCTTCACGCACACAAATATCCTAGCTCAGGCTCTCATCAACTCTTCCTGGATCATCAATTACTCAATAAGTGAGCATTTATTAACTGTCTACTATGTGCTAAATGCTGGGGATACAAAGACAAAAGTGACAATCCTGCTCTGCTCTGCATCTGCTTCTCTGCCTAGTTTCAACTCCACAGAACAAGATGCCTTTTCTGTGTAAAGCTCATCTCCTCTAATCTTATCACCAGGCTATTAACTCAAACCTTGATTGACACTACTTCTCTAAACTTCCTCTCCCCTCTGACTGGAGGGCAACTCCTTCCAATGCCTTCCTTTATAGAAAACAGAAACTGGAAATTTTGGCTTATTCTGCTCTGCATTTACTACTCTGCCTGGTTTCAAATACAAGAACAAGATGCCCCTGTGCCAGGTACCCTGCTGGTGGCTCTCCAGTTAAACTGGATCACTATCCATTTCCTGTCTTATCTTTCTGTCTCTCTTCTCTGTGCCTTTACTCACACCATCCCACATGCTTAAAATAAATATCCCTCCCATCTGTTTAAGTCCCTCTGTTTAAGGCTCACCTCTGTGAGAGTCTCCAAGTGAAAATGACTTATTTCTCCAATCCTTACAGCACAATACCTGCACAGAGCTATCTATGATTCTGAATGTCCTAGATTTTTTCCATTTCCCAATCTTATGTCAAATTGTATCATTTTTACTGTGTACTTGTTGTAGCTCTCTTCCCTTTATTAGATGGCAAAGTCCTTGAGGGCAAGGAATGTGCCATTTTTCATCTTTATATCCACAATATCTAGCATAATATCTTAAGCTTTGTAAGTGCTTAATAAATTTTTATTGAATTGAATTGCATATTAAATTGTTCCTTGTCTTCCCTACCAGACTGTGTTCACGAAGATAAAGAATATATCTTATTTATCTTTGTGCATTCTCCAATACTTAGCACAATGTTTGCATCTATCATAGGATCATATATTTAGAGTTGGAAGGGACTTTAGAGGTCATCTAGTTCAATCCTTTCATTTAATTAAATTTTTAGAAAAACAATTAGTAAGCATTTATTTTCTCTACTTCCTATCTCACCCATGGGGAAAATACAAAACTCTTATAAATATTCACAATTATGCAAAACAAATTTCCACATTGTCTGTGTCCAAAAGTGTATACCTTATTCTCCATTGTAAGTCCATCACCTCTCAGGCAGGAGGTGAATAGCATTATTCAACATCACTTCCCTGGAATGATACCAACCCCCTCATTTGGCAGATGAGAACACAGGTCCAGAGAAGTGAAATGCCTTACTTCAAGGTAATGAAGGTTGAAAATGGCAGATCCAGCATTCAAGCCTAGGACCTCTGACTCATCGTGGTATAGTGGAAAGAGTGCAGTGAATTTGTAATCATGGGAGCTGAGTTCAAAGAACAGTTCTACCATTTACTACCTGTGTGACCTTGAGCAAATAATGTTAGGCAGCTAGGTGGAGCAGCAGTGGATAGAATGCTGGGCATGGAGTCAGGAAAACCTGAATTAAAATCTGGTTTCAGACATTTACTAGCTATGTGACCTTAGGCAAGTCACTTAACCTTTGTTTGCCTCAGGCTCCTTAACTGTAAAATGGGGATAATAACAGTACCTACTTCACAGAGTTGTTATGAGGATCAAAAGAGACAATATTTGTAAAAAGCACTTATCATAGTGCCTGGCAAATAATAGGCACTATATAAATATTTATTACCTTCCATTTCCCCTTATTTTTCTGGTCCTCAGCTTCCCAATCTATAAAATGAAGTGGTTGGGCTAAATGACTTCTAACGTCTCTTTCAGCTCTAGATGTATGCTCTCTATGACTCCAAATCTAGCATGTTTTCCTCTGGAAGAATGTGCTTAATAAATGTCTGCTGAATCAAATCAAATTAAAGGATGTAATTTGGATTAAAGTCAATTGTCTTCCCAGGCAATGATGCCCTAACCAGTTCATAATTATTCCCTTAATGTGTCCATCCCATCCTTACACAGAGGAACTCAAGCCAACAGAGTTCTGAAAGAAAATCCTACTCTCTAGGCCCCTGTCTGGGAGCAGGACTCGTAACAATTGGAGAAGATAAGTTGGTTGCCATATGCTGCAGGGGTAAGTTCTTTAATAAGGTAGGTCTTCAAAGAGATACTGTGCTGTTAAATTCTGTGGTACACATCCAGTCATTGCTCTGAAGAAACTCCTTGATGAGGCAAAGGAGAGATCATTGTCAAGATAAAGAGACAAGAGTAGAAGATTCTTGCTTGGGTTAAGAGGCATGGCTATACTAGGACGCTACTAGATGAAATGGTCTGGGATTCAGCTGATGTGTCTATAGTTGCAATGCTTGGCATTGGATAGGGTAGTTTTATGCAGTAAAAAGAGCATTGTAATAAGAATCAAAGCATCTGGCTTTTAGTCCAACTTATGCTGTGTTTTTGGGCAAGTCATCTCACCTCTTTGCTCATCAGTTTCCTCATCTAAAAAAATGAAGGCATTGAAATCAATGACTCATATGATCCCTTTCAGTGTTAATACTTTGTTATCTATATTCTAACATTCTGCAGTCTAAAGTTCCTTCGGGATGTAATATTTTAGGATTGGTTGTGAAACTCCCTGTGACTTTGTGTGATTCAGCACCATAGATAGCTCCCATTTTTTTCAGGAAGGTTGCTGTTGTTACTGCTGAACCATGACATCTGCTCTCAATATCTTTTTTTTAAATAAGTAGAATTTGTGCCTTTTGTTTTTATCTCACACTCATGTCTGAATATGCCACCCTTCCTCCCCAAATGAGCCATCCCTTGTAATCAACAAACAGTTTTAAGACATGTCAACTTCATCTGACAGCATGTGTAACATTCCATAACCATAGTCCCCCACCTCTCCATTGAAAGATGCAGGTATTTTCCCTCATCCTTTAATTTTTCTTAATGTTAGTGATTTGGAACAACATTTTGCATTTCATTATTTTCCTTGAGATTCTAAATATCTTATTTTCCCAGATTAATTTTGCTATTATTTTGGCTAGTTTTGTAAAGTAACCTCTTAGTTTGACTGGCATAAAACTAGTGCATAGCACTAAACCTGGGAATTAGTTTAGATAGAATTGCCATTAAAAATTTTTAAATTATATTTTCCCCAATTACATGTAAAAACAATTTTTCAACATTTGTTTTTCAAAATTTTTGAGTTCCAAATTCTCTCCCTCCCTCCTCCTCCTTCCTCATTGAGAAGGCAAGCAATTTAATATAAGTTAATATAAGTTATTTATGTGCAGTCATACAAAACATGTTTCCATGTTAGTCATATTGTGAAAGATAATACAGACAAAAAACCCAGGAAAAATGAAGAAAGTGAAGAAAAAGTATGCTTCAATCTGTATTTAATCTCCGTCAGTTCTTCCTTTGGAGATGGATAGCATTTTTCACCATAAGTCCTACAGAACTGTCTTGGGTCATTGTATTGTTGAGAATAGCTAAATCATTCATAGTTGTTCATCATACAGCACTGCTGTTATTGTATACAATGTTCTCCTGGTTCTGCTCATTTCAATTTGCATTGGTTCATGTAAGTCTTTCCAGGTTCAAATGACCATTTTACTTAGCAGTATGGCCCAAACGTGAGCTCTCTGAGTTATACCATACCTCCTAGAATTCTTGAGCTCAAGCAATCTACCAGCCCCAACCTCACAAATAGCAGGGATTACTTGTATGTATCACACTAAGTTCATTTTCTTTTTGACTATACATTTCTTTTATAATATACTTCATTTATAAGATCATGAAATTATATATCTGTATTGAGAGAGAAATAAAGAGAAACACAGAGAGAGAGAGAGAGAGAGAGACAGAGAGATGGAGATAGAGAGGGACAGAGACAGAAAGGAATGGGCTCCAAGGAAACTGGCTATCCAGTCCAAATTCCTCATTTCAGATGAAACATTTTGCTTCACTTTGACACAGTCAGGTCTGGTGTTTCATCAGTTAATAGCACTAGGAGGTATGGTATAACTCAGAGAGCTATATCTGAGAGAGCCACCATGAGGTGCTCTAGGTTCAACCACAGTGTTTGGAACCACTGTTCCAAACCACTCACTAGGCATGAGTGAATGAAACAGCTGCCCCTGTTATTTCTATATTGGATAATGATATTGTTCAAAGCTTGAACTGCACCAAGTCACTTCTGGTGCATGTGTGACATTTTGGTTTTGCTATCCTTGGTTTTTCTCTGTGCATGTCTGGGTTTTATATATATAGGAATAGAAAGAGCTAAAATAATAACTCACAAATCTCTCATTGCTCAGCCCCTATACAGATCCTCTTTACATCTTATAAAGGAATAGCAAAGTATAGCTACTTCTTTGTATTTTGTTGAAGACCTTAACACCTCATTGTTTCTGTTACCTGCCCATTGCCTTCTGGTATTTCATTAACTGGTCCAGAGAAAATCAATTTATCAGGAGTGTCTTGATCAATTCCTTTATGCTTCACAAGCATTTCAGTCTCAAAGAGAAAGAGTCAGTGGATGGTCTATTTCTTGGCTCAGCACATTCTCTTCCCACCTCAAGCTGCTACCAGTGCCTTCATGAGCTCTACAGTTTTATTCTAGCCCCTAGTATGGTGATGCTACTTCTGGATACCTCAAAGGCCAATCACTACAGAGCCATTGGTCAGATGTCATTTTTTCATCTTCTTCCACAGGTCTGCAGGGTTTCTCTTCACTATCCTTTTCAAAAAGCATTGTGATTCTCTTTTAAAATGTCCCACTCATAGCAGGACACTAGAATGGCTTCAGGCATACTATTTATGTTACATGATTTAAAGTCATCCTAGTCCCACATTTCTTGTTCTTTGTGGGTCCTAAAATATCCAGGACACCAAAGGAGGAAAAACAATAGTTAATATCTTAAACAGACAGGGGAGCAAATAGTTAAGTGACATGACCACATTCAAATAGATAATCAATAGCAGAGTCCAGATTTGAATCTAGGTGCTCTGATTCCAAATTCAATGTGTGAATTTTCACTGTACCATATTGCCTTTCCTTTACATGCTTAGCTACCCCCTACCTTTCCCAATTTATTACATATTGCTGTACATCACATATTCTACATTCTAGTCAAACTGGACTAACTACTGTCCTCTAAATTTAACATTCAGCTTTGATGCCTTTTCTTTTAAAAAATTATTTTGAATGTAACCACAAAATAAAATGAACATTTCTATATAAAAAGTAAAGCAGATAATAAGGATTGTATCTGTAACTGTGAATTCCTATTATGCACAGCTAGCTTGTATTTTAAAGTATGTAGTAAATTCAATATGTTACACTCAAAAATTTCCTTTTTTGTGTTTCCTTCTGTTAGTTTCTGTGCTTTAAATAAAAGTTTCAATGACCCTATTTTTTCTTTTTTTGGGGTGGAAATATTATTGTAATTCTCCTTCTATCCTATAATAATGTCCCCCTACCACAGCATTTGGAACAAGGCAAAAGTGAAGCCCTTGAAATAAATATTCATAGTCAAGCAAAACAACTCCAAACATTGGTCATGTCCTAAAATGTATGTCTCATTCTGAAACTTAAGACAATCATCTCTCTTTCTGTAAGGAGATGGATAGAATGCTTCATCATCAGCCCTCTGGAGACATGGTTGGTCATTTCATTGCTCAAATATCTTAAGTCTTTCAGAGTTGTTTTCCTTTACAATATTGTTGATATTCTGTAAATGTTGCCCTGGCTCTACTCACTTCACTGTGTATCAGTTCATATATGAATTCCCAGATTTTCCTGAAACTATTCCTTTCATCATTTTTATGGCTAAATAATATTCCATTATATTCATATAACACAATTTGTTCAACTATTCCCCAATTTGTGAGTATCCCTTAGCTTCCCATTCTTTGCTACAACAAGTATTTTTGAACATATATGTCTTTCCCCCCTTTCTTCAGTCTCTTTGTGGTATAGGTCTACTAATGCTTATTCTGAGTAAAAAAGCATGCATAATTTAGTTATTTGGGGGGTTTGGATCCAAATTGCCTTCCAAAATGGCTGAACCAATTGATGGCTCCACTGCAGTGAATCAGTGTGCTTGTTTTCCTGGAGAAATTGTCATCATCATCATCATCATCATCATCATCATCATCCTCTTCTTCTTTGATTCAGTTTGATGGGCATAAGATAGAAGCTCAGAGTTTTTAAAATCTACATTTCTCTAGTTATTATTGACTTGGAGCATTTTTCCATGTGTTTGTTGATAGCTTGAATTTATTCCTTTGAGAATCGGTGGTTCACATTATCATCCTCTTCATAAAGCATTGTGATGTTCTTTTAAAATGCCCTCCTCATAGCAGGACACTAGAATGGACATCTTCCAGCTCTGTCATATTTTCCTTTTAATGCTTTACTTTCTATGGCCATCTCCCTCTTCTGTATTTCGCATAGGCTATTCCCTCATGTCTGGAATACACTCTCTCTTTGTCTCCACTTCTTAGAATCCTTAAAATTCTTCAAGATGAAGCCCAAGAGCCATTTCCGTTTCTTTTTTTAAATTATTTTTATTAATTTATTTTGATTTATCAACAATCACTTCCACATGCTTTTGAGTTTAAAATTTTTCTCTCCCTCCCTTCCCAAGACAGCGTGCAATCTGATATAGGCCCTACATATCCATTCCTATTAAACATATTTTCACATTAATGATGTTGTAAGGAAGAATTAGAACCAATAGGAGGAATCACCAGAAAGGAGAAACAAACAAAACATAAGAAAAAACAGAGCAAATAGTATGCTTCAATCTTCATTCAAACATCAATAGTTCCTTCTTTGGATGTGGATAGCATTTTCCATCACAAGACCTTTGGAGATGTCTTAGATTCTTGCATTGCTGAGAAGGGCTAAGTCTATCAATGTTAGTCATTGCACAATGTGGCTGTTACTGTGTACAACATTCTCCTGGTCCTGCTCACTTCACTTAGCATCAGTCCATACAAGTCTTTCCAGGTTTTTCTGAAGTCCACCTGCTCATCATTTCTTATAGCACACAGCAGTATTCCATTACATTCATATACCACAACTTGTTCAGCCATTTCCCAATTGATGAGCATCTACTTTGTTTTCAATTCTAGGGTATCACAAAAAGTGCTGATATAAGTATTTTGGAGTATATGGGAACTTCTTTTCTCATCAATGACTTCCTTGGGGTATAAGTCCAGTAATGGAGTCTCTGGTTCAAAGAGTATGGACACTTTAGTCACTTTATTTGCATAATTCCAAATTGCTTTCCAAAACAGTTTGCCATTTCGCTGCTCCACAATAATGTATTAGTGTGCCTATCTTTCCACAATCCTGAAATATTGATTGTTGCCATTTTGGGGTCATTTTTGCCAATTTGCAGAGTGTGAGATGAAGCCTCAGGGTTTTTTATTTGCATTTCTCTTATTAGTGATTTAGTAAACTTTTTTATGTGGTTGTGAATACTTTTCTGTTCTTTTGAGAATTGTTTGTTCATATTCTTTGACCTACTGGGGAATAACTATTAGGCATTAGTCATATATATGTGTATATATGTATATGTATGTATGTATATATATATGCATACATACATACATATGTATGTATATGTATACATGTACAGATATATCTGGTTACATACATGTAACCCTTATCAGAGAAATGTGATACAAAGATATTTTTCCCCATTCAATCACTTGTCTTCTTATCCTAGAAGCATTACTGTTTGTGCAGAAGCTTTTCAGTTCAAATCAAAGTTCAGATTAAAGTTAAATATTTTATATTAAATCAAATATTTTATTAATATTAATAAATTTAATTAATATTAAATTACATATTTTATGTTTCATAATTGCCTTGATCTCTTGTTTGGTTAAGAATACATCTATCCATAGCTATGAGAAGTATGTGACTTTTTTTCTCCTCTAATTTTTTATAGTATGATTTTTAATATTAAGGTCAAGTGTCTATTTAGAAAGTATTTAGGAGTGTGGTATAAGGTGTTGGTCTAAGCCTAATTTCTGCCAGACTGCTTTCCAGTTATTCCAGCAGTTTTACCTAATAGGTAGTTTTTTTCCTATGTAATTTAAGTTTGCCACTTCACTAAATACTGGGTTACTGAGTTCTATTGTTTCTGAATCTCCCTTGTCTAGTCTATTCCTCTGATCTATCTCACCATTCTTTAACCAAATACCAGATGTTTCTGACAACTGCTGTTTTATAATATAGTTTAAGGTCTAAAGATGCTATTCCACCTTTGTTCTTACTTCTTTTCATTATTCCCATTGATATTCTAGATCTTTTGTTTTTTCCAAATGAATTTTATGAAAATTATTATTTTCATCAATTTTTGTAAAGTACATCCTTGGTAATTTGATTGGTATATCATTAAAAGTATAAATTAATTTTGGCAATATTGTCATGTTTATTATATTGGTATATATAGCCTAGCAATGAGCACTGAATATTACTTCAGCTGTTTAGGTTGTTCTTTATTTCTTTAAGGAAGGCTTTGTAATTGAAGCTATACAAGTTTGTGTGTGTGTGTGTGTGTGTGTGTGTGTGTGTGTGTGTATGTATATGTGTTTTGGGAGGTAGATCCTCAGATAGTTTATGCATTTTTGAAGCTATTTGAAGTGAGATTTCCTTGTCTATGCTTATTTTGCTTTGTTGTTATTATATAGAAATGCTGTTGATTTTTGAGGATATATTTTGTAGCTTGCAACTTTGCTGAAGCGATTGTCTTAATATTTTTGCTGATTTCCTGGGGTTTTCCAAATAAACTACCATATCATCAGCAAACAGAGAAAATTTTATCTCCTCTCTACCTATCTTTATTCCTTTAATTTCCTTCTCTTGTCTTATTGCTATTGCTATTATTTCCAGTATATGAAGTATATGAAATAATAGTGGGGAGAGTGGGCATCCTTGATTCACTCCTATAATTATTGGAAAAGGTTCTAGTATATTCTCATTGCATATGATGCTTGCTTTAGATGATTTTCATATTAAAAATGTTCCTTTATACTTATACTTTGCAGAGTTTTTGGCATAAAAATATGTTGCACTTTGTCAAATGCCTTTTCTGCATCTATTGAGATGATCATGTGGTTTTTGATGTTTTGGGTTTTTAATATGATTAATTCTGTTGATTGTTTTCCTAATGTTGAACCATCCTTGCATCCCTGGTGCAAATCCCACTTGATCATAATGAACAACTTATTGAATAAATTCATGCAGTATGTTTAGTAGGATTTTATTTAAATTTTTGAGTCAATATTCATTAATGATATTGGCTTATGGTTTTCTTTATATGTTTTATCTTTCCCTAGGTAGGTATTAGGACTATATTTGTCTTACAAAAGGATTCTGGTAGGGTTCTTTTTCAATTTTTGAGAATATTTTGTGAAGAATGAGCACTAATTGTTCTTTAAGAGTTTGATAGAATTCTCCTGTGAATTTCTCAGAAAAAGGAGGGTTTTTTTCCCCTTTAGTACTTCCTTTACAGCTAGATCTACATCCTCTTCTGAGATAAGGTTATTTAATATCCCTATCTGGTCTTCTGATATTTTGGGTATTTTATATTTTCAAACATATTTCTCTATTTATTTTGTGTTCTCAGTTTTATTAGCATGTAATTCTAGACAATATGTTCTGATAATTCTTTTTTACTTCTTCTAGTTTTGCTGTAATTTCACCTTGCTCATTTATTGTTTTATTGATTTGATTTTCTGCTGCCTTCTTTTTAATTAAATTAGCTCAGGGTTTATCAATTTTGTTAGTCTTTTCAAAGAACCAGCTTTTAATTTTATTTATCATGTCTGGTTTTTTTAAATTTCTAATTTATCTATTTCCCCTTTAGTTTTTAATGTCTCCCCTATTGTGCTTTTTTTACATTTATTTGTTAAATTTCTAATTTTTAAAAATATATACATTCAGTTCATTAGCCTTCTCCTTTTCTATTTTGTTAAAGTAAGATTATAAAGATATGATTTCCCCCCTGAAGACTGCATTAGTTGTATCCCAGAAATTTTGGTATGTTATTTCATCATTATCCTTTTCTTTTACATAGTTATTTATTGTTTCTATGATTTGTTCTTTAACTTACTCATTATTTAAGATTTCATTGTTCTCCAATTAGTTCTTTATTTTTTGTTTGTGGTCCCTGAACCAATATCTATTTTATAGCATCATGTTATATAAAAGATATACTAATGATATCTGCCTTTTAAAGTATTTATTTACAATGTTTTGGTGCGCTAGTAAATGGTTAATTTTTGTAAAAGTTTCATGTGGTGGAGAGAAATATGTATATTACTTTGCTCTCCTATTTAAAAGATGCCATAGGTCTTTTAACTCTAGTTTCTCCAGAAATTTGTTCAGTTCCATATTTTCACTTTTGTTGATCTTTCTGTTAGACTTATCCAAAACTGATAGAGAGATATTGATATCTCTTGTCACTATTGGGTTACTATCTATGTCTTCTTAAAGCTCAGATAATGTTTCTCTTATGAATTTGAATGCTAAGGCATTTGTAGTATATAAGTTTATTACTGATATCAGTTTGTTGCTTATGGTTCCTTTTGGTATAATATAGTTTTCTTGTTTATCCCTTTTTATTTTTTGAATATTTGTTTTTGCTTTGTCTGAAAGCATGATGGCAACTCTTGTTTTTTTGATTCACTTGATGCACAGCAATTTTTTTCTATCCCCTCAGTTTTATTTTGTGTATGCCTGTTTTTAAAATGTGTTTCTCATAAGCAACAGACTGTAGGGTTTTGTTTTCTTATGCAATATGTCACTCTTTTTCATTTTATTGGATTATTTAATTCATTCACATTTAAAGTTACAAGAGATTTAAGGAGGCCTTGTTCCCATTAATTTTCTTTCCCTCCTCCCCATCCCAATCCCCTCTTTTTGTTTGTTATCCCTTTCCCTTTAGGGTTTAGTTCATTAGTTCCTTTTTCTATCCTGCTTTTATCTAGTTATATTTATTTATTTTCCTTCTTTTTCTCTCTCAGTCAAGTAGATTCCCCCTTTCCTCCCTTCTGGCTAGTCTTGTTCATTAATTTTTTAAATTTCATTTTTGTGCCCCTTTCCAAAAAAGAATTTTTCTCACTCTCTTCATTATCCATCTTCTCTTTTAATTTACTCTACACCCTCATTCTCTGATTCATGACCCCTTTAATTATCTGATCTTTCTCTCTTTTTTCTGTATTTTTAACATAGTCAAAGCTTTCATGGTATCCATTCTAGGCTCTTCCCTCTAGGAGCTTTCTGCCACTGCCTTGTAGGACTTACTTCATGGATTTCCCTTTCCCATTATGTCTCAGTCCCAGAACAATGTCAATCATTGCAGGTGCCAGAGAGGACACTGTCCCATTACTGATCTATACCCTTTTTATTGACCTTTCCCCTACATTTGCCTAGAAATCTCCTCTCTGTGTCCATGCTCTCCCACTCCTGCAGGTGCCAATTGCCCCCAAGGGTTCCAACTTGCCCCACTTGCAGAACAAGTAGACTTTTCAAGAACCAGATCCTTTAGGCCTCATCAGTGAGGTCTCCCTCCACTGGCCATCTCTTTTCACCCATAGGAGCACTCATCAGTGGAATCCTCCTTTTCATGTTCTTCTGGGAAACTCATGATCCTTTGGTTGTCTTAATGCACCCTGTTTTTATTTTTTCATAAGTTGGCATTTATTATTTAAGTTGAAGAATAGGTTATGAAGGGGGTATGGCACACATTTATAACAGAGAGTCCAAGGTAGAGCCCTAGGGGAGAGGGAAGAAAGAAGGAGACAGGGAAATGAGAGCCTCTCCTCTATGTCTGTTCTAGATGGCATTGATCCTGATTTCTAAGCCTTTGTCCAGGGCACTCAATGAAGCATGCAATAAGACAAGGTTCCAGGGGCTACAGGTTTAAGAAACATCAAGAGGTGGCCAAAGTAACACACCCAATCAGAGGTGGGGGCTGGGATTCTCCTTGGATGAGCAGCACCACTTCCTTTAAGGAACTGAAGCATAGGGATAAGTTCCATGCCACTTATTTCAGCTCTTATGAAACATTCTTATAGTTAAAGTCTTTGTGCTAAAGAATTCTTTCATTGCCTCTCTAACTTCTTGTACTTTGCTTCTTCTTCTGAACTTCCTTCCTTCAGGTATGGATGTCACCATCCTTCCAGTCACCTAGATTTGCAACTATGGAGTCATCCTTGACTCTGCTTTCATGATATCTCTCACACCCTTTTCACTCTATTCATTCATACAGCCATCACCCAAGCTCAAGTCTTCATCACTTAGACTTTTGCATTAGATTACAAACTGATATCCCTGATTCTTTCTTTTCTTCCAGTTGCCAAATGGTATTCCTAACGACACAGGTTTGACTATATCATTCCCTTGATCAAGATGCTCCAGTAGTTCCCTCTTTCCTAGTTTCTTTAAATATGCATCGAACTTGTAAGCTGCCTCCTCAAGAGCTACTACTTGCTCCTCAATTAAAGTGATCTGATCCAGATAAGGCTGCATATTTCTGGTTTAAGTCCTTTAGGTTTCTACTTATGTTTACTGCAATATCTTTCATTGCTAGATACTTCAAGCTAGTCAGTTTGTTCATATTTTCCAGAAGTTTATAGTCTTCACTGGTGGCTGTCAGCTCACCTGTCAGGTACATGGTCATTTTGAAGAACATGTCCTGGCACAGCCCCATGATGTCTGCCTCGGCAGGCTCCGTGGCCTCCTTGGCCATCTCCACCATGGCATTGTCTAGGCTGGGGAAGGGAAGAAGGAGAAAGGATGGAGGGAAGGATAGGGATGGGGGAAGAGGAGAGGGAAGAAAGAGGAGGGGAAAGGGGAGGGAAGGGGAGAAAAAGGGGTGCATCCTGTTTTTAAGATCAATATATTTTCCTTGCATAGTGAGCGTATTTTCTTTTAACATTATTGGCTTTTGTTTCTCTTCTTCTAGGTTGTCTCTCACTTTTGTGTGGTTGAATTCTCAATCTGTTGTCTTCCCTTTTGTCTTTTTGGTGAAGCTTGCCTTTGTGATTCAAGTTTTTCTATTATACTTGTGGTGGGTGAAAGATGAAATGACTAAAGAAACAAAGGTCTGAGCTCCTGAGGATATTGATTTATTAAGTAATGCATACCAATTGCCCAAATCTGGACCAGTCACCTTCCTCATCTTTGGCACCAAACCCTGAATACAGGGGAAGACAGACTTTCATACATTAAAAACAATCAAATAAGGCCAAATAATTAAAAGGAAACAATTAACCAGGATCTAACATTAGGTAATCTGATTTCTAATTGGAGGAAAGATTAGGGACTTTGCAAGTTGGGAGGGGAAGAGCAAACAGGTGTAATTCCCTGAATTCAGCAAAAGAGATGTCCTGCTCTCCCAAGTGTCTGTAAACATCAAAGGAGTATGGAAATAATAACCAATTGATCAGTATGGGGCCAGCTTTCAGAGAAGACATATGGGTTGCTTGAGATGTACAGTTGTGAGAAAACTCCTTGCATCAGTCTTTGGATCTGACTGGGTTTCTGGTCATCATAACCTGGGTCCTTAGTTAAGGATGTTTAAAGAGCAGGTAGAGTGGTCCAGCTTCCCAGCCATGTAGGGCTAGGTTCAAACAATACAATAAGGTTTCCTCCCAATTCCCACAATTGAATAAAGTTTTCTCACAGGACAGAAATTAGACTACACCAATAATTGAATAGAAAGGAAACTGAGTTAGGAAATTGAGTTGCAAAAAAGGAGTCAGTGTGGTTCACTCAATTCTCACTACCACTTGCTGTCTTTTCCCTCATGCGCATTCTTTTTATTATGCAGGACATAAATTCTGCTCTCATAACTCATTTCTCTTATTTTTAAAAAATAAATTTATCATTTATTTATTTTTAATATTCATTTTTTTTTAAAAAATTGAGTTCCAGATTCCCCCTCTCTCTCTCATCCTTTTCCCATGTATTGAGAAGAGAAGAAATAGAACATCAATTATATAAAACATATTTACATATTAATGATGTCATAAAAAAAGGCAAGAAAAAGAAAGTGAAAAAATAATACTTCAATCTGCATTCAAACTCCATTAGTCCTCTCTTTAGAGGTGGATAGCATTTTTCATCATAAGACCTCCAGAACTGTGTTGGATTATTGTCTTGATTATTATAGCTGTTATTCACAGCTGATCTTCTTTACAATATTGCTGTTACCACGTACAATATTCTCCCAGTTCTGCTCACTTCACTTTGCATTATTTCATGTAAATCTTCCCAGGTTTTTCTGAAACCATCCTGCTCATCATTTCTTATAGCACAACACTATTCCTTCACAATCATATACCACAATTTGTTTAGCCATTCCCCAATTGATGGACATCCCCTCAATTTCTTCTTTGCCACCACAAAAAGAGTTTCTATAAATATTTTTGTAGGAAAAGTCCTTTTCCTTTTTCTTTGATCTCCTTGGAATACAGACCTAATAGTGGCATTGCTGGGTCAAAGAGTATGCAAAGTTTTATAGGCCTTTAGGCATAGTTCCAAATTGTTTTCCAGAATGGTTGAACTAATTCACAACTCCACCAACAATGCATTAGTGTCCCAATCTGACAGGTGTGAGGTGGTATCTCAGAGTTGTTTTAGTATGCATTTTTCTGATTAGTAGTGATTTAGAGCATTTTTTCATATGACTATTAATAGCTTCGATTTTTCTTCTTAAAGCTGTCTGTTCATATCCTTTGACCATTTATCAATTGGGAAATGACTCCTATTTTTATAATTTGATTCGGTTCCCTATATATCTGAGAAATGAGGCCTTTATCAGAGAAACTTGCTAAAAAATTTTCTCCCAGTTTCCTGCTTTCCTTCTAATCTTGGTTGCATTTATTTTGTTTATACAAGCCTTTTTAAGTTCATGTAATCAAAATTACCTATTTTACTTCCTCTGGTACTCTCTATCTCTTATTTGGTTATAAGTTTATCCCTTAACCACAGATGTGACAGGTAAATTTTTCCATGCTCCCCTAATTTGCTTATGATATCACCTTTTATGTCTAAATCATATATCCATTTTGACCTTATCTTGTTATACGGTGTGAGATGTTGGTTTATACTTAGTTTCTGCCAAACTGCTTTCCAACTTTTCTAGCAATTTTTGTCAGATAGTGAGTTCTTGTTCTGAAAGCTTGCATCTTTGAGCTTATCAAATGCTAGATTGCTATGGTCATTTACTACTTTGTACTGTGTACCTAATCTATTCCACTAATCCATCCTTCTATTTCTTAGCTAGTACTAGATTGCTTTGATGATCACTGCTTTGTAACATATTTTGAAGTCTGGTGCTGCTGGGTCACCTTCCTTCACATTTAAAAAAATGGATTCCCATGATATTCTTAACCTTTTGTTCTTCAGATGAATTTTGTTACTATTTTTTCTACCTCGATAAAATAATTCTTTGGTAGTTTGATTGGTACGTCATCAAACAAAGTAATTTAGGTAGAATTGTCAATTTTATTATACTGGCTCATTCTACCCATGAGCAATGAATATTTCTCCAATTATTTAAATCTGTCTTCCTTTGTGTAAAAATGTTTTTCAATTGTGTTCATGTAGCTCATGGGTTTGTCTTGGCAGATGACTCCCAAGTATTTTATACTGTCTGCAGTTACTTTAAATGTCATTTCTCTTTCTATGTCTTCCTGTTGGGTTTTGTTGCTAATATATAGAAATGCTGATGTTTTATGTGGGTTTATTTTACAACCTGCAAATTTGCTAAAGTTTTTTCAACTAGTTTTTTAGTTGATTCTTTGGGATTCTCTAAGTATACCATCATATTGTCTACGAAGAGTGATAGTTTCATGTCCTCATTACCTATTCTAATTCCTTCAACTTTCTTTTTTCTATTATTTCTAGTACAATACTGAATAACAGTAGTGATAATGGACATCCTTGCTTCCACCACTGATCTTATTGGGAAGGTTTCAAGCTTATCCCCATTACAAAAAAATGCTTGCTGATGGTTTTAGATAGATGCTGCTTATCATTTTAAGAGAAGCTCCATTTATTCCTATGATTTCTAGTGTTTTTAATAGGAATGGGTATTGTATTTTGTCAAAGGTTTTTTCTGTATCAATTGAGATAATGATATGATTTCTGGTTTTTTTTTGTTGATATGGTCAATTATATGGATAGTTTTCCTAATATTGAATCAGCCCTAAATTTCTGGTATAAATCCCACATGGTCATAGTGTGTGATCTTCGTGATATATTACTGTAATTTCCTTGCTGGTATTTTACTTAATTTTTTTTGCATCAAAAGTCATTAAAGAAATTGGTCTATAGTTTTCTTTCTTGATTTTTGTTCTTCCTGGTTTAGGTATCAAAACCATATTTGTGTCATAAAAGAGAAAGAAAACTATAGACCAATTTCTCTAATGAATATTGATTCAAAATTTTAAAATAAAACATAATTGTGCCTCTTTTACTATCTGGCCAATTCTGTTTTTAAGGTGTTATTTTCTTCAGGTATTTTTGTGCCTCTTTTACCAAGCTATTGACTTTCTTTTCACAATTTTTTTGCATCACTCTTATTTTATTTTCCCAATTTTTTCTCTACCTCTCTTATTTAATTTCTAAAATATTTTAAAATTTCTTCCAGGAATTCTTGTTGGGCTTCTGTAAAATTCACATTTTACCCTTTGAAGTTTTGCTCGTAGCTGTTTTGATGTCATTGTTTTCTTCTGAGTTTGTGTCTTGATCTTCTCTGTCTTTCCTGATCTTCCTTTCCCTGTGGGCAGCATTTTATGGTCAAGTTCTTTTTTTGTTGTTTGCTCATTTTTCAAGCCTATTTCTTGACTTATATCTTTATGTTAAAGTTGGGTTCTGCTCCACTGCGGGGGGGAGCACTGGCCCAAGCTTCAGGTTTTTTGTGCTGCTGTTTTCAGAGCAAGTTTTGGGAATTTTTAAGTTTTTGGTGCTTCCAAGGTACTATGATCCAAGAAGAGAGGTGGTCATTGCTCTCCTGGCCTGTGCTCTGGCTTTTACCCAGGAAGGGACCTTGATGCTCTGTAACCACAAGTGCTAGCACTCCTCTTGGCCCCAGAACTGTGACCAGGTTTCCTTGCTCTCCTGCAGCCAAAAGTGCTAGTGCTCCTTTCTGCCTTAGAACTGAGGCCAGGATGCCTACTGCCTCGTGTGTGACCCCAAGCACTCTTCTCCACTCTGGATCTGTGACCAGAGCCCCCAGTCTCCTGTAGTCACAAGTATTAATGCTCCTCCTGGCCCTGGAACTGTAACCAGAACCCCTGCTCCTTGTGGCCACAAGTGCTAGTGTTTCTTTTTGCTCTGGATCAGCAACTTAGAGCTACCTATGGGCAATGAAGGAGGGTCTCATACCCAGTGCCAGAAAAAAGTCCCCTGTGCTCCCTTTCTGACTAGTTGTCCTATCCCCTTACTGTCTCTGGGATAAGAGTTCTGAAGCTGCTCCTGCCACTGGCAGGGGCACATCCCACATCTGCTGCTGATGTTGCTGCCAAGCACACTCCAGACTGGCCCCCACCTTGATGTCATAGACATCTCTTGCCAACCCTCTAAATTGTCTTGGGCTGGAAAAATGTCTCATCCTGACCTTTTGTTGGTTCTGCCATTCCAGAATTTAATTTGAGCCTTTATTTTAAAATCGTTCAGAAGGGAATGTTGGGAGAGTTCAGCTGAACCTCTACTCTGCCATCTTGGCTCTACCTCTCTCTCTTTTAAACTACTCAGGAACAGCATGTGTGGTTCCATGTTCTCCTCAAATTCCACAGGGTCCTCTGCCTCATCAAGTTTTAGATAATTTTCCCTTATTTTTCAGTATTTATTCATACATGCCTGAAGTCATTTACTAGATCTGGAGGCCATATTTCCTTCTGTTATTACTGTTTTTCCTGTTGACTTATCTATTTATATTCAAGGTCTTTGAGTTTTATTCTTCTGAAATCTTTGATACTTTTAATCTTTCTGCCAACACCCCCCCCACCCCATTTTCCTTATCACTCACTACCTGACTCTATCCCCTCTAACTGTGGTTTCCTTGTGGACTAGATCTCAAAGCATCTCAGCCTCCTTCCACATTTCCACACTTCATGGTTTACTCATCTAGGTCTTGTCCTAGCTGACTTCTGGGTAGTCAGAACTGGCCCCAGCTAGATGCTGTGTTCTTTCTCTCAGACTTGGTGGAGTTCTGCACAGTTCCCCACATGTACAATGCAAGAAAACTGCCCTGAACACCTGAACACAGAAAACAAGGCATCAATCGAAATAATCCATAGATTATCTCCAGAGGAAAAAAAAAGGAAGACTGCAAACTTCCAGATACATAGTGGGTAAATTGAACAATTCCACTGAGAAACAACAAATTCTGCAAGTGTTCAAAAGAAAGACTTTCAAATACAAAGGAAAGGAAATTTGAATAACATAAAACTGTTCTGCACCCACCAGAAAGCAGAGCTCAAGATATAGCCCAAGCTGACCTACTATGCAAATCTGAGCTTAACCATACATGAAAAAAATATGGACATGCAATTGTTGTTTGTCCTTTGTTCTTGAAGAGGACCAACAACATCAGGAGGGTGATGTCTTGACTTGTAAGTCAATTGGATTTAAGTAAGGCAGAGCCCTGCAAAGTCATCAGTCTCACTCTCTCCTCCAGAGTCATCAGAGTACAGTGCCAAGATGTAGATCAAGACAACTGGAAATGGCCCCGGATGCAATGGGAGGCCTTGACCTTTTTAAGCTAAGGTCTTTCCCAGGGCTCATTTTGATGGACATTCAATAAAGAAGCATTAGCAACATTCTTAGAAAGAAAATGAAAACTGAAGAAACTATTTGCTTCTCAAATACCCTGGACAACAGAAATGTAGGAGGGGGAATGTAACAGCCAAGAACAAATAGTCAAAGGACAAAAGCTAAAGCAACAGAGTGACAACAATGAGACCAGTGAGAAACTTTTTCCTAAAAATACGCAAGGAGACAGGGGTAAAGATGAAAATCAACTGGAGTTGACAGTGAAGAGGCATGCCTGGGGCAATGTGGACAGAATCTCAAGGGACACCACCTGGAGGTAGGTCAGTGGGTTTTTTTTTTTTTTGTGTGAGACTAATTTATAAAATGGGAGGGTGCATGGGAGAGGTGGGGAGGATGAGGATGGAGGAGAGTGTGTAATGTGCCCTGGTCAAGTCCAGGACCAGTAATGAGGGGAAGGTGATTCCTCTGGTCTCCCAGGAAAAGAAGAGCCTATAGGAGAGTGGGTGAGTTGGTGCCAGGGAAGAGATTGAAAAGGGTGAGGAATGGGAAGGCCTTGTTTTGGAGGTTGGAAGGGGTGCTACTGATGAATGCTCTTATGGGTGAAGAGAGATGCTCTGTGTAGGGAGATAGGGACCTTGTGTCAGGTGTTGTCAGTGAGGATGGAGTTGGGGCTAGAAGACATAACTTATCCCAGGCTGGGGGTGAGCTGGGGAGGGGAGACAACCTCTCTGGCAACTGAAGTCTGGGGGAATGGGAGGATGTCGATCCAGGGAGGATTGGGAAGGAAGGTGCCCAGGGCAGGTTATAGGTCTATTGTGGGCTGCATAATCATGGATGTGGGGTGGGGGGAAAGGTCCTGCCATAGGGAAGTGTCCTCTCTATCACCTCTAGGAATTGCCATTTTTCTGGGAGTGAGTCATAACAGAAAAGGGGGAGCCATGGGACAAGTTCCACAAGGTGGTAGCAGAAATTACTTTAAAGGAGAGAGCCCAGAATGGGTGCCTCAGAAGTTTTGATTGCTTGAGGTGTTTGGAGAATAGAGAGTAACTATGTAAGTACAGGAGTCATGAGTAAGAGAATGAGGGTCTGGAGCAGACAGAAAGGAAGGATACAGGGCAAGGAAAGTGAAGGAGTGAGATGTTCTCTGGAAAAGGGTGCAAAAATGAAATTAAAATTAATGAACAAAACTAGTTGAAGGAGAAGAGAGGAAGGGGAAATCTACTTGACCTATTGAGAGTAAAAATAGAGCATAAGAACTAAAAGTAGGAAAGAAAAAGGAAATAAAGCAAAACTCCAAAGGAAAAGGAGTATCAAATGGGAGAGAGGGATCAGGAGTGAGAATTAGAAAGCCAGTTGGAATAATGACACCTTAAAAAAGAATAAGCGAAAGTAACTAAAGAAACATAGTACTATGTTTATACTGGAAGAGGAAAAAAACTGCAACTTGAAAAAAAGCAGTATTAGAGACAAATGGAGGGAAATATAAACCTGCCTCTCATAACTTTAAATGAATGTATTAAACAATCCAATAAAATGAAAAAAGAGTGACAGATTGGATAAGAAAACAAAACCCCACAATCTGTTGCTTACAAGAAACCCATTTAAAAAACAAAGACATACGCAGAATAAAACTGAGGGAGGGGGTGAGAAAAAAATTTACTATGCATCAACTGAATCCAAAAAAAGTAGGTATAGATTTCATTCTATCTGACAAAGAAAAGACAAACATTCAAAAAATTAAAAAGGGAAACATAGTTTATCAAAATATGTTAAAACAATAACAACTTCTGGACCACAGGATCTGCTGAAACTGTGCCCTGGGTGACTTAATCCACCAGCTTTGGAACTATTGACTTACAAACTGAGCTTTCCAGATTGGTAAATCAGCTAGTCCAAAGGCATATGTAGCCAACTCCAGATCCCAAAGCATGCTTCACTCACCAGGCCATTGGCCCTGCCAACAAACTCTTTAAAATTCTTCTAGGTATATCACCTTTTCACTTCTTGCTCTAGGAATTACTACCATTGCCTTTGTGTGAGTCATTTGACCCCTTTATGTCTCTATTCATCATCTCTGTGACTGTTCAAATAAAAATAATATTCCCTGGACAACAACACACCTTTCTAGGTGTGTGCTTTCTCTTCGAGAGGGAGCCTGGCCAGATCTTTAAGGGCCAGGACTGCTGCTTCTGTATTTAGATTCATTAGCATTAGAAATCACAAGTTTTTTTCATTCATTTATACCAATTAATGCAGTTGTACTTTGCTTATTTAGTATCTTTCAGGAATGAGCAGTTCCAAAAAGCAAATAACGTTAAAAAATATGGATTAGTCTATATGATCAGCAAAGTGTTATGAGCTTTGGTGAATGACTTTTAAAAATTTTATTAAGCACTTACTATGTGCCAAGAACCCTGCTAAGCACTGGGGATATATGTTTTAAAAGTTCCCCTCAAGGAGCTTATATCCTAATAGTGGAAGACAAGTATCTGTATCTATATATACTCTATTCATATGAGGAAGGAAGGTGACCAGGGCAGGTTATAGATCTGTTGTGGGCTGCATAATCATGGATGTGGGGTGGGGGGAGAGATCCTGCCATAGAAAAGTGTCCTATCATCTCTAGGAATTACCATTTTTCTGGGAGCGAGTCATAATGGAAAAGGGGGAGCCATGGGACAAGTTCCACAAGGTGGTAGCAGAAATTACTTTAGAGGAGAGATCCCAGAATGGATACCTCAGAAGTTTTGATTGCTTGAGGTGTTTGGAGAATAGAGAGTAACTAGGTAAGTACAGGGGTCATGAATAAGAGAATGAGGGTCTGGAGTAGACAGAAATGAAGGAAGGATATAGAGTAAGGAAAGTATATGTATACATACACTTAGCATATACACATACAGATATATATGTATGCATATGTGTAGGTATGTGTGTATGTATATGTGCATGTATATTCACACACATATAATGGAAGTAGAGTGTTTTGGTCAGGGAAGTCACTGGAATAATGAGTGGAACCACAGGGCAATTGAGTAACACTCTCTTTCCAGGAACCGAAGTGTTAATTGATTATTGTTCTGGAAGCTGGAGGTGGAAAGGGGTAACTGGTATTTGTGGCTGCATGCCACAAAAATGGCCTAGGAACAACTGTGAAGTTCTGGATCTAGCTAGAAAGTCTCATCAGTCAGAAGCCCAGGGAACTAGGGTGGAAAGTAGAGTCCCCAGTTGGATGGGGGTGAAGGTTGGCACCCAGCAGCACAGTGACTAGGGGAACAGCTGTAGTGTATGGACGTCTCTATTTTAGGTGCTCAGAGAGGAATTTGGAGGGACTTACTTTCTAACTCTTGACTGAGTCCAGGACATTTGCAGTTGCTGGATAAGTGACCTCTATATACATGAGTTGTTATTGTGCCAATCTCTATACCAAGGCTATTGAAGATGAGGTACCAATAAGAAGCAGGAATACAAAGGAAGGAGTCCCTTCCTTCTTACTACTACTTATGTGACCCTGGAACCTCTGTCTGCCTCAGTTTCCCCAACTGTAAATACAATAGCACCTGCCTCCAAGGGTTGTTGTGAGGATCAAATGAGACATTTGCTAAGTGCTTCGTGCAATACCTGGCAAATAGTACATGCTTAATAGATTTGTGTTTCCTTCCTTCCTCCGTTCCTTTTCTCCTTTCTCCCTCCTTTGCTCCTTCTCTCCCTCTTCCCTCCCTTCCCTCTTTCAACTCTCAATGCAATGTTATTATTTGATATAACATAGAGTGCCAGACCTGGACATTAGCACATAGTGTAACAAGAGTTACAGATAGGGCCTACAACAATTAAATCACAGGTCCAGTACCTGTCCCTATTCTAACACTGAAGGGTTAAGTGACTTGCTCAGAGTGGCATGGTCAGGATGAGTCAGGCAGCACTTGAACCCAGGTCTCCCTGACTCAGCGGCAAGCTCTCGTCTATTAGGCCACTCTTCCCCCGGCAATTACAACCTTAAGTCGCAACAATTACAATACTGGAGCAGGAGGTAGTTGCACACTATGAAGGACCACGGAAGGAACACGAAACAAGGGGAGCCGGAAGTCAGAATCGTAACTTCCTCCTCGGTGAGGAAGAGCCAACTCGGCCTCGGGGACGAGAGCCGAGAACCAACGAGCTCGGCGGCCCGCTAAGGCCCGCCCCCCCCCCCCCCCCCCCCCCCCCCCCCC
>NW_020954564.1:46187256-46501519 GCF_900497805.2 Vombatus ursinus | reverse complement strand
CCCCTCCCCACCCCTCCCCGCGCGCCGGAAGTGCTGCGCCTGCTCTCTAGGTCCCGCCCCGGACCGGGAAGTGCTTCCCAGGGAAAGATGGCGGCCGTCTCCGTGTGCCAGGCTCCGGTCGGCGGTTTCTCTTTCGATAACTGCCGCAGGTGCGGAGAGGGATTGGGCTAGGACCGCGGCTGGGACCGGGAGGCGGAGCCGGGTGCGCTGCGGGTGGCCCGGGAACGAGGCTCGGGCCGGGGCGGGGGAGGGACGGAGGAGGGTTGGCGGGTGCGGCCCCGGGGCGCTCGTGACTCAGGGATTCGGGATTGGGAGCGCGGGGCCCGCGGTGGCTGTGGGAGGCCACTGTGCCCCCTACTCTGCCCCCCTACTCTTCCCTCCTACTCGGTCTCCCTACTCTGCTCCCCTGCTCTGCCCCCCTGCTCTGTCCCCCTCTCTGCTCCCCTACTCTGCCCTCTACTCTTACCCCCTACTCTGCTCCCTACTCTCCCCCCTACTCTGCCCCGCAACCCCCTACTCTGTCCCGTACTCTTCCCCCCTATTCTGCCCCCCTACCCTACTCCTCTACTCTGTCCCCTATTCTGCTCCTATGTTAATGTCAGGGTCCTGGGAGGGGGTTTCTTGAGTGTGAATGAATGAACACTGACTAAGCGCCTCCTGTGTGCCAGGCACTGTACCATGCGCTGGAAATACAAAGAAAAGCAAAAGCCCGGCTCTGCCCTCAGGGAGCTCCCTCTCCTATGGAGGAGACCGCCTGCAAACAATTATGTACAAACATGCTTCGAACAAGATGAACTGAAGATGATAGAGGAAAGGCATTAGAATGAGGGGGTATCAGGAAAGGCTTTCTGTAGAAAGTGAGATTTTAGTAGACACTTGAAGGAAGCAAGGGATTCCTGGAGGCAGAGATGAGGAGGGAGGACATTGCAGCCCGAGAAAATGCCTGAAGTTGAGAGGTTGAGAGATGTACTATCTTGTGGGTGGATGTAGGAAAGTGTATGATGTAGGAAAAGTAGATGTAGGAAAAGTGCAAAGGTGTTAGTTATGAGGGGTTTTGAATTCCAGAGGATTTTATATTTGAACCTGGAAGTGATAGAGCCATTGGAGTTTATGGGTGTGTGTGGGTGGGGTGTGGGGGTGTGTGTGTGTGTGTGTAAAATGGTCAGGCTTGCTTTAGGAAGTTCACTTTTGACAGCCAAATGGGGAAGGCATGAAGACATGAGGGCCAGCACCAGTTTGGTGGCAGTATCAGAGGAGAGAAGGGGTGGGGAGTGTGTATTTGAGAGATGTTAAATTGACAGACCTTGGCAAACACATTAGATTTGGAGGAGGGAAGGTTGGTGAGAGTGAGGAGTGGAAGATGATACCTAGATTTTGATCCTTTTGGCAGTATTAGAGAAGTTAGAAAGAGGGGAGGGTTTGGGGAGAAAGATAACGAGTTTAGTTTTGGATGTCTAAGTGTTGGACTTGTGTGTTTATGTAGAAGCCTGTCTCTCTATTTTCCCCTCAAAGGATCCTATACTCTTGAGCTAAAAGGGACCCCAGAGGCTTACTAGTACAACGCCCTCTTTTTTATTGATAAGGGAACTGAGGCCCAGAGAAGTGAAGTGACTTGCCCAAGGGTTGGAATATAGTAAGCATCAGAGGTAACACTTAAACCCAGGAGACAGTGCTCTCTTCCCTACTGTACTATTCTTCCTTGTTCTCTATCTTGTCTTCCTTTTTTTTTTCTTCACATCTCCCCACTCTTCTCTTGTCCCTTTCCCTCATGATTCTCTTCCCGATTTCTTCCCTCTCCCTTTGCTCGTCTGCTGCCTCTCTCAGTGTTCTCATCAACATTGAATTTTGCTCTTGTATTTTTGTCCTCTTTTTTGTTTTACTGGTGATTTTTTGTTTTTATATCATTAATTTCCAGGTATGTCTTTCCCTCTAAAAGAAGTTTAAAAAAGAAAAAAACAGTTCAGCAAAAATAAATAATGCACCTACCAATTCTGATAACATATTTAACATTGCATACCCTAAGTCCCTCACTTCTTCAATGAAAATGAGCTCCATTTTTCAACTATTCTCAGTTCCAAGCTTGGTTATTGTAATTATACAGCATTCAATTTACTTAAAAATTTATTTTCCATTTACAGTGTATTTACTGTGCATGTTGTTTTTGCCAGTTTCTCATTTCTTATGGTGCATCAAAATTCCATTATATATTCAAATAATATCTTCTTGGGCTTTAATATGTAGAAAAATTATCCCCTACTCATTTTTAACTTGTAGAATCCCTCTCAACTAGGACCTCTTGTTTACTTTTCTGGGTACAGTTTTACTTATTTTCCCTTCCTGCTAGGCTCCTTTAGGCAGGGTCTTTTTCTTTGGGCTTTGAGTACCTGCTGCAGAATATGGAGCTTTAATGTCTTTGATAAATATTTGATTAATTAAATTGAATTCTCTTTTCATTCTATTCTTACCCTCTCCTCTTCTTTTTCCATTTTCTCTCTTTCTTATGTGCTTGGATCACTTTTCCAGAAGGTGTGCCCCCATCCTGTTCTGAAGCATGATGATGAGTATCTCTAGCCATCTCCTTTCTCTTTATGCAGAATAGAAGTGACTTTATCTAGTCCAACCCTATGCTGATATATGGGGAATTTACCTGTTGTCTCACCACAGTGAGTTTTTTAGGCACAGACCCCCAATGGTTCAATGCTGAGAATCCAGAGAGCTGAACTGTACCAAAATATATGTCATGGGCAAGATTTGAATACAATTTTACCTCTTAAAAGAACAATTAAATAACTGTTATTCTGTTTCTAAACCCACTAATATAGTATCTTACCTCAGTCCACTTTGGAGAAGAAATCTTTCTCATAAACCCTGGAGATTGCATTAGCAGTATGTCCATTTATAAGGAGTAGTTTTAAAAAGGTGTAATATGGCATAATGAATAAAGAGCTGGCCTTGGAACCAAGAAGATCTGTGTTCTAGTCCCCTTTCTGATATACTGTCTTTTTGGCCCAGGCCAGGCCACTTAACCTTTTGGTGATGGAGGCGACTCCTCAGTTGCAGAGAAGGTGCTGACCTATGTTGGTTGAGGGAGTTTTCTCATCCAGGGGTTCCCTGTATCAATGAAATCATAGGTCCAGTCCCTGTACCCTGGTATTTTAAAAAAAAAAGTCTAGCTGTATTTTCCACCTTGCCTAGGTAGCATAGATCCTAGATCGTGATCTGGTTATGCAGGTCCTTAGCACTCCCCCCTCCATCCTATCCCGGTTTTGATAAAGTGACTAAGTATCTTAGAATTAGAAGGTACCTAAGAGATCATTAAGTCCAACACTTTATTTTAGACTTGAGGAAACTAAGGTGAAGTGACTTGCCAAGGGTCACATAAGCTAGCAAGTATCAAAACTGGAACTTGACCTCAGGTTTATGACCACAAGACCACTTGCAAAAGAAAGCTTTCTGCTATACCACTCAGAGTTAAAGTTTCCTGATTTTTAATCCTGTGTTCTTCCCACTCTAACAAACTGGTGCCTCCTTTTTCAGGCTTTTCTACCATGGACTACCTCCTCCTTTGAGCCAGTCCCACCAGAGAAGTAGAGTTCAGTTTAACCAGATTTTTCTTCTCCATTTCAGAAATGCCATCCTTGAAGCTGAGTTTTCAAAAAAGGGCTATAAACTTCCAACAGCTCGAAAAACAGGCACGACCATTGCTGGAGTGGTATACAAGGTACGGGAAGAATTCCAGAGAATATCAAACTTTTGTTGATAAACTAGAATCTTAGAATTGTAAGACTTTACATTTCAGAGACTGTGATTCTGGTGAATAAAGGGTGCTGTAGGGAGCTTAACTATATTTTAGCATCTTTGGTATCTTCCCCAGTACTTGTCACATTATTGTGTACTTGCTGGGCCTTAAGTTAACACTTGCTGAATTGAAACATTGTAATTTGAATCATCTTGGGAAGTCATTTGGCTCTGTTGATGTTTGAATCCCTTTCACAATCATAGGATTTTGGAGTGGGAGTGGACTTGGTAAATTGTGTAATCCAACCCTCTCATTTTTATAGAAGAGGAAACTGAGCTCTGGGGAGATGGGTGCCATGTCTAAGTCATAGAAGTGAAAGAACTTGTATTTGAACCCAGGTCCTCTGATTCTAATGCTATTTCTACTGTCCTTGACAGGAATCCATTAAGAGTATAGTCTAGTAGAGAATGTTTTTTTAAAGCATGATTGTAGATCTTTCACTGGGAAAGAATGCTGATTGCCAGTGATTTTTGTGTCTTTCATCCATGATTCATTCTTTTAACCATTCTCTTAATATGCATGTTGTATGTATCCAATATGAATTTAAAATGTTTCTGTTTTCAACTCTTGATAGTTTTATTATCCCTCTTTTATAGATTAATAAATTGAACTGTATAGAGCTAAAGTGACATAGCTACTAATTGTCAGAGCTGCGATTCACATACATGTTTTCAGACACTCAAATCCAGTATAATTTCCACTATGCTACACTGACTTAAGACAGACATTTTGTGTTATGTCTATGTGTTTATTAACTAAGCTTGCTTTTTTTTTTTTAATAGGATGGCATAGTTCTTGGGGCAGATACAAGAGCAACAGAAGGAATGGTTGTTGCTGACAAGAACTGTTCAAAAATACATTTCATATCTCCTAATATCTAGTAAGTATCGATTGTTCATATTTATAATTTTTAATGCTTTGGTGTTTGGTTTTACTAATTTAAACTCTGTGGGTATGAAGATATTTATGGATTGTAGGATTTAGAGCCTGAATAGACTTGAGAGATCACCTTGTTCCATTCTCCTTATTTTACAGATGAAGAAGGTAAGTCTTTTTGGTTAAGTGGCCAGTCACACAAGTTGTATTAAGCTGAAGCCTTTTTCTTCAAGTCCAGTGTTATTTCTACCATGTATAATGACTTTCAAATATAATACTTTTCTAAAGTTCCTTCCGGCTCTCAATCTGTGATCCATGAGCCTACAAATTAGAATGTATCAGAATATGTTCTGTTCTAAAGATCTCATAACTTTAAGAACATTAGTATGCAACCTTGGAACGTAGAATGTCAGAATAGTAGTTCCTAGTCTGTGTGCCATAGAGTTACTGCAAGGAATCCTGGAATCCTAATATGGAACTTAGATCTAAGGTTTCTTTCCACCATACTGGTAGTCTCTGAAAGGTGCAAAATGGTACTGACCACTTCATGTAGCCTCAATATAATAATAATAAATAAGGAAATATATTTTCTCTGGATTGGGTAACTAATATGTTTCCAATATATGTATCACTCTTGCAAAAGGATGAAAATTCTGTGGTTAATAAAATACATATTCACTTAAGTGTTACTGAGTTTATAATAGCTTTTTTGTTATGTATTTTCCTCAGTCAGCAGATACTAACAGGACAGCTACTGCTACTCTGTGCAGTCAGTGAAATATTTTGACGTTTAGGAAGGTTCTTCGTATTTGAAGAAGTTGGCAACTGTGTTAGAACTTAGAATATTAGGATTAGAAGGGACCTTAGAAATAGGATGTTAGAAGAGAGAATGTAAAATGGCAAAATGTAAAATGGACCTTAGGGTAGAACACAGAATGTTAGAATATAGAATGTTAATGCTGACAGAGATCTTGGGACCTAGAATGTTTGAACTGAGATCATAAAATGTCTTCTGGAAGAGATAGTTGAAATGATCCAGAGATGTCCAGGTTTTTCAGTAGTGACCTACATGTCCAGACTGAATGAATTTATTATATTTATCTTCAATGACAGTTACTAATAATTGATCCAAACCTGCTAATATGACATGTGGAGGCATTTAGTTACATAGAGGAACAGTGAGCGAATTGTTAGGCCCTACTTCCTTAACTGCCTACCTTCTAGCTAATTAGGTGAACATTTTTTTGCTAAAAATATTTGGAAGATTGTACTCCAGGGTCAGATAAGCTGCATTTGGATAGCAGACTGCATGTTGGATTCTTGGGATCTAGTCAGTTCTCGATTTTTCTTTTGAAAAAGCTGATGCCTATGTAGGTGCAGTGACTTGCCCAAGGCCACATGAAAAGTTAATGATGGAGCCAAAATGAAAACCTCTTCATCTCATTCCCAGGCTTGTGCTTTTCTCATTATACACAGAGAGTTTTAGTATTTTATCTGTTGCCTTTAACAGCCCGTATTTTAAATCAAAGCAAGGGATAGATTGGATGAATTGGACTTGATGGCCTTAATGTCATAGCCCCACTTTTCTTTTTCTGTCTTTATGAAAGTTACCTGAGAAGTTTTCTCTCTGACTGAATGTCTAGGTAATTGAATCTTGAAATTTCTAAATTGCTAATATATTTTCCAGTTGCTGTGGTGCTGGGACTGCAGCAGACACTGACATGACAACTCAGCTGATCTCTTCCAACTTGGAGCTCCATTCGCTTTCTACAGGACGCCTACCCAGAGTTGTTACAGCTAATCGGATGCTTAAACAGATGCTTTTTAGGTAACTTAATGATTTATTTTCATTGTAGTATTGCATTACTTACTAGTTTTAAAAAAAAATCTTATAGTAGGTAATGGACTCTGTGCTTAGAAGCATTTAGAGTTGAAAGGAAATTTGAAATCATTTGGTCCAAACACAGCGTTTTGCAGATGAGGCTAATTGAGCTCTGAGAGATTGTGACTTGCCCACAGTAGCATAGGTAGTAGGTAGTAGTGTTAGAATTCCAGCCCAAGTCTTTTAACTCCAAATCTAAAACTCTTTCTACTATATAATCACTTTGCTTCTTAGATTTGGAGTTAGAAGGGACATTAGCAGTAGTCTAGTCCAAACCTCTCATTTTATAGATGAGGAAACTGAGGCCAAGAGAAGTTATCATGTCATAGCCAGTAAGTTTCTCAAGTCATCTTTTATGAAATCCATTTAATAAATTCAGTGCATGATTTGCCTAAGTATTTGCCTAAGGTGACACAGCGAATTAATAGTCAGATTAGAATCTAGGTCTTTTGGTGTCCAGACCAATGCTCTGTTTGTGAAACCGTGTTGTCTTGTCTGTTGTTTAATGGGTTGGAGTAATTTAAATTCAGAAACAAAAAGTATGTATTTTGACTGTTTTGATAATACGTTTGATTCTATGAGTTCTTTTGTTTATTCATTTCCACTAACATTAAGTACTTATTGTGTATTGAGTGCTATAGTACTAGATACTTCCAGAAATACAGTGTGGTTAAGACGTGGTCCCTGTCCTGAAGCTTACTGTTTGATACATTAATGACTATAATACAAAATAATGCATTATATTAGAGCATATAATAATATATTAAAAGTGTAAAGTGCCACGTGAGGTTGGAGGCAGGGGAAGCAAACTTTTGAATACCTACTATGTGTAAGGCCCAGTGGGACACACTTGGGGGAAATTCATATAACGGTGGCTCTTGCTAAAGAGGAGCTTAGTTTATTCTGTAAGCCTAGTTTCACACTGTGAACCAGAAAATCTAAAACAGTATGATGACTGAGTTGGCTTTGATAGGTTTTTGTGTGTGTGTGTTTCATCAGTATGTTGAAATATGTGTGTTACCTGCAATCTGTTTGATTTATATCTACTTTCTCTTCTTAAGGGGGTTGTTAAACTTGAAAAAGCTTGCTACTTGGAATCATGGAATTATAGGGCTGGCATGTACTTTAGAATATAGAATTTTAGAGCTGGAAGGAACTTCAAAATATAGAATACTATTAAAACTGCAATATGCTCTAGAGATCATTAAGTCCAAGAGTTCTTAACTGTTTTTGTGTTATGGATTCCTTTGATAGTCTGATAGAGCCTATGAATCCCTTTTCAAATTAATAATGGTTGAAAATACATAACATTACAAAAGAAGCCATTTGTTTTGAAATGTAATTATCAAAATATCAAAAAACCCAAGTTCATAGACCCTTGGTTTAGAATCTAATTAGATGCCCTGATTTTATATATGAGGAATCTGAAGCCTGTTGACTTACCCAAGGTCTCATAGTGAGTTAATAATAGAGCTAGGTCTCCTGTTTTCCAGTCCCATGCTTTTTTGCTATAACATATTGCCCTATTTGTCAGTTTATAGATATAGAATGCATTGAGTTCATAAACAAAAAGTACATAGCTCATTGTTACATCTTGGAAAAACATTGTGGAAAGACTGCTGGACTTCAGGAAGACATGGGTTTGAATGATGCCTAGTAACTTGTGTGAGCTAGTGACTTAACCTCAGCTTCCTCATTTGTGAAGTAGGGATTATAATTATACTACTTGTAGTGCTTCTCTCATAGGATGGTTGTGAGGCTCAAAAGAGAGTCCATCAAGTGTTTCATAAACCTTAAAGTCTAAGGTAACTGTCACCTATGAATATGATAGTTATTACCTAGTTACACCTAGATGTCTGATTTCTAAGTAGTACCTCTTGTTTCTTCCCTCACTTAGAATCTTCCATCTAGGTTCTGTTCCAACCCCTCCTTGAAGCTTCTCCTCATTCACCCAGTTGTTTTGTTCTTTCTGTCTTCAGATTGACTTGTATTTACTTGTCTGTGTACATATTCTATCACCAGTAGAATAAAAGCTCCTTGAGGGCAGGCATTCTCATTTTTGTCTAATTGTTCTTCACAGTACCTAGCATAACAAACACCTTACTCTAAGCAAATGCTTAACAAAGGTTTTTTGAATTGAATAGAGTTGAACTGCATGGGCATAGCCAGTGAATTGGTAAGCATTCATTGAATGCCAATTATATGCCTGGTGAGGTGCTATCTGGATATACAAAGATAAATATTCTACTGATATAATATGTTCATAGATGGATGTAACACTTGAGCCATTAAGGCACTGGTTCTAAAAAAGGGGAGGTGAAAAGGGCAAGTGTTTCTGGAATGGAGCATAATCAATGAGGGAAGTGGGAGATGGAATGTGGGGAATTGTCTCTGGAGCATAGAGTGTATAAAGGAGAATAATGTATTATAATAGCCTGAAAAGATAGGCTGAAGTCATATTATGAAAGGCTTTAAATGCCAGAGGAATTTATATTTTATCCTAGAGGTACTGGGAAGCCACTAAACAAATTTTAGGAAGGATACTAGCAAATTAGAACTCATCTAGAGAAGGGTGACCAGCAAGATAGTCAGTGGACTGGAAGACAGTTCTATTTGGTGATGGGTTGAAGGAGCTGAGGATGTTCCCCTTAGGGGAAGAGAAGACTGGGGAACCTGATAATTCTTTTCATTTGGAAAATAGATGACACTTATTTTGCTCCAGTGGAGGGCCGGAACAGGAATAGTAAATAGAATTTTTGAGAGAGGCAGATGTTGATTTGGTGTAAGGAAAGTCTTCCCAACCATTAGAGCTGTCCAGAATTGGAGTGAATTAGCTCAGAAGTTATTAAGATCTTATAATGTTTCAAATAGAGACTGGATGAACATTTGGAGAGAGAGGAAATTTTTTTCAGCTGTGGATTGACCTTTGAGGTCTTTTCAAGCTCAAAAATACTTTGCTTCTCTGAATGAATGAAAGAATATGAGTGGTTAACTTTCATTCAGTTAAAAATGTCACAGAATTTGGCAAAGCAAGTTGATGGAAATTAAAGGAAAAAATTGCCAATTTTTATTTAAAATTCACAAGACTATATGAGCTCCCTCTGGTGGCATATTAAATACATCACAAAATTTAAAATAGAATTCTTGTTAGGTAGGGGATAGTGAAAGTATTTAGAACTGGAAAGAGTCTTACACATCATCTAGTCTAACCTCTTTTTAAGGGAAGGTAAATGACTTGCCTAAGCCCCCACAGATAGTTTTCCAAGTGGGGATTTAAATCCAAACACTGTAACTCTCAATCGAGTGCTCTTTCCATGGTACCAGACCAGGGGTGGGGAACCTGCAGCCTTGAGGCCACATGTGTCCCTCAAGGTCCTCAAGTGCAGCCCTTTGACCAAATCCAAACTTCACAGAACAAATCACCTTAATAAAAGGATTTGTTGTGTAAAACTTGGACTGAGTCGAAAGGCCACACCCAAGGACCTAGAAGTAAATGTATGGCCTTGAGGCTACAGGTTCCTCATGTCTGTTCTAGACCATTAGATCTGGAAGGGGACCATAGAAGAAGGGGACAGTCCAATTTCCTTTTATAGTGAAGGAAACTTAGGCTCTAAAAGGTGAAGTGATTTGCCCAAGGTTACATAGTGAGTATTATAAGAACCAGATCTAAAATTCTCGTTTCTAGTCTTCTAGTTCAATATTCTACATATTCTAAGACAACTAGAATATTATCAGGTGAGTTACTGTACGTAAAGAGCTTTGTAAACCTTAAAGTATGATATAAGTCAATCAAAATACTAGATATTATTTAGAACTATTAAGTACAAAAAAGTACACTGATTTTTCCTAATGATCTCTTTATATTATTTTAAAGCAGTCATATCACCTTATATTTGTATAATGTGTTGCAATTTAAAAAGCCTTATGGAGCCAAGAGTAGCACTAGGTTCTCAAAGGCTAAGCCAGGGGAATATAAGCTTAGGTCTGTTACCATATTAGAAAGGCTTCAAGTGTTGTGCCAGTAACAGCTTAGCTAAGAGTGGACAGACTTGTCTAAAGTAGGTTATTTGCTTGGTTATGAGTTAAATGGCCATGACACCTGTTGAAACAAAATAAATAAATGGTCTTTAGTCTTAATTGTTTTTACTATTGTAGTTTCACCCTTTTCACCCATTCTGTTTTCAGTGTGACTAGTTTAGTGGTAGGAAAAAAAACTAAAAGGTGCTAAGAATCAGAGTTTTTAGACTATTTGTAAACATTAATTTAATCTTATATACTCTAAATATGAGCTGTTTGTCCAGTGGATACCATTGGAAGAACTTAACCACGTCAACATTGGTAATTCTTTCACAATAAACAACAGAAGACAGAAGGAAGTTGTATTAAAATGAAAGGATAGCTCAAAAGATTTTCCATAGGGAAACAAAGGAATTGGTTTCATTACTAAAGGTAACAGGAAGCATTTATTTTTCTAAAAAAAAAAAATTGTATTTTAATTACTGTAAATTAAAACAAACATACAAAATAAGAATAAAAACTTTTGTGAAACCCTATTTAAATAAAGTAGAAAAAAAATGAATTAAGAAGCAAACAAAAATGCCTTTGTTCTCTGTCTTCTTCTAGACATGACTGAAGTTCTACCATTTCTGGCCTTGTTCCTTCTTCCTGTCTCTCCCACTGTAATTGTAGTGTACATATATGCAGCTCTGGTTCTGCTGATTGTACATTTATCCTCATGAATATAGGTCTTTCCACATTTCCTTGTATGAGTAATTTTTTTTATATCACAATATTGTATTACATTATTATATAGCAGTTTATTCAGCAATTCTTAGGTTTTTTACATACAGGTTGCTCATCCATTTTCTGCTATTACAAATAGAGTAGCTATGAATATTTTTGTGCACATAGGTCTTTTTTTTCTTCCTTTTTGTGTTTTTGAGATAAAGTGCTAGCAACAGAATTACAGTGTTAAAAGATATGTTTTGTTACTTTTATTACATATTGCTGTGTTGGTCTCCAAAATGTTTGCACTAGTCTGCAGTCCCCCACTAACAAAATTATTAGAGTTCATGTTTCTTACCAGCACTACCAACTTTGGTTTTATAATTTTTTTTGCTACTTTTGTCATTCCAATGGGAATTAGATAGTGTTTTAAGGTTATCTTGATTTGTAGTTCTCTGACAGTTCGGGAATTTGAACAGAAACATCATTTCTTGGTCATTTTATCTTACAGTTATGAGCATCAGCAAAAAGATTGGCATAAAAAATTACCTAACATTTTTTAAAGTTAATTTTTTATATTTAGTTATTCTGAACTTGACAAACACCAACGATTATGAGCATTTTCATATATAAAGAACAGAAAAAGGATTATACGTGAAACTGGGACTATACTTTATATGTACATATGCATATGTATACATATATTTTTAAAATGTAATACATTCACCATATTACTTCTAAAGCCTTATGTGTTTCCTACTGAAACTCATGTTTTGTGCAGTTTTTAAAAGGGCTTCACTGATGTTTTTATTCTTTTTTCTGCCTTATTATCCTAAATCTCCTTAAACCCTCTTCACTAGTTCTCTCCTCCCCAGCAAACAAACTCATTTCTTGAAATCCTTAAGCATAGTGAAGCTAAAGAAATCCACATTTTGAGTTATATCTGAAAATGTATGTCTCATTTTTCACCTCTTGTCTATAACTTTTTTGTCAAGAGGTGGGAAGCATCTTCTTAGATTCTCAGTAATCATGGTTGGTCATTACACTGGACATAGTTCTTAAGTCTTGAAGTTTTTCTTAACAATGCCATAGTCACTGTATATGTTGAAGCAGATTTTGGTGCAGTGCATAGAGTGCTGGGCCTGGGGTCAGGAAAATCCAGGTTCAAATGTGGCCTCAGATACTTTCTAATTGTGTGACCTTGGGCAAGTCACTTAAACTTCTATTTGCCTCAGGTTCCTCAGCTGTATAAGGGGAATCATAAAACACCCACCTCCCAGAGTTGTTGTGAGAATCAAATGAGATAATATTTGTAAAGCACTCAGTACAGTGTCTGGCACATAGTAGGTGCTAATAAATGCTAACTGTTAATACTATTTTTGTTCTCCTGGATTTGCTGACTTTACTCTTTACTAGTTCATACAAATCTTCCAAGGTTTTTCTGAATCTGTCCCTTTAGTTATTTCTTATGGATTTGCCAACATCTGTTTTAGAGAATGAAAAGGTAGAGAAATTCTATGAGAAACTTGACAAGATCTTTCAGACTGAGTAATTGGTTGCTTGGATCCTCAGTGACATCAGTGTGAGAATGGGTAGAGGGGAGCAGGGTGAAGAATATATGACAAAGCATGATGCAGGTTTGAGAATTGATAGAGGCTGAAGGCATATAAACTACGCACAACGCTCAGTGTCATGTGTCATGAATACTTTTTTGGGGAAGAAAACAAGATTATAAGGGAGACATCAGAATCAGCTGGTTTGTTTGTTGTTTTTTTTTAGTTAAATTATCAGCTTATAAGAGCAAAGGTCAAAATTACCATTAAAAATAGAAAGAATGTATATGAGAAGATAGTGTGTAAAGTTGCAACAGTTTTTATTTGACTGATTCAGATATGTCCTTTGATGCAGAAAAGTTGGAAATGCAAAAAAGGGAAAGATACTGACCCTCATTATTACCATTTCCTGCAAAAGCTTAATATGTAAAACTCTTGTCAGAGTGAGGAGACCAAAGGTGCCTGGAAATTGCCTTAGCCAACAAATACTTGCTTTCCTTACTAAATGAAGAGAGATGGCTATCAAGGGTAATGTCAGTTTGGAATGCAAGCTTACTTATTAAACAATACAGTAGCATGGTAGAAAATTATGAGCTGATTTTGCTCTATAAAACAATGAAAAGCAGTGGAAGTAAAAATTAGTGTATAAAAGCATGGTGTGAGAGTTAAATGAACCAGATCATCTTAAGAGCATTCATAGATGAAACTAAAAGGATGGCAGATATTATACTTAAAGTGGAACAAATTTATTAGCATTTCATTAATGACCTATTTTTATAATCAGTGACAGAAACCACCATTTTTGGATTGTAGTCTACTGTAGAATGTAAAGTAGCAGTATCATTTAGGAAGACAAAATTGAAAAGAATGAGTAGACCAGATCAAGTAAAAACTGAAGGAAGGTAGAACAGTCTTGAAGGAATTGAGAGATTGATTCACAAGATATTTCCAAGAGGAAAGATAACAAAAAAAAAAAAAGAAAAAGAAAAAATTTGCAGACTCTAATGATACCTCCAAAAAAAAGGTAATATAAAGAACATAAAATTTGCTACATTTTACCAGACAGGAAAATACTTATGGAGATGGTAATTATGCCTGTTTGCTTTCTGTGCATAGTCAGACCGTTGATTTGTCACAGTTAAGATCAGAATTAATAATAAATCCAAGGAAAAAATAGTAATTAGAAAAAGGTTCAGTATGCAATTAAGATTTAAACCTGAATTATTTAAGCTTTTAAACATTAAAAATTAGAAATGGGCAGAAGTAATATCTTTTCCATCTATATTAATTTCATCTAGGAGTTAAGCCAGTGTAAATTAATTGCTACAACAAGGAGACCAAAGGAACCCAGAAAATGCTAGTTAGCCAGCATTTGCCTTACTTACCAAATGGAGAGAGATGGCTGCCAAAGGCAATACTGCATTAGAATATAAACTTGTCTGTAAAATCATGGAAGAATAATGGATAGTTTGAACAGTATCATCTTTATAAAACTGAGAGAAGCCATTGGGAAGAAGGAAGTTGGCAAGATACTCAGCTAATCAGTCATCCCAAGGACATTAAAGATAAAACAAGAAAGTGAATTACAAACAAAAAAACAATGGAAAAGATTTGCAAAAATTATTACAACAAACTTTTCTCCATCAAGGATGGAGAAAGATCCACAAGACTTGGATTCCAGCATCACAGTTCCTGAGGGACTTAAAGGAGAAGTAGAATTGGCACTAAAGAGCACAGAGATGGGAAAAGCATTTTGATTAGATCAAACATATAGAGAAGAGATTCATACTGCAAGTGATAAAATTGTGAGAGTGTTGAGTGAACAGTGTACAAGCTATCTATAAGAAAAGGAAGATACTAATGACTTGAAAAGATTTCATGTATTATTGATACCCAAAAAAGCAAACAAGAAAACATCAACAACTATAGACCTGTATGCCTACTTTCCTGTCTATAAAACTCTTTACAGGGGTCATCTATACATAAATTAAGGACATCTTTGATGTGGTAATAGTTGAGTATAAGCAGGCCAGGCTTTTGCATATGCTGTTAAACAATGCATCATATCTTTACCACTTCATGATTGATTGTTTGCTAATTTTGGAAAAAAAGTAATTCAGCTTGGTAAAATAAAATGCCACCTTATGGGCTCTTTTTTTTTTAAGTGAGGCAATTGGGGTTAAGTGACTTGCCCAAGGTCACACAGCTAGTACATGTCAAGTGTTTGGTCTGAGGCCGGATTTGAACTCAGGTCCTCCTGACTTCAGGCCTGGTGCTCTATCCACTGCACCACCTAGCTGCCCCTATAGGCTCTTTTTTTTTTTTTTTTTTTACAACAAGGTGTGTCCTACCTTGTCAGAATCTTTAAGATTCCCGCAACACAAATGACCCTGTTCAAGAACCTGATAATAGGTATCAGGTGAGGCATAATAAATAGAAATTTATGCTCACCAAAAATCATGCCATTATGGTGGTGGATATCTGGAGGATAGAGTTCAAATCAAAGAGGAATTTTTTCTTGATTATCCTATTTATGGATAACATTGTATTGATTGCTCCTAGTTGCAGAGCCTTCTGGAAGAGATGAATAATTACACAACACAGTTTGGCCTGTTTGTCTGCACAGGAAAGACCAAATGGATGAAGAATGTTTATTGCCCAGATTTCTTTGTACCTCTGCATGGCTTCCCTATAGAGCTTGTCCAATAGCATGTGTATCTGGGACATACAATATAAATGAACAGCTGACCCCAGAGTTGAAAAGGAAGAGAGTGGTCTATGTTGTTTCAAGAAATTTCAAAGCACTTTGACCTCCAAGCTTCCCATAAGAGCAAAGCCCATCTTTTTAATGGCAACATTTTTACCAGGGCTTTTGTGGAACACCATAGCCTCTGAAGAACCAAAGATGGGCATTCCACAGGAGGTAATGGACAGACAGGGGTGAGATACAAGGTGGGTACTTAAGGACTACATTATATTTGCGGAAATGGAGCATGCTCAAGAAGTCTAAGAGATAGCACCAAGAAAATATATGATCGGAAAAGGATGAGAGCAAGGTAGAAAAGATGGACAGTCTGAATGTTCTACTGGTTCTCACAAAATGTAAGAAAGAACACTAGGGAAGCCCTTCTTATATTGGGCGAATCCTCTGTGGCATACCCATGGACAAAAAAAGTGGACCAAAAAAACACTAGATGAGAAGACATGACTGGGTTGTGATTTGTACCAGTGGAGGGAACACTTGCATTGAAGAGTTCACAGATCCATTGAAATATTCTTTATGATCTCTGCATTTCAGAAGCATGGCATTTATATATCATGTTCTAATTTATAAAGCACATGCATTATTTTACATAGCATCCTCCTGTGTTGGACGGGGCACTGTCAGTCCTTCAGGGGACAGGGGAAGGGCACTTGTATGGCTATTCATTTGCTACATACCCAGGAGCACATGATTATTTGTACCAATGTTTGGCTAGCTCTCTTTCCTTTTGTCCTGGTGACTCTACATTATTTCACAAAAAATAGGGGAAAATATGGTTTATTTCTTTCAGGGACTCTTTTTGGCAGTTTACTTTGTTCATTCAACATTGCCTACAATGAGTGAGGCTCCATGGTAGGCCTTTGTGTTTTGGCAGCTTGGTTGAAGAGGAGAGGCACTGTGGCATAGGGAAAAAGAGCATTGGACTGATGGTTAGGAGATGTTGATTTGAATCTCCACTCTGTCATTAGCTGTGTGACCTAGTGCAACCCATTTTTCTTCTGTAGGCCTCATTTGCTGTCAGTTGAACTGTGTAATGGTGGTTTTGTAGAAAGCAGCTAGGTGGTACAGTGGATAGAGCACTGGGCTTGGAATCAGGAAGTCTCACGACAGGAGTTCAAATCCAGTCTCAGACACTTACTAGCTGTGGGAATTGTCCTGTTTGCCTCAGTTCCTCATCTGTAAAATGAACTAGAGAAGGAAATGGCAAACCACTCCAGTGTCTTTGCCAAGAACCCCCCCCCCCCACAATGGAGTTGTGAAGAGTCAGACTTGACTGAAACAACAAGAGTTTGTAAATACAAAATTTTAGTGTTGTCCAAAAGAGAGTAAATCATTTAGGATGCACCTTGAAAGTGTTCCCAGGAATTTGGCTCATTCTCGTGACATAGTTTTGGAGAACCCGACCTTTAAAGAACCAGGTAAAAAGCAAGAAAACAATTTTTTGTCAGTGCCTTCCCTCTGTTAATTATTTCCTGTTTTTCTTGTCCTGTCTATAACTTGCTTTGTATATATTTATATGTCTCCCTCATTTCCCTCAAGCTCCTTGAGGGTAGGGACTGTTTTCTGCCTCTTTTATTCCCAGTGTTTAGCACAATGCCTACCACATAGTAGATATTTAATAAAATGTTTCTTGATTGATTGATTGAGATCCTCTTGCTAGCTGTTATTAGATCTGGATTCATCAGCTCCCTATTTTTGAGCTTTAAAGGTGACTTAGTGACAGTGTCTGACTGTTTCCCTTTCAAAACAAGTAACTAGAAAAAGTAACTAAGAAAACCAAACAATATCAAGAAAAGCAGGTATCTTATTCAGCATCTGTATGGTTAAACTTTGTTTAAATGATGCTTTTTTTTTTTTGCTTCATTTTTTCCTTATGTACACTCTCTCCTCTAGGTATCAAGGTTATATTGGTGCAGCCTTGGTTTTAGGGGGAGTAGATGTTACTGGACCTCACCTCTACAGCATCTATCCTCATGGATCAACTGATAAATTGCCTTACGTCACCATGGGTGAGTTGAACTTCTCCCACATGTTTTAGAATGGTGTTATTTTCCTTTTTGACCTTTGAAGTAGATGTTCTCTTTTTCTTGAACAGTTATATTCTTTCATAGCCTTCTAACATTTCTTGACCTATATTTTGACTGCTACCCAAAAAAATGCTTTTAAAAAATTATACTTTGAAATCAAAACCTAGTTGGTTAGAGCTGGCAGGGACTTTTGGGTATAGAATGTCAGAACATAGAATGTTATCATTAGAAGAGTTTAGAATATAGAATGGTAGATGATACAATTTAAGAACTGCAAAGGACCTTTGAGGTTAATCTAGTCCAACACTATCCTGTCCCAGCAGCAACATCCAGGACAGGTGGTCCTGCCTTCTAGTCTCAACTTGAAAATGTCCACTGATAAAGGAATTTGCTGTTTCAAACAAAAGCAGTCCATTTTAAGGAGAGTATTTCTTAACTGAATTAAAAAAAAATGAAATTATAGGTGGTAATATTTGCTTTTATTGCTGAAATTTCTGGGGTAAATTGACACAGAAACATACAAACAAGACTGTGTGTGTGTGTATGTATGTATGTGTGTGTATGTTTGTGTTTCTGTGTACGTAGCTAGTTTTTCAGTAAGCTCTACAAAACTGGATGTTTTCTGCATCTTAAAATTTTAGTAATTGGTATCTTGGCACCACAGAACCTAGGAAACTACCACCTCGAGTCATTTGGAAATTGCCATTTAGAGACTCTGCAATCCCATTGTGTTATCTGTCCTCTTATAAGATTTTTATACGACAGCTGTTCTCTCTTTGGTGGGGAGAATGATGTGCCCCCTAGATACTGTACAGATGAATCTTTGTAATTATTTTTAAATGAAGGTGCTTATAGTAAATTTAGAATTGCATTCAAAACTGTTCACTTAAAATGTATTCTCTATTGTCAGGTTCAGCTTTATGTACTGTTTCTTTCTCTTCTGATTCCTTTAAATTGAGGGATAGTAGAGAGAGAGAGCTAATTTTTTTAAAAAAAGATTTTTTAGTTAATATAAGGAAAATGTATCAGATTTTCTTAAGCTTTGGAATAGTGCTCATTGGACTGATGTTAATAATCACTCACAATTAACCTAGTGTTTTATATTTTCTAAAAGCCTTTTCCTTACACAAACACTGTAAGATAATGCAACTATTACCTCCATTTTATGTGTGCACACTGATAGTCAACAAGACTGATGACAATAAGTCACTTTTCTCCATCTTACAGTTTACTTAATGCTTTACTCATAACAAGCCTGTAAAAGAGGTGTAGTGTAGGTGCCATTATACTCCTTTTATAGATTGAAAAACTTAAGCTTAGAGAGATGAAATGACTTCTCCAAATCATAATGAGATTATTGAGCCTTAATCTTATATTTTATTGGAAAAAAAACCATAGCGAGTAATGAAATAAAGATTTACTTTTATAGTCTACCCATACTCCTCAAATATACAAGTACTTTGTATTTACCTAACTATTGAAAACAGTTCTTATTTACAGATTCCATTGTGGGCATAGGTATGTAATATATGATTCAACAACATTTCCAGTTTACAGACCACTTTAGTAGATCAGTTATATCCCCTATATATAGCTTCTTGGCAGCTGTTGTTTGTTTTTTTTAAAGCAGATTCTTTAGAAGAACACTACATTATCTGTTTTCTCGTTCAGAATTTTTATGGGTGAGGCTTTAAAGATAGGATGCTGTTTTGATTAATCTTTTTCTTTTGCAAATTCTGACCACCAGGTGGTGATATTGCTGTATGAGGAGTCGTTTCTGGTTGTTTTTTTTTTGTTTTTGTTTTGTTTGTTTTTGGAGGGGAGATTGATTGTGAACCTATGATTTCATCACTGTGGGGAACTAGATATTAGGGAATCTTCTGCTGCAACCATTATTGTTTTACTTTTTATTTAATTTGAAAAATTAAAAAACAAAAATAAGAGAGACTAGATCAATTAAGATATTGCTTTAAATGATCTTTTGATAAGGTAATGTCTGGACATTAGGAAAGGTAATACATATTTGTAGTAATCTTATAAAAATACAGTAATATTAATCATTACTTATGACCCTTTGAGATTATTCCTGTTTCAGATATGAGAGACTGAGTCTAGTTGAGAGATGATGCAATTTATTTGTTCAAGGCCACTGTGCCAAAGTGTGCCTCCTATTGTACGTTCAGTGATCGAAAGTTTACCCTTCTATCTCTAACATCCTGTTCTGTGTTCTAATATTTCATACTTGTAGTTTTGTTTTTTGTTTTTTGTTTTTTTAGGCAATTGGGGTTAAGTGACTTGCCCAGGGTCACACAGCTAGTAAGTGTCAAGTGTTTGGTCTGAGGCCGGATTTGAACTCAGGTCCTCCTGACTTCAGGGCTGGTGCTCTATCCATTCTTGTAGTTTTAATAGCCTGTTCTGAGGTTCTTAACTTTTATATTTTATATCTTAGCTTTTATGTTTTATTTCAGAGTCTCTTGTTCAAACATTTATCTTCTGTGGTCCCATTCAGCTTACACATTCTATGATCCTGTAATTCATAACCTCAAACTACAGATTAGAAAACAAACAAATCCCCCAGGATCTTCAAATTGGAATGTTTTTACTGAAGCAATTTTTTCTTGTGGAACATTGAAATTCACAGTGGAATTTGAGTTACTACATATGTAGAATAAGTGTGAAAAAAGGTTTTTAATGCGGATTTTTATAACCTCAAATTAAGAATACTTCATTTACAAGAAACAAAACTAAAGTTAAACTTGTTAATTAAATTTTTGAGAAATTTGACAGGAAGAGCTAGAAGCTACAAATTACCTGAAAGACAAAGGTGCCTACATTTTGTCTGCTTGTGGGGCTATGTTGGCAACTAGCCAGGAGCCTGAAGGCTACTCCTAATTTACATTGAATAGACTATTGCTGTCTTTCTCCTCTTCAATATAATGGGATATCTGAGCAGGACTGAGTCTTAAATGCAGGAGCCTCTCTATAAAGGGTTGCCCTTGATGAGAAGGTAACAGGTGAACTGTGTAGCAGTTAAAGCTGTTTTTAGTAAATCTATGTTTTCAAAATGTTTTTTCCTGGTGTAATGCTGTGTAACATGTCTGTGAAGTAAGTCTCTGGCCATTCAAAGAAATACATTGCATCTCTTAGTTTTTTTCCTTTCCTTTTTCTTTCTCTTTTTATATCCATATAGCAAGTGGTTTTTATTAGAGTAATTTTTGAAGTGGCTGATTGCTTTTTCTGGCTGTGTTAAAGATTAAGTAAAATATCAGGCTTAACCACTGAAAGGAAAGGAAAGTGATAACTTACCTGTTATCTCTTGTAGACAAAAGGGGCACTCTTATAATTCTTTGATTATATGATTCTTTTATCTTGCCAGCTTACTCAATTTAGGCAAACTCAAGTAGGATCAGGAAAAGCTTGTCTAGCTGTTGCTAGACAGTATCTTGGCAACCCTTTTTTGTGTCAGCCCTGCACCTCCCTTCCCCTCCCCCCCCAAAGTTTGATTTTGCTAGCTTATTCCCAGAGAGGAGCTGCATGACTAAAATTTTAGGCCAGGACATTTCTGGAAAATAAGGCCCTTGTACATTTTCAGAATACTAACCTAAAGAATGAAGAGTATTCAGTTAAGGCCCGACTTGCCCTTGGCAGCTCCTCTCCACCCTGGAACCCTGGGTGATGGGCAACAGAGTTGCCAGATGGCACCCATTCCTGCTCCCAGCACATGTTCAGGGGTCTTCAGGGATCTTTTTCTGGCCTGGTACTCTGTCTCAGCCCATTTTTTCATTCCTGAATCATGGAATGCTCCCTGCACTGCCGCATGCTCTAGGCCAGCTCCTTCCTCATTGTCCAAAGACCTTTCTGTCTGTCTTTTTAAGCTGCCCTGGAATAGAAAAATTCGTCATTGTGACTTTTTATTGGCTTTCCTAATCAGAATTCAGTCTCTTTTGTTTTCTAGGCTGTTGATGAAATGTACTAGGTGAGCTAGGTAGAAACACTTCGTCTCACTCTGCCATCTTGACTGCTCTCCAAAAGAATAAATATTGGTAGTGTTTGAACCATTGGGAAAAGTTGGGGGTCATTACACAAGCCATTTGGGTAAAGTGTAAACCCTAGGCTTGCTAGCGGATTATAGTTAGAGTTTTCTGTTTGGAAAGCATCTGTAGAATACAGTTGCAATTTAAAAGCTGAGCAATTCTTAGGTAAACCATGTGGGATGTCACATTTTGTGAGCAAGAAAATGTTAGAATTAAGCGGAGAATTTAAATCAGTAGTTTTTCAAATACATTTTTGTTTGGAAAATGCTAACCATATCTAGCCTTGTTTCTGTTTTTCATGTAGAGTTAATCCTAAAATTCATCTTTTATTGGCTAGTATCAGTGAGATTTTTAATATTATATGATGATTTAGTAATGAGATTTGATGTAAAAATGAGATTTTTGATGTGCTAATTATTTTCTGAATGTTTATCTTCAACTGTTAAATTAAGTCAGACTTTAACAAATGAGGTATATGATATACTGACTTTTGGGGAGTCTTTAGAGGAAAAACAAGTTATATAGATTCTGTAATTGATAAATGTAAATTGATAAATACAAATAATGTTCTATCCTCCCTTTTTATTTATCCTCCCCTTTTCAGTGAAATTCCTTGACAAAATCATTTAAAATACATCTACAATAACTGTTTTCACTTTCTCTCCTTACTTCTAAATGTTAAGCAATATAGATTTCAATCTCATAGTTAACTGAAATTGCTTTCTTCAGAGTTATGGCAGTCTCTCTCTCTTTTTCTTTTTTTTGGGTGAGGCAGTTGGGTTTAAGTGACTTGCCTGGATTTGAACTCAGGTCCTCCTGACTCCAGAACCAGTGCTCTATCCATTGCACCACCTAGCTGCCTACCTATAGCAATCTCTTAATTGACACATCTAATGCTCTCTTCATACTTATTCTTGATCTCTCTGCGGCATTTTTGACTGTTCGACTGCCTTCTCCTGGATATTCTCCCACTCTGGGTATGTATGACTGCTCTTTCTTGGATTTCCTCCTACCTGAGTGACCCTTCTCAGTTTCTTGCTGGATTTTCATATATGTGATGCCTACAAATTGGGTATACTCAAGATTCTGTCCCAGGCCCTCTTCACTCTGTACTCTCTAAATTGGTGATCTTATCAGCTCCCATGGTTTCAAATATCATTTCTATGCAAATGACTTAGATCTATATTTTCACAGTCCTAGTCTCCTCTCTTGAAAGCCAGTCATATATCACAAACTCTCTGTTGGATATTTTGAACTGGATATTCTGTAGGCACCTGTAATTCACCATGCATGAATCAGAAGTTACCTTTCCCTACAAACCTCGCCTTCTGAACTTCCCTATTTCAGTTCAGGCGTTGAGGATCCTTTCAGCCACCCAGGTTCTCAACATTGGAGTTATCCTCTATTCCTCACTTTCTCTTACCCTACATATCTAATCTTTTGCTGAATCTAGATGTTTTTACCTCTACAATATCTCTTGTATCTATCCCTTTCTTCTCAGCCACCACCTTAGTTCAGGCCCTAATCACCTCTTGTCTGGATTAATGCAGTAACCTTCCAATTACTCTGTTTACCTCAAGTCTTTCCCCCACTCTAATCCATTTTGCACACGCAGTTATCAATGTGATTTTCTTTTAAAAAATAAATTTTGTCTTTTGTTATTGTCACCTAAAAAAAGAGGCAAAAGAGGAAAAAGTCAGCAAAACTGATTAAGAAATTGAAAAAAAAACCTGATGTTCCACATAATGTTCCATACCCCTGGATCTCCCACTGCTGCAAAGAAGTGAGGAAGGGATTAGTAATTTTTCAGTGTTCATTTTCTTTCTTTCTTAAATCAACAAGAATTTCAAAAAATTAGAGAAAAAAAGGGAGAAAAAACAATCAAAAAAGCTGATCTATACATTAGAAAAATATGAGACTATATGTATTGTTTCTCACCTGTGGACCTCTCATCTCTACAGAGAGGTAAGAGAAGTTGCCTTGTATCTCTTCTTCGAGGTCATGCTTGTTCTTTGTAATTGTGCAATATTCATTCATTTTAGATTGTTAGATTCATTTAGTTTGTTAGATTGTTCTTTGTATTATGTTGTTGTAGTTATTATGTATATTGTGTTCTTGGCTTTGCTTACTTCACTCTATCAGTGCATGCATTGTAAGGCCATGCTTATCTGTATTCATCATGTTTGTCATTTCTTATAGTACAGTAATATTCCATTATGTGCATGTATCACAATTTGCTTAGTTATTCCCCAGTCGATGGGCACTGACATTTTCCCCCCAGTTCTTTACTACCACAAAAAGTATTACTATATGTATTTTGGCATATATATGAGTCCTTTCTTGTTGTTAGTGACCTCCTTTGAGTATATCCCTATAGTAGAAACTCTGGGCTACCAAGACAGCTTCATAACGTTGCATTAGCATACCTTTCTTCCTCCATTCCCTATAACGTTGACTATTCTTATTTATGTCATCTTTACCAATTTGCTGGGTGTAAGATAAAGCCTCAGAGCTGATTTGCACTCTTATTATTAGTGATTTGGAACATTTTTTTCATGTGGTTGTTGATAGTTTGTAATTCTTCTTTTGAGAATTGCTTGTTCATGGCCTTTGTCCATTTTTTTGGGGGGGGGAATAGTTTTTGGTCTGATATGTTTTAATGGTTTTCTACATATCTTGGATACCATAATCCTTATCCAGGTGATACAAAGATTTTTTCCCCCTGTATTTCACAGCCTCCTTTGTTATCCTAGATATGTTAATTTTCTTTGTGCAGAAGTTTTTCAGTTTCATGCATTAAAATTATTTTGTCTTTTTTAATTGCCTCTGTTGGTGTTAAGAATACGTGTTCTACCCATCCAAAGTGTTTTTCTAAAATGTAAGTCCTACTGTGTCATCCCCACACTCAATATACAATAGTGGGTCCTGGTTACTCACAGAATCAAATATAAAAACCAGCCCTACCTTTCCAATCTTCTTAGATTCAACTGACCTCCCTGCACTCTTCAGTCCAGCCATACTGGTCAACTTGCTGTTTCTTGAACACAATACTCTATCTCCCATTTCCTTGCCTTTGTACTGGCTGTTCCCCAAGCCTGAAGTTCTTTCTCCCAACCTCATACTTTAAGACTTAGACCAAACACCAGCTTCTCTAAGAACCGTCTCCTGAATTATATATTTTTCCTTTTATTAGAATGTAAGCTTCTTGAGGGTCAGTAGTATTTTTGCTTTTTCTTTGTATCACCAGTGCTTAGCCCAATGCCTGGCACATAGTAAATTGATTGATTGATTGACCAGAAGACTGACTGTACGTAAGTGTTTGGATAATAGTATATTTCTATTTGAGCGCAGCAGTAGATTGATGTCTTTCCTACAGTTGTACTCCTCTGAGAAATAGAAGTTCTGAAGAAAACAATCTCTAGTGAGGTGTTTATTTCAACAGCCAAAGCAGCATATACCAGCAGTAAATTTTAATTACCATTTTTGATTTCATGTGGGAAGATAGATAGCACCTACTCTTCTGTAAGGATTAAATCTAGAGATTATTAAGGAAAGTGGTATGCCCCCTCTCCCCCTGCCCCATCCTGAGCATTATAGTCCTGCCACTTCTCCTCCATTTGACCTTGGTCAATTTGCTTCTCAGTAGGCTTGTTTCTTTATCTGTAAAACGAGAGAAAGTTGGACTAGATGGTTTCTGTGTTGTAGCTGAAGGTTTGGTAATATTTTAATGTATTTTTTGTGCATAGTTCTAAATTATTCTGATTTTTTTGCTAGCTTTTGCTTTTATGAGTTTGCCTTTTACAGGAAAATTTATTTAAAATATCAGATGTACAACGTGTTGAATCTCTGTTTTAAAAGTATAGAGGAAGCCTGGATAAAATAATTGGAAACAGACAAGCTATGGACTTGAATTTAAGAATCAGAATCACAGCCTGTTGCAAAGGTGGCACAAGGCCAATAGATGGTGCCATTAGCTTAGAAATCTTTGCCTGTAAACTCTCTAACATGATTACTGGGTATATAGAATGTCCTGCGCTTCTCCAATTCTTAATGGATTTTAATTAGTGCAGATGGGCCAAGTATCTCTTCTTGTTTCTGTTTTAAAACATTAAGTGCTTTCCAGTAACTGGAATGGCCAAAGAGTAGACATAGAGAAACACTTTTCTATTTTCTTCATGCCTCGACATTTTTGCCACAAAGTCTGTTCAATCCATTTTGAGTTTAGTTCTCAATGTACAACTAAATAAAAGCCCTTGTCAGTGCCCTCCTTTCAGAAGGGTTAGTTCTGCTTTCTGTTCTAACTCCTTTGCTTTAAACTGTACTTCAGAGAGAGAGGTTAACTTGGGCAGCATTACCTGCTCTTGTTTCAGAGTTGGACTGGAATTATCCCCCCTGAAGAATGCCTTTATACTCTGCTGTCACTTGGTGCTTTCCTAATGTCTAGTCTCTGTGTTGTGTAACCTGACTTGAAAGCTGTTTTAGACATTAGTGAACTTGCATTTTAATCTGGGACATGAAGGATTGCTCTTAGTCCTTTGCAGACAGATCTCGTTAGTTATAAGGATAATATGAACTTTTACACTTAAATACATTTAAATAATTATTACACTTTGTGGTCCTTTCAACTGTGAGGAGTCTGAGTGATGTAAAAGAACTGAAAAGTAGTATAACCTGCCACAGGAGAAGTTATTTTAAAAAGTGGACCAGGGTTAGAGATGCATTTGTGAAACCTGTCAGATCCACCTAGAATGAGCTTCCAGCAGAAGCAAAGACTCTTCTTGAAGAGGTGATAACTAGATAAGGTGCAGAATGCTGAGTTAGAGCTTCTGTTTGCTGGTATCATCTAATGACATATTAAAGCATTTTTTCCTGTGCCATTTTCTAGCTTAAATCTAGCTTTTGGTAGCTATTTGTAGAGCCTCTATTTCTATTGATATTAAAAAAAAAAAAAAGACACTGAATTTGAAGCCAGGGAACCTAGATTCAAATCTTAGTTGTGTTATTTTATGACTATATGACTTGAGCAAGTAACTTAACCTTGCTTTGTTTGCCTCACTACCCTCATAGGTGCAAATGAAGATGTTGAAATAGGTGTTCTCTAATATCTCTTCCAGGCCTAACATTTTATGATTCTAAAAATTGTTTATGGTTGCAGAGAAGCAAGATTCAAACCTCATCCACATAATATCTTACTTTCATGCTGTGACCTCATCTGTGTTTGTATTCCCTCTATTTAATCCCGCTTTTTCCAAACTGTGTTTTGTACTGTGTGAATGAAAGATTTTAAGAAAATTTCAGTGATGGTATTATTTTCCTTTTGAAATATTAAATATAAAATTGTGGGTTAAAATACATATTACATGCTGTATTTTGGGGGGCATTGAAATAGGCTTAATTTCCTCTATCATGTGAAAATTTTTGTGACGCTTTTTATTTCTGAGTCTGTTTCATATTCTCTGCGCTATTGTTTTCTTCCCCCTTACCTCTCAATTTATGAATTCTCTTGGTATGTTTCAGAAGTGATCCCTGGCCAGATTAGTTTGGGAAATGCTATATTAGTAAAATAAAAACCTTTCACTCCTTAGGTACCAGTGGCCCTGATATTTAGTCTCTTCTGGAGAGAAGAGGTATTTATAACCTGTCAGGTCAATGAGACAGCACGGCAGTAATTATATGAAAAATTCCAGATCCCTTAAAATAGTGTTTTAAATTATTTATTCTAAATAAAACTGGACTCAGTTGTGCCTCTATCCCATTACTAGTACAAACTGAATTAAACTCATTGGGGTAATTAGTTTTTCAGAGAAAATGTCCCTTTACATTTGAAAAATACTTTAAAAATACATGTTAAATGGAAGAATTGGTTTTTTGTATGTTCATTGTAAATAAACAGCAAAATATCTGACATCGAAGTACATTTGCTGATGAAAAGAAAGCGTTCTTCCCCTTCACGAGGGGTTTAAATGTGATACTCAGTGCTTACTCAGGAGTGAAAACATCAAATTAAACTGTTTATGCTGACAAAGGACAAATCTGGATTTCAGCAAACGATGCAAGATTGTCTGATTGCCTGGCTTGTCTAAGAATAAAGCTTCTGGCCAAGACGTAATGAAATGCATGCATAAAATTAAACCATGGAAAGGCAGTATTTCAGCTGTAGGAAGCAGCGAGATGTTCCACCGCTCTCTAGTGGCTGAACTGGGTCCCCTGGCACCCACGTTGTTTCATATTCATAAATCAGCTCTTCACGCATTGGCAATGTCGGCCTTCGGAGCCGGCAGAAACACCGAGAGACTGGGCCTCTCAGCCAGGAACCAGAGTGAAAAATGATCCCAATCGATGGGGCTGTGGAGAGCACCAAATTTTACCCAGAACAAGAAGCAAATTGACTAACAATGAGGGAGGGTGAGTAAGCGCCCTGTCAGGGAGGGCTGACACTGATGGATTGGAAAGTTCTAAATGTTACTCTTTTACCGCTGCATACATCTTGCACTGTGGCAGTCAGTGGTGGCAAACAGGTCCTTGGATGCCTAAAATGAACTGCTCCTTAGCACAAGACATTTCAGAGTTAGTGAAAAATCTGGCAAAATTGATTTGGAGGAAGAGCAATTGAACTCAGTTTCCTTGGAGGTGGTTTTTTTTTTTTGTTTGTTTGTTTTGCTTTTTGCTCCAGAATTCTGAGGCGTTATTGAGAGAGATGTTGTTGTTTTTCCTCAGAAAGGGACGCTGCTGGTTGGCATAATCCCATGTGTGGTTCATTGGCCAAATTCATATCTAATTGCAGAATTATTCCCTGGAAGCCAAATGGAGGAAACTAATTTTAATCAAGGTCTTAAATGTGTTTTAATTGTGTTAATTTTCAGACCTGTGCTGGCTCAAATGAGTATGTCATAGGCTACTTGTCCCTGTGCTAGGTGAGCAATGCTAGAAACATAATATACTCCTAAAATCATAGAATCAAAGAATATTAGCACCAGGAGAAATGCTGGAATACAGAATGTTATAATGTAGAACGTTAGCAGCAGAATGTTAGCACCTAGACTTTTAGAATAAAGAACATAGACTATTAGAAAATGTATAAAATTAAAGGATATTAGAATTGAGAGTATTTATCATCCTATCTGTGTTTTCCCAGAGTGTTCTGACATTCTTGGTGAGCATAAGATGAGGAAAACTGAGCTAGGGAAGTGATTTTGTATTTCATTCTTGTATGTAATAGACTGCAGAATTTTCCAGTTTGGCATTGGTAATTTACTAGATCTTTTACAAGCAGGTTCCTGATTAAAAAAATAACATTTTCTAAAAACAAAAATAAAACCACGAAAACCCCTCAAACAAAAGGTATAATATTTCTGGATATTCAGAGCAAATAAATGCATATCATTTTCTTGGTGCATATCAGTTATTACTGTACTGTATAGTGTTTTCATAGAATTGAATTAAAATTAACCTCATAATGCTAATGGCCAGGGTTCTGTTTCTGTGTTCATATTTGGTATGAAACACTCCCCTTTTCTCACTGGTTATAATCCTGAATGACCTGTGGTTATCAAAAATTATATACATCTTCAAAGCCTAGAAATTCGCCACTATTGATAATATTTAAATAAAATATGCTGAAAGTAAACCCAAAAGAAGAACTCCAGATTTGCTCTGTGTGATTATCAGCACCATTCTGAGTACCACATTTTATGAAGGGCATTGACAAAGTAGAGCTTGTGTAAAAGAGGATAACTGGAATTGGAGTATACTCACAACCATGCTATACAAGAAACTGTTTTAGGAACTGAGGCAATTTAGCCTAGAGGAGAAGACTTGGAGGAGATGGGGGATAGACAGAGGCACGCTGTATTCAAAGTGGGCAGTCCTATAGAGTGAAAACTGATGCTTTAATAAGTCTGTTTGACTCAGGGGTAGACAATGAGTAGAAATTACATGGAGGTAGATTTTGTTTGATATAAGGAAAAACTTCCCAACTGTTAGAGATGTTTTAAATTGTGTGGTATGCCCCAGTGTTTAATAAAATCTTTGCCAGTGTAAGTTTTTTAACAGAGTATTTGTGACTATTTCTTGGGAATGTAGTAGATGGGATATGTATTTTAGGTTGGAGGTAGATTAGATTCTGTGATTCTCTAATTCTAATAAATATCTAGCTTCCCTGGGTGGCTGCTTTGAAAGGGACAACATATATGCATAAACTCTGATATGTTTGTTTAAAAAAATCTACCTTATAAAGTGTCATACGTCATAATGAAATTCTTTTCAATCTGTTTCTAATTTTAGTTAAAAGTTGACATATTGGCCTTTAGTGAATTTCTTTCACTTAAGAAAAAAGGCAAAAATATACTGGCCATAGGCTATATTAATAGGCTGCCTGCTGAAGATAGACCTCTTGAATGAAATTTCTCTGAAAGCAAAAAAAAAGTATAGGTGGATCCTGAAAGATAACAACAGCATATAGGCCAAATTAAAGAAGGTGGCATCAATGATTGACCATTATGGTATATTGTTTACTTATATTATTAGATATGGAACACAGTGATTTCCTCAATCCCTGATTTGGGTGGGAACTGCAGGTACTTACCCCCTTATAGCTGTATCCTTGGCAGCAGGTCCTGTGTAATTATAGTCATCTACACTTAGTCTGTGGATTGAAGAGAAGAACCTAGAAGAGTGAGGGCAGATGCCAAGGTGGCGAGGGCAAATGGAAGAGGGGAGAGTAGAATAGAAGTTTACCTAGAACATAGAATGCTAGAAGTAAAAGGGACTTTAGACTATAGCATTCTGGATCTAGAAGGGAACCTATAACATAGAATGTCAGAATGAAAAGTAGCTTTAGAGAGCCTTAGTGCAGTCCTCTAATTCTACAGGTTAGGTGACTGCAGGATAGGTAGAAAGAAATCTCTTGGAAGCTTTGTTTAACATGCCTCAGATCCATCCCCTGCCCCCAACACTATGAATTTTGTTTTGTTTCTTCCTGGAAGAGACAAAAGCAATTTTGAAGAGCTACTCAGAGTAAGTTGTTAATGAGAGACTGAAGGAGTTGCTATAGAACAGTTGTATTTAAATGAAATACTAGCAATTCTGGTTCTACCTTTGGAAGTGAAAGGCTGTGTGTGTGTGGATCAGGAAGAAGGAAACTGCTTCACATCTACTGTTTCTGGTCAAAGTACAGATCTTTTTGTTTCTTGTTAAAAAGTGGCTGGATTCTTCAAGGTGTTCTCTTAAAAGTGTGGCATTGGGCAATCATTTTTCCTCTCTGAGCTTCAATTTTGAGATGTAAAAAGTCTTAATACCTGTATTTTTATTGGGTTTGAAAGGGATTTTCTCTTTACATACCTATGTGTATATGTATTTATATGTTACACATGTACTTATGTACATATACATTTGTAGTTGGTCAGTCATGTCCTATTCTTTGTGACCCCATGGACCCTATCACATCAGACGAGGCCCTTCTATCAATACTGTCCATGGGGTTGTCTCTGGCCAAAAGATACTGGAGTGGTTTGCAGTTTCTTTTTCCAGTGAATCACCTTTTGTCTGAACTTTTCCTTTGTCCATCTTGGATAATGCTGCACTCCATAGCTCATAGTTTCATTAAGCTACCCAAGCCCTTTTACTACGGCAAGGCAATGATCCAGGAGAGGACATACACACACACACAAACACACACACACACACACATTCCTACTCAGGTTTCAGTTTCTTAGATTTTAAGATAGATTAGCAGACAAGTAATCAAGCACCATTATGCAAAAATATCCTACTTTCATATTCTTATGATGGTCCAAACCATCAAGTTATTTTGCCATTAGATAATAAATCAAAATGACATGGAACTGAATTAGAAGGGACCTGAGAAGTCATTAGTCCCAAGCCCTGCTGAATGGATGAATCCTCTCTACAGTTTCTCCAACACATAGTCCTCTACCTTCCATTTGAAGACCTTCAGTGATGAGGACTTTGTTCAGAGGCAATCCACTCCATTTCAGGAAAGCTCCTAAATGTTAGGTAATTGTTTGGTTTTTTTAGCGAAACCTCCCTACATATCTCCAGAAATCTGTTTTTTTTTGCAACTTCCTTCCATTGCACCATTTTGGCTGTACCTCAGAAGCCCCTCCAATCCATCCCTTTGCCAGTGCAAATTGCAGCACCTTCCTCCCTTGCCCCATAATCTTCATTGCATGCTATGGCTAGAAAATCATTACCTGTTGACCGTCCTGGTGATCCTTCACTGTACAGGTACTCAAAGCCTTTCCAGTTTAGTAGTACCTACTAGAACTTGTGATCTTGTTGGCATAGTCTTTGAGAAGAAAAGTAGATTTCAAAGAATGCTGGTTTTGAAGTCAGAGGACCTGAGTTCAAATTCTTTTTTTTTTTTTGGCTGCTCCCTATGTGACCTCAGCTAAGTCACTTTGCCTTTCTAGGCCTCAATTTTCTCAGCTGTAAAATGAGAGGGTTGTTCTAGTCTGCATTTCAAGACCCTTCTAGCTCTCAATCTATAACCCTGTAACTATAATGCAAGTATGTAACATAAAGTAATACAACTGGTCTTGTATATTTACCTGCATATATTGTCCAATGTTATATTACCTGTGGTTTTAGTAGTTGTATATAAGAGAACTATATATAGATTAAAGGGTATTAATCCTTTCAGTAGTCTTACTTATGTATTATATGCTGAAATTTCAACATGCTACTCAAGTCTAACATGTAATGGAAAGAATACCTTCAAAGATTTTTTTTAAATTGAAGTAACTAAGGATGGTTAGATCCTGAAAAGACAGTAGCCTTCACATATTTGAAGGGTTGTCATGTGGCAGATAGACTACTCTTTATTTTGCTTTGTGCCGGAAGGCAGAAGGTGCAGTGGAAGGAAGCTGCAAAGAGACAGATTTCTAGAGATATATAGGGAGGTTTTATAAAAGGAAGAACTACCTAGCATTTAGGAACTTTCCTGCAATGGAGTGGTCTGCCTCTGGAGGAAATCCTCATCACTGAAGGTCTTCAAACAGCAGGTGGATGACTGACTATGTGTTGGAGATGCTCTAAAGAGGATTCATCCATTCAGGAGGGGCTCAGGATTGATAACTTCTTAGTTCCTTTCTAATTCAGCTCTGTGATTCTGTGATCTTGATTTGTTATCTAATGACATAATAACTTGATGGTTTGGCCCATCATAGGAATATGAAAGCAGGATTCATTTTTGTATATTCATGTTGGTGTTTGGTTACTTGCTTACTAAATAAACTTTTTTAAAATCTGAGAAATTGGGTTGGGACAAAATTTGTATGTGAGAATTTTTACAGTCTCAGTTATATTTGGCAAAAATTTCATCCTTCCTAGTTTAGAGTCTACCTCTTAATATTTTATTAGGACTCCATGTATTATCTAGTTCTTTATTAGTTATTTAGTAAAGTATCTAGGCATCTTTTAATACACATAGTACAGAATACTGCTTTCATAGAATTTTACCATATTTGCTGTTATATCCCTCTGCCCTCTTTTCCCTGACATTTCTGTAGAATTATATGAACATCTGGCTCTGTGGCCGCTTCTGGTAACTTTCATTTACTTTTGAGACTTTTAGTGCAATTTCCTGAAGAACAGCCACTCAGAGTAGTACTGGAATCAGTGACAAATTTATTTGGGTTCAAAATTGCCTTCCTTCTTCCTACCCCCACCCCCATCCCCAATGCTTGTTTCCCTGTGATTCTTGGTATTTCTGTGAGAAAGGATCCAGAGTCAGAGGCTTCTTTGAATCTCTTAAGAGAGGGCACTGATTTGTAAGTGATTGAAATGTAGCATTTATTTAGAATTTACTTTCCTTTTAAAGACTGCACTTTCTGCCTTTTATTCTAGAGTAGGGTTTCTTAACCTGGGGTCAGTAAACTGTTAAAAAAATTTTGATAACTGTATTTTAATATAATTGGTTTCCTTTCTGATTTATTTTATTTTATGCATTTAAAAACATTATTTTGATAAGGGGTCCAAAACTTTCGCCAGACTGCCAAAAAGTTAATCTCTATTCTAGTGAGATCAGAGCTGGGAACTGTATATGAGCTGCAGCCTGCTTCAGGTGCACCCCTAAACCAGGACTGGCAGAGCGAAGGCAGAAATACCTAGTGATGAAGAGTTGGACAGCTGTAGAGAGTGACTGCTGACTAGCTTTTTCTTTCCTCCATCTGCTTCTGGCAAGGTCATTCACAGAATCTTAAAATGCTAGAGTTGGAAGGATCTCAGAATATAAAATATTAAAGCTTGAAGGGATCTCAGAACATAGAATGTTAGTGTTAGAAGGAACCTGAGAACATAGAACCTTGGAGCAGGAAGGTACCTTGTTGGAACGTAGAACAATAGAGTTAGAAAAGAACCCTGGAGATCATTGAACACAACCTCTATTTTATAAAGTGGACTGATACCTGGAGAGAGAAGATCATTTGCCCAGTCATATTGGGGATGAGTGTGGGGTGGCAGAGTGTGTTCCGTGCTTGAGAAAGGGGAGGGGAAGAGAAGAGGGAAAGGTTTAGGTGGTTTGACAGCGTGCTGCTTGTTTCTCAGAAGTAATAGAAAAGAATTTGGAGTGGGAGAAAGTTTTGTATGGGAAAGTCATTTCATTTTCTTATGGAGCATGAACCTAGAGGAAATATGTATAGTGGGGAGGATTAGGAAAGTTGTTACGATATTATTGGATGATTCCTAAGACAAGGCACCATAATGCTGTGGAAAAGGATTTGAAATCAACATCTGATTTGAATCTGTTGTTCCTAGCTTTGTGTTCTTGGTCAAATTACTGTAATCATCAACATTTACATAGTGCTTACTATGTGCCAGGCATTGTGCTAAGTGCTTTACAATTACTGTTTCATTTGATCTTCACAACAATCCTAGGATTTTATCCCCATTTTACAGATGATGAAACTGAGGTGAAAAGATGTTGAATGACTTGCTCAGGGTCACACAACTATTAAGTGTCCTAAGCTGGATTTGAACTCAGTTTTTCCTGACTCCAGGCTTAGTACTCTATCCAGTGCTGCTCCAGAGCCCTCTCTTCGGCTCATTTTCCTCATTTGTAAATTATGGTGTTGGGATAGATCGGAGGTGGAAAGCTCAGGCTTCTGGTACAGCCCAATCCAGATTAAGATGTAACTTGGGAAATGTTTTGACAAAATAAAAGATAGAATTGTTAATTTGTTGTTTTCTAAGTCAGTATGTGGTCAACAAGAATATGTTTCTATTTGAGTTTGACACCACTTGGTTAGATGACCTACCTGTAAGGTCTTTCCAGTCATAAATCACTTAATCTGTGAGTGGTTAGGTTGGGAGGTAAAAACTGAAACCTAGAAAAATAATTGTTGCCTTTTAAAAAAAATCATATTCATTTCTGAATATCATCTCCTTTCCACTGCCTTCGAGCATTCCCTTCTTTTCAAAGATTCAGAAAGAAAAAAACCAGCCAAAACTTCAAAGAGGTTCTGATAGAATAGGCAGCATTCCATACCCATAGTGCCCCACCTCACTAATGAAGGGAGGAAAGTGATTTTCTCATCTCCTCTCTGGAGCTCAGTTTGATCATTATAAGTATACAACATTCAATTTAGTTTTATTTTTTCTATTTATATTTTTGCAATTACTTTGCATATTGTTTTCCTGGTTTTACTTCACTTTGCATCATTTCATATAAGTCTTTTTATTCTTTATATTCATCATTTCTTACAGCAAAGTAGTATTCTACTACATTCTTGTACCACATGTTAGCCATCCGTCAGTCAATGAGCATTGTCTTTATTTCTGTTAGTTTGTTACTACAAAAAGTGGTACTATAAATATAATACATATGTGTCTTTTTTCCCAATTTGACCACCCTTGGGGCATACATGCATAGCAGTGGAGTCTCTGAGTCAAAGAGTATGGACATGTTAATCATTTTCTTAGAATAATTCCAAATTGCTTTCCAGAATGGTGGGACCAGTTCACAGGTCCATCTTTAGTGCATTTGTTGCTTATCTTTCTGCAGTCCTCCAGGACTTACTGTTTCCATCTTTTTTTGCCAGCTTTGTCAATTTCTTGGGTATAAGGTGAAATCCCAGAGTTGTTTTTATTTAAAAAAAATTAATCAGCAATCAACAAGTGTTTATTATGTCCTTTTGTGCCAGGCTTTGGTCTAGGCCCTGGGGATTCAAGTACAAAGAATGAAACCCTTACTGGCAAAGAGCTTGCATTCAAATGAGGTAGATTTGCATTTCTTTTTTTAGTGTTCTAGAGCAGTCTTTCATGTGGTTGTTAAAATTTTGTAATTTTTTTGAGAACTGTGTATACCGTTTGGCTACTTATCTGTTGATTCTTGTTCATATATATATGCATATGTATGTATATATTTGTGTTAATTTCCTATTACTTATAAGGCATTTATCAGAGATATTTGATGCAAAATTTTTTTTATTCTCATTGAACAGTTTCTTCTTATCCTAGCTGCATTGATTTTTTTCATGCAAAAACTTGAATTTTGTATAATAAAAATTACCTATTTTATATTATTTTGTGATGGCGTCTGTGCTTTGGTTCAGAATTCTCCCTTTAGCCATAATGGTTGTGAATTTGTTATTGCCATCCATTTCCCCCTCCCCTTTAAATTTTTGAGTGGGACTATTTTTATTTAGGTCAGGTATCCATTTGGAACTTGTGTTGGAATATATGGTATAACATGCTGTTCTAACCCTATTTTTTGCCAATCTTCTTTAGGCTTGTTGATTCTTTTTTTTTTTTGTAATTTTTTTTTTAATTTCAGGCAGTTGGGGTTAAGTGACTTTCCCAAGGTCACACAGCTAGTAAGTGTCAAGTATTTGGTCTGAGGCCAGATTTGAACTCAGGTCCTCCTGAATCCAGGGCCAGTGTTCTATCCACTGAACCACCTAGCTGCCCCCTTTTTTTTTTTTGTAATTTTTTTTTTTTAAAATTTTAAGGCTTAATGATTCTTATAAGGTCTATCCAAGATGTTTTTAGTAATGGAAGGAACATTGAATTCATGTTCAAAAACCTGGGCTCAAGTTTTTACCCTTAATAATTACCAGCTTTGTTATCTCAGGCAAACAGCTTGCCCTTTCTGGACCCTATTTTTTTTTCATAGGCAAAATAAAGAAAATGAGATATCTAACCTCACCTTCTTCCTTCTGATACTTAGCATAATGTTCTCCCTCATACATATAACAAGCCTTCTAGTAAATGTTCAGTTACCGGCTAACTCACAGTACTGTTTTGAGGATCAGATGAGATAACATATGTGAAAACATGAAAACTCTAAAGCACTATTCCTATGTAAGGTAATAAGTAGTTCTGTTTGTTTTAAATATAATTTATTACAGTTTTCTACAGTATTTACTCTGTACTTTTTCCATGCTTATTTTTGCTTGGTAGTTTTTGATTTCTCTAGGAATTTCTCTAGGAATCTCTGGATCCTCTTGACTTTAAACTCATGGAGCAGATTTTTAAAAATAAGTCACATTTACTATTTGTGTCTCTGGCAATAATAATTTGTATTGCTATAAAACATTAGTGATACCCTATATTGTAACCTTTTCATTTGTTCATAAGCAGAGTCCTTTTCTTTTCCTCCTTATGCCCAGCTGGATAACTTCTCCCTGAAGTCTGAAGCTGTGTGCAGATTGTCTTAAACATTAGCTTTGTTTACTAGTTCCTTTGTTTCAAAGATCTCAGACTGAAGGTGTGTCTCATAAGAAGATGGATAGAGCAAAGATATTTTCTTTATTCTCTACCTCTCAGAGTTGTGATTTGTAAATGATAAAATACTGTATTATGTCAAACATCTTGCAAACCTTAAAATAGCTACATACACATCAGAGATTGTAATTTTTTCCAGGAGAATGGAAGCCCCTGGAGGTCCTGGACTCTTTCTTTTTTTGTCTTTGTAAAGCTAGAGCCGCCAGAGTACCTTGCACATAGTAGTTGCTTAATTCGTGCTTATTGAATTGGATTGAATTTCAGGCTCTTGAGGATGGAGAATATTATGAATTTGCTAGGAGGCAATGCCTAGTGGAAAGCTTACTGAACTTGTGACTTTGAGTAGTTATTTCACCTCTCAGTTTCCCCACTAGGGCTCCAACTGGGACTCATTTTGTTAATCTACAATTTAGAGTACTGATCTCAAAGGTCTTTTTCCAGTTCCAAAATTCTGTTGTAAGGTTCCTTTTGGTTCTGCTGTTTTATATTCCAAAGTTTCTTCCATCTTTAACATTCTCTATTTTGAGGTCTTTCCAGCTCTAATATCCTGGGTTCTAACATTCTGTTTTCCAAGGTCTTTTCTAACCCTAACATTAGGTGATTTTATGCTGATTTGTTGTGATAGCCTTGTTTTATATATCTGGTTTATCTCCACCCTCTTTGAAAGGCTTCTTAAGTGTTCTTTAATTTTCATTTTTAATTTTCTTAAAGGAGGAGGGATAAGAAAAGAAATTGGAGTTGCCTATTGCTCCAATGCCTAAATGAATAGTCATTGCTTGTAATACAGGTCCACACTCCCTGCTTCCTACTGCTCTTAGATGTGATATATTTGGTACTGTAAAGGTAATGATCCTCAACCACAGCAATATTCCGTAACAGGAGTATCTGTCATATTCATCGGGATTACCATGTTCATTGATTTGTGTCTGTAAATCTGCTATTTCTACCCTTTAAATTTGATCTATAATTGGACCTCCTTAAATGGTTCAGATAAGGCAGTCTGTATTTTCTCAATGTGGTGTCACTGTCAGCGGCTCCTTTTTCATTATACATTCAGCCGACTTGATAAAATCAGCAGGACACCTCATTTGAAACTGTTTAATCGCTGCCTTTTTCCTTTGCTAAAACCATTGAGGTGGTCAAGCGATGTACACAAATCATTTTAAATAGAAAATATGGTTTTCTCTGTGACCCAGCTAAATAGATAGTGTTATGCAAAACAAGTTAAAAAGTCATAAATGCCAAAAAAATCTTCTAATTGGAGTAAAAAATTGTGACCAACTTTATTCTTGCTCCCAAAGTAGAGCATCCTGAAATATTGCCAGGATCCAGTAAAGACAAGATGATGATTTTCTAAAGAGTCACTCTTTTCTGAACAAAGCAAGTTTAAAATTTCAAATAGTGCTGAGCTGCTTTTTTTTTAATATCCATGAGTTGGGAGCATGTACTTATTTAAAATGCTGGGACCTCAGTAGTACTTTACTTGAGATGAATTTGGTAGCCAGTTACATCAATGCAATCATAACCTTTGAACCAATCACTGTTGAGATAATATATTTTTGTTTCCTTGTCTGTCATTTTGGGGCTATTCAATTGTTACTTTTCAGAGCACAGACTGAAAATAATCGTCCCAAAGCCATGCTCTACAGGAGTAGTGAAAGAGTGTGGTGGCAGCAGCTTGAGGTCCCATTACTGTTGCCAGGACACTACTTTCTTCCCAATGTGTCATTGCTGGTATGCTAGTGTCCTCCCTGTGTGTCAAGGTGGCTGTTACCAGGACAGCTCATTAAAACAATCTAGTCTTCTGGCATGGTATTTAGCAATATACCCAACAACCTGCCAAAGCAGAAATGTGAGCCATAGGAATCAAAGTGGAGCAGAATATATAAAGTGATGTGGCATTCTCTCTTTTTTTTGTGTGTTTCTTTTATACATTCTCTCTAACCTCATTTTCATGCTTCAGCAGTGTACAGTAGTTGAAAGAACACTGGGCATAGACTGGAAGACCTGGATTTGAGTCCTAGCTCTTATTAACATTGATTATGGACACATGTCACTTAGCCTTACTTATCCTTATTTTTCTCATCTGTAAAATGGAATAATAATACTTGTACTTCCTGTATCATAATGTAAAATGTTAAAGTAAATATTAAAATGCTAAGTAAATGTGAGTTATTATTTTGTTGAATAATTTATTCTCACTCATGCTAGTAATTAAAGCAGGGCTAGTACCAGGCTTTTGCAAGTTTTGTAAGTGTGAATATTATTTGAAGAAGAATATGCTGGGTATATATGGTCCAATTAGGATTGAGCATTTTTTCACATTTGAATGGTATTTTGCCCTTTGTCAGCATCTCCCCTAAAAGTAGCATAGATGTGGAGAAATTGGGCATCTTTTAGGCAAGGAAACTAAGTGAATCTTTTTGAGCACTGGTTGAGAAATTAGGAAACCTATGTTTTAAGACTCTCTTCTGCCTCCAATTTGCTGTGTGACTGTGGACATATTACTTCCTTCTCTGGGCTTTAGTTTCCTTATCTTTCTAACAAGGAGGTTAGATTAGACAATGTCTAAGATCCCTTTCAACTCTAATAAGCTGAATCTTATTTCTTATAGGTTCTGGGTCTTTGGCAGCAATGGCTGTATTTGAAGATAAATTTAAACCAGACATGGAGGTATGTAAAGCTGCTGTGTCCTCATATCTTCTAGAGAAACTTAAGTTCAGTTATTTCGAAAGCAGTGTTCTGCTTGTCTATCTATCTCTTTATCTCTCCATCTATCACATTTTCATGTTAAAAATTGATAGCATTCCTTAAAAATTGTATTAAAGGAAGCATGATATAGTAGAAAGAATATTGGCCTTAGAGTCAGATGGCCTGGGTTTGAATCCAGGCCCTGCCACTTAAAAGTTTTATAACTTTGTTCAAGTCACTTTACTTTTGTGGGCCTTGCTTGTGTTTATAAAAATGAGTGGGTTGGATGAGATGATCTCTTAGGTCCTTTCATCACTAAACAGTTCAACTATATCATTCTGTAAATATTATTTGACATTCTCTAATTGAGAATTCAAAATAAATGTGAAGTAAGTAGGGCAGGAGTTTTTCTGGTTTCTGAATGACGATACTGAGACATAAAATAGTTCTCTGACTTACAATGGTAACAGAGTAGAGCTAAGATTTTCTGGGTTCAAGCCCATTTGTGTTGTGGTTTTTTTTTCCCCCCATATTCCAATTTTGTCTGGGCCCATTATTACTTGACATGAGAAGATTGATCATGGACACATCACTTTGCCTTAATTATCCTTATTTTTTTCATCTTTAAAATGGAATAACAATACTTGTACTTCCTGCATCATAGTGTTAAATGTTAAAGTAAATGTTAAAATGCTAAGTAAATGTGAGTTATTTGTTGTGAATAATTTATTCTCAATCATGCTAGTATACATAGAGTACTAGAATGGTTAATTTTATATTTGCCCAGCATTTTACTGTTACTGCATTCTGTCTTGTAGTGATTAGTAGTTTGCAGCCTCTTATGGGCTGTTGATCCTTATCATCCTTTACAGTATAGGAGTCTATCTAGCATGTCATTTCACTGGGATTTTAGGTATACTTGTTCAGTTTAGTGATAGTCTACTCCTCTTTTCTGCTATTTGGAAATAGTAATAGTCCTGACATTTATCTAGCACTTATGTTTTTCAAAATAAATTTTTATTGATATCTTTTTTCCCCTGTACCACCTAAATTTCTCCCAGTATCCCTCCTTCTTTTCCTTTCAAGAGAGCCAACCCATATAATGTATACTATTTTTTTTTTTGAAGAAAAAGAGAAAGAAGAGGAAAAGCCATATAACCAATCATTGCATTAAAAAAATGTATGGAATAATCCACATCTGTGGACTTCCCACTTCTTTAAAGGAGTATCACTTTGAATTTTACAAAGTGTTTGCATTATCTCTTTAATGACAAGAGATTTGAAAATTTGATAATGAATGAGACTAGATGGGATGAGTGCTACTCTTCTGTCAAGTTCCACCAACACCAGGATGAGTCAGATGTCATTGTCCCAGTCACACTAGGAGAACACTATGACAGATGATAGGCTGCGTCAAAATGGTAGCTGATTTTTCTTCTTTCCCATTGGGGTGCTAGTGTGCACAACTGAAAATAGCAGCACACACATACTTTTATAGCAGCACAAAATCCTGGAGTGAAATTGCACAGCTTTTAAGTCCGTATGGATTGCTCCATATCTTGGCATATGAGGAGGATGTGGTCATTAATGGACTCAGCTTTTCCATAAAGGGATTGGAATGCTGGTTTCAAAGGGACGGTACTTTTTTATTTCTTTTCAGATAGGATAAGAAATACTTCTGAGTGACATGCCACTAAATCTCCTTTATGATCAGTGTCATTCTTATTTTCAAGACCTTGTTTGCATTCTTTAATAGTCAGAAAACAAGATCAAACCCATAGGTCTTACATTGTTTTCATAATCATACTTCCAGAATGAGAAATGAAAATTGTCACTGAATCTTAGAATTTTAGAGATGGAAGGGACCTTAGGACATATAAAATTGGAAGAAGCTTGAAGGGGCTTTCTAATAAAGAAGTTTAGACTGCAGAAATTTGAGAACTAAAAGAGACTTTTGAACATAATATGATAAAACTGGAAAGAATCTTAGAACACAGAACATTAGAATTGGCAGGATGCAGCCATGGTGTGGTAGTAAGTTTGGAATAAGAAGACCATGTGTTCAAATTCTGTTACAACTACTAACCATATGACCATGGGCAAGTCACTCAACTTCTTGGGGCTTTATTTTCCTTATCTGTGCATTGAGGAGGTTAGAATGGATTAATGACCTCTAAGTTCTCTCTTACCTCTAATGCTTGTAATCTCAAGCATCTGGGATTAGTAAGGACCTTAGAGGTCATCTGATCCAATTCTATCTTAAGCAGAAATCTCCCCTAAAATATCCACCACAAATGGTCATGTAGTCTCTGCTTAAAACTATTTTCCTCCTTGTATGAAAATGAAGAACTTCTTTCTGAAGTCTGCAGCTTTGGATACTATGTGATGCAAAATCAATTACTTTTAGAGGCAGCTGGTTCCATTTTTGAAAGCTAATTAAAGCTCTCCAAACAATTAAGTTAAGTCCTCTCCTTTTTAACTTCTCCATTAGTCCTAGTTCTGTCCTTTATGGCCATAAAGTAAATCAAATGCATCTTCCACATGACAACCCTTCAAAGAGTCCTCTCCATAGTAGTTTTCATGATGACATTGCAAGATACTTGCATGTTTTTTAGTTTGATATTATTTATCTTTGCCTAGTCTTTTGAGCAGGAATCTCATTTCGTAAGTCTTGTATAAATCTGAGAGGAAATAGCCATGTTGATAGCCTAGAATTTTGTGTTCAAGATAATTATTGTCCCCCCCAATATTCAGGTGACAGTAGAATTTAATATATTTTTAGCCTAACAATGTATAACTGCATATTAAAATCTACTTAAGATTCAACAATCTAGGTAAATTTTGATAAAAATCTACTTAAGAGTCAATGATCTAGATAAATTTTGTTAAACTAGAGGTTATAAATTCTAAAGGGTTAAGAATTTGGGATATGTCTCCAGTTGATAAATGGTCAAAGGATATGAACAGGCAGTTTTCAGGTGAAGAAATTAAAGCTATCTAATGAAAAAAAATATTTTAAATCACTATTGATTAGAGAAATGCAAATCAAAACAACTCTGAGGTACCACATCACACCTATCAGATTGGCCAACATGACAAAACAGGAAAATGATAAATGTTGGAGAAAATGGAGGAAAATTGGAACACTAATGCATTGTTGGTGGAGTTGTGAAATAATCCAACCATTTTGGAGAGCAATTTGGAACTAGGCCCAAAGGGCTATAAAAATGTGCATACCCTTTGACCCAGCAGTAGCACATCTAGGTCTACATCCCAAAGAGATCATAAAAACAGGGAAAGGACCCACATGTACAAAAATATTTATAGCAGCTCTTTTTGTGGTGGCAAAGAATTGGAAATTGAGGGGATGCCCATCAATTGGGGAATGGCTGAACAAGTTGTGGTGTATGAATGTAATGGAGTACTATTGTTCCCTGAGAAAAAACCTGAAAAGACTTGTATGGACTGATGCTGAGTGAGGTGAGCAGAACCAGGAGAATATTGTACACAGTAACAGCCACATTTTGTGTTGACTGACGTTGATAGACTTAGCCCTTTCAGCAATGCAAAGATCTAAGACATCTCCAAAGGTCTCATGATGGAAAATGCTATCCACATCCAAAAAAAGAACTATGGAGTTTGAATACAGATCGAAGCATCTTATTTGCTATTTTTTTCCTTCTGTTTTGTTTCCTCTTTCTGGTGGTTCCTCCTATTGGTTCTGATTCTTCCTTCCAACATCACTAATGTGAAAATATGATTAATAGGAATGTATATGTAGCGAGTATATCGGATTGCACACCATCTTGGGGAGGGGGGAAGGGAGAGAGGAGGAGAAAAATTTAAAACTCAAAAGCTTATGGAAGTGACTGTTGATAAATCAAAATAAATTAATAAAAAATTTTTTAAAAAATTTGGGATATGAAGAATTAGCAACTGTTTTTTGTTTTCCTCTCATGCCATTAGAAGTGAACAGCATGTAGGCAGCATCACTCATTGCTACCAGATTTCCTCCTTTTTCCTTCTCTGACTTTAAGTCAGAGTACCTGTTTAAGTTCCACCATTTGTTTCCTCAATTTGTAAAATGAAAGCATTGGACTAGAGAGCCTTTAAAGTTCTTTTTATCTCTGACATTTTGTGATTCTCTTCAGCCCCTCTCTGGTTTTGGTTCTGTCCCCACCAATCAATCATTAAACATTTATTAAGTATTTACTGTGCACAAGACATAGTGCTGTGCGCTGGAGATACAAAAGGGGGCAAAAGGCAGCACTGTTCTCAGAGAACTTGGGGGCTAACAGGGGCTACAACATGCAAACAAATATGTACTAAGCAAGCTATGTACAAGATAAATAGGAAATAATTAAAAGAGGGAAAGCACTGGAATGAAGAAGGTTTCCTGTGGAAGGTGGATTTTAGTTGGGATTTAAAGGAAGCTAGAAAGTGTCTTATTTGAGTAACAATAAGAAGGTCAGTGTTATTAGATCAAAGCATATATCTTGGGGAGTGAGGTGTAAGAAGACTGGAAAGGTAGGAGGGAGCTAGATATGAAGGGTTTTGAATGCCAAAGTGAGTATTTTGTATTTGATCCTGGAGGCAGTAGGGAGTCATTGGAGTTTATTGGGGGTTGGGGACATGGTTGGATCTGTACTTTCTAATCTCTTTAGTGGTTGAATGGAGGATGGATTGGAGTGGGGAGAAACTTGGAGCAGGGGCAGGCATACCCACCAGCAGGCTATTACATTAGTCCTGGAATGAGATAATAAGGAACTATACTAGTGTTGGCATTGTTACGGTACAAGAGGGGAAATATTTGAGAGATGTTGCAAAGGTGAGATAGATAGGCCTTGGCAACAAATTGTATAATAGGGGTAAGAGATAGTGAGTTGAGGTTGATTTCTAGGTTGTAAGTCTGAGGGAGTGGAAGGGTGTTAATACCTTTATAGTAATAAGGAAGGTAGAGGGAGGGCAGGATTTAGGGGGAAAGATGAGTTTGATTTTGGACGTGTTGAGTTTAAGATTGGACATTCAGTTTGAGATGTCTGAATGGCAGTTGGAGATGCTAGATTGGAGGTCAGTAGAGAGTTTGTACCAGGATAGGTAGATCTGAGAATCAGTAGCATAGAGGTAGTAATTAAATCTGTGGTAGCTGATTAGAATACCAAGTGAAGTAATTTAGAAGGAAAATAAGAGGGCCCAGGATAGAACCCTGAGGGACACTTATGATTAGAGTCAGTGACTGGGATGAAGATCTAGCAAAGAAGCAGTCAGATAGGCAGGGGGATAGCAGGGTCTACCAAACCTAAAGAGAAAAGAATATCATGGAGGAGAGGGTAATCAGCAGTGTCAGAGAGGTTGAGGAGAATAAGGATAGAGAAAGGCCATTGATTTGGCAACTAAGAGATAATTAGTAACATTAGAGAGAACAATTTTGCTGGAATGATAAGATTGGAAGTGAGATTGTAAGGGGTTAAGAAGAGAGTGGGAAGAGAGAAAGTGGAAGCACCTATTTTAGATGGGTTTTTCAAGGAGTTTAGCTGCAAAGGGCATACGAGATATGGGATGCAATAGTTAGCAGATATAGAAGGATCAAGTAAAGGCTTTGTCAGGATGGCGGAGACATGGGCATGTTTGTAGGCAGTAGGGAATGAGCCAGTAGTCAGGGAGAGATTTGATGACAGGGGGCAATCAGTTGAAAGAGAAGGGATGGAATGGGATCACTTGAACAATTAGAAGGGTTAGCCTTGGTAAGGAGTATGACTATACCATCATATGAGACAGGAATGAAGGGGAACATAGTAGCTGAAGGCGTTTGAGTGATAGGAGGTCAAAAAGAGGGGAGAAGAGCGAGCTCATGGGGAATGATCTCAATGTTTTCTGTAAAATATGAGGCAAAATTCTCAGCTGAGAAAGTGGGGGGAAGGGGAATTATGGAAGGTTTAAAGAGGGATGAAGAGGTTTGGAAGAGCCATTGTAGAGAGTAGGATAATGAAGTTGAAGTTGTGGAACATGAATTTGTAGCTAATCCAGTCAGAATGGTTGCATAACTTTCACTATCTTTGTTCAGGCTCAGCATGTGTGTAGGAATAAGGTGTGGTGAGAGTGATTTAAGGCTGGGGCAGAGAGCTAGGGATTCAAGAAAGGAGGACAGTATAGAGTTGAATTGGTTCACCAAGGAGTCAAATTGAGGAAAAGGGGAGAACGGTTATTGCAAGGGAGATGACCTGGCAGAGATTGAGGGATCAACAGATTGGATGTCACAGTATGGATAAAGAGTAAGATTTTGTAAGAGAAGGTAGAAGGAGAGATAAAGTTAATAGATTATAGGCGTATATGGGGACTTAAGAATCCTTGAACATATAGATGGAACTTTTGTGGGTGATGGCAACATAAGGGTATGACTATCTTTGTGTGGTTGAAGTGGGATGGAAGAGTAGCTCATGGGAAGTGAGCATTTGAAGAACTGTGTGGTTAAGGTATTTGAGGTAGTCAATATGTGTGTTGAAGACTCCTAATAGGAGGACAATGAATTGGGGAGGAGAGAAAAATTGTGAACCATGTCCTGAACTCATTGAGGAAAGAAGAGAAGTGCCATGAGTGTCTGTATACAAGAGCTACTATGATTTTGATTAGGTGGTAAAAATGAATAACATGAATCTCAGTGATGGAGGAAGGAGGAGATTGTAGAAGTGGCATTGAGGAGCAAGGAGTATTCCAACTCCCCTGCCTCAATCAGTGAGCCAAGGAGTATGAGTGAAGATGCAGCTAGTACTGGAAAGAGTGGCCAGGGAGTGTGTATCTTCTAGGGAGAACAGGGCAGGAGATTTCAGTAAGAGGTAGTAGGTAGGAGTAGGAAAAGAAAAGATTTGAGATGAAGAGATGTTTGTTACCCATGGAACAGGCATTCCAGAGGGCATTGTAGAAGGGCTGGGTGGTGTTTGGTTGAAAATTTGGGCTGGGAGTTTTGAGAGGGATAGGAATAAGGAATTGGGATTTGGGGGGTGGTGTTTGGGTGATGAGCCACAAGAATTCAGAATCCCTGGGTTATAACTATGATATGATTGATATTTAGCACCTGGTATGACAAGGTGTGAGAATGTTCATTGAATGGAGGGTGCCAAGCTGGAGGCAAGTGCTATGTGAGATGGAAAGCACATAGTCAGATGGGAGGTCCTGCTTCACAGCTCTTTTTACCTCTGAGGAGATTCGGCAGGAAAAGGGTACAGGACTAGATGAAGGTTGAACCTGTACTGCAGGAGAAAGCAGTTCCATTTCCCACTGGCTTTCTCCTCCTTCTTCTAATTTCCTCAGAGGACAGGTATAGCAAGAAATGGAAGGCTTGAAGTCAGTGGGTAGGTTGTTCCTCTTTGCACCTGTGGTTTTCTGTGTCCCAGTTAGGAGATTGGGCTGACAGTAGGAGGTGGAGGTTACCTTGTGTTGGCACAGATTGAAGTCATTGCTTCAGGGTAGGTGGAAAACACTCAGCCCAGTCCCTTGCAGCCTTCCCTCAGGATACATGCTGTGTCCAGCAGGAGATGGAAGACACAAGGTATTTGATTGGTTTGAGGAATTATGGCTCCTCTTTTCACTTGAGCAATGAGTCATAGCAAGAAGCGATAGACTCCCACTGCAGTGGGAAGTCCTTTTGGGCAGATGGAAGATGCCCAGCCTGGTCCACTGTAACCTTTCCTCAGGAGACATATTGTGCCTGGTAGGAAATGGAAGGCACAAGGTTTTCACAACTCCATTGAGCAGTGCACCAGTATTGATACTGCTATGCCCTGCTGGCATGGTCACCTAGGTAAGCACAGCAAGTATGTCATCATATAACTCTTCCCTCAAGGGCTTTCATAGTAGTTTTACGAAGGTGCACATACTATCTGTGGTTGAATGAAACATTCTTTCATATCTGGATACCTCCATGTTACCTGAGATTTACTACTTTACAGCATTTTAGGCTCAGTCATTTTGATTTATTAGTTTCATGATCTTGGCAATGATGCTGGAGTGGTTTCTCCAGCTCATTTTATAATGAGAAAGCTGAGGTGAACAGGATTAAGTGGCTTACCCTGGGTCATACAGCCAGTTAGTGTCTGAGGCCAGATTTGAACTCAGGAAGAGGAGTCTTCTTGACTCCAGGCCCAACACTCCATCGTCTATCCACTGTGCCACCTAGCTGTCCGGTTGTAAGTATACATAATAGTCAAATGGATTGTAGTGGACATTTGTGTATTGATAGGCTTGTATACTGTCTTGGGAAATGCAGGATCTTGGCTTTATTGACCATTACTGCCTTATATAACTGTGTACACCTACAGCATGTAGCACAAAACATAGGCACTTAATAAATTCTTATTGATTTAACTTGAAAAAAGAATGTGCTGATACAGTAGAACAGTTTGATCAAACTGAAGGAAAGCTTTATGATGGTGTGAAATTACCAGACCTAGATAGGAAATTCCCAGGTTGTATTGTTTCATGAGTACCTTTTTGTGTGAAACCCCTTATATCTGAAGAAGAGTGGACTGCTTAGCTTTGGACTGCTGTTTTGAAAGATGCCAAATACCTTTCTTATAGTATAAACCAGATTTAGAAATTCTGTTACTTTGGATAACTCGGTGACTGTACGGTTTTCTGCTGGTCATTTTTATCATTGTAATAAACTTCACCTAAAACTACAACCATCCCCACTTTGCACCTCTTTAGTGCACTTATGTATTAAGTGCATTAAAGTGCATTAAAGCAAGTGCACCTGTTTGTGTGTCATATCCCTGTACTAGATTATAACAAGATCCATAAAGGTAACTTTGTCTTACCTGGAAAGCCAATGTGTGGTGATGAAAAGAGCACTGAATACGTCAAGAGACCTTTGTGACTGGGCAAGTCCCTCTACAAACTCATTGTCTTTTTCTCTCAAATGGGAATTATTAACTCTTCAGACCCCTTAGGATAGTAAATAAGAAAGTGCATTTTAATTCTTGAAGTGTTATAGAAATGAGAATTCTTATTTTTTTTGTCCTTTGTTTTTAAATGTTTCTATTAATGGAAATTTTCTTCTATTGGTAATTCTCCTTACTGAAATGAATGAGTGACATTGAAGTTGTTCAGCTCGAACTGCTTTTTGTGCCTGGTTCAAGTACTCATAAAATACATAGTGCTTATGTGATTTCATCCAGGTAGTTACCCTTCTGGTTGGAAACTATGTACCCTTTTAGTGAATCACTACACCCAAATTATTTTCTTCTATGTTACACATGTATAGGCATTTAACAAAATGTGGTTAAGGAGAGTTGTAATTTGCTATTTTGTATTAAGAGCAATAGTATCATGCTCTAATTAGGAATAGTAAATAGATCCAAGTATCCTCTGTAAATAAGATTATTGTGTAGATATAATTTCTCAATGTGAGACTATATTCTCATGTCATTTTTTTCTGTTTAGTATTCTTAAGCAAGATGATTCATGAACACATACAAAAAATGAAATATGCTAAGTCACTAAAAACAAACTTGAAGAGTGTTTATAATAGTGTAAAATGTCGCGTATGTGAAGAACTTTTGGCCATGAAACCTTGGAATGTGAGAACTGAAAGATACTTAGAATATAGAATGCCTCGGATATGGATGGATAGAACTGGAAGGAGGTCTAAGAGTATAGAATATAGTATTAAGAACTGGAAGGGACCTTGGAACACAGATGCCAAAATATGCAATATTAAAGTAGAAAGGACCATATCTATAGAGAAGGAAAGTGACTTGTCTAAGACCACACAGTAGGTCAGTGACAAGTAGACTTCAAGACCTGGATCTTGAACCCAGGTCACTTGACCCCATTCTAATGTTCTGTCTACTGCACTGTGAGGTATTTCTGAGTTTGGACATCAGAGATGAGTACTCATCAACATGCATTACTAGCTAGCACTAGAGATATTTTGGATTCTTTTGAGTAAAGATCTGTTACAGATATTCTGTAAGAGCTACATGGTATAGGATAGAGTTTTTGATTTTGGAAGTCAAATTATATGAATTTGATTCCTGGTTCTATTACTTTCTGAGCTTAGATACTTCAGCTTACCCTCTCTGAGCCTCAACTTACCTTTTCTGTAAAAATGTTTTTTCTACTCTTTTCAAAGATAGTGAGAAAGAACTTTGTAAACTGTAGAAATGTGCTATAGAAGTTTCCATTGTTGTATAACTTATGTAAAGGGCTTTATAAACCTTAAAACACAATATAAATGCTCACTGTTACTATGAGCATTTTTTTCTGTGAATCTGTTTCAAAAAAGTAGTAGAACAAAAATGAAGAGATAAAGGCTGTCATCAGAGAAATGTTTGACTGGGGGGGGAAAAAAGACAGGCCAGTTGCATAGTGAGATGAAGACATTACTGGTGAATAACCTGGGTGCTCCATTGATACCCATGCAATGTCAAGAGAATACAAGGAATACATCCAAAACATTGGGTAGGCAACCCCCTCTCCCCCTTCTCCCCTTAGATTTGTGGGAGGACATAAGATGAGAGTTGTACAGAATAAACTGGCATGAATAGGTTGTGATCTGCCTATCAATGAAATTATAGACCATTGAAGTGTAATAAAAACAGCACTGGACTTGAAATGATACTTTATGTTGTTATTTAACTTTGCAATTGTTGCAAATTGTTAATATGCAATTGTTATTTAACTTTGGCCAAGTTATTGACCTTTTTTAGCTTTGTTTTCCTCATCTGTAAAATGGGGATAATAATGACTTACCCACATTAGTGGGCTAGTGGAAGGATAAAATGAGATTATATATAGAAAGTATTTTGCATTTGTAGCCATAAACTGTTAGGTATATACATGCAGGCTGACATTATTTTATCATTGGGTATACTTAGTGTGCAGTTTCTACTGTGAAATATCATAAAAACTTGAATTGTAATTCCAGATATGCTACTAATCCACAGGGTGACCTTGAGCATATTGTTACCCTGCTCTGCCTCTCTGTAAAAAATGAAAGTATTATGTTAGGTAGTCTTTCAGGTCTCTACTGGCTCTGAAATTTTTTGTACTTGTTCTGTGTATTTGCTCATTTACCAAATTCTTATATAGCATTGATTATTTAAATTTGCAGTTTTAAGTGAGTATTTTTTATTCAGTTAAGCATGCCGTTTTACAAGTTACAGTAAATTGACAGACCAGCAAAAAATAAATTGTTAAGGTGTGTGCAGAGTGCCTTTTCTAATTAAGGCAGTTTAAAGTAAACAATAGGCAATTAATATCAACAATACACATGTAGTGCTTAGAAGAAAACTTGGAAGAAAAATTTTAAACTCAAAAGCATATGGAAGTGATTGTTGATAAATCAAAATAAATTAATTTTTAAAAAAAGAAAAAAAACTTGGAGAGATTTTTCTGGGCCAGTAAGTATGAAATACAGTTCGGAGTTTAAAAAATTCTGATGATGATGAACAAGACCAAGCTTGCTTGCAAAGCTACTTTACTGTAGATGCTGTCTAATGACATTTCATAAGTTGAATGTTTAGGATCTATAGGTAAAGCCTAAAATTCCTTAAATTAGATACAAAGACTTTTATTTACCTTGTTATAAAGAGAATTGAGTCAGGGCTGCGTCTCTGCTCTGTGTATACATTGTTGTAAAGATGGTATGTTGGAGGACTTGCAGAACAATTACATGATCAAAGAATGATGATGATGATGATGATGATGAAGATAATATTTTAATACATAGGACTTTCTGATTACAAAAATATGTAGTGTCTTCCTGAGCCTTTTCTCTTTTTTTCCCACAATTAGATAGTAGGCTCCTTCTCAGACCTGGTGGTAGATCTGGAGTCACAGAAATTGGATTCAAATTGTAGTTCCTTAATGTGTACAGAATTGCACTTCTTTGAATGTCAGTTTTCCTCATCTCTAAAATAAAGAGGTTGAACTTGAGGTCCTTTATCCTTGAGTGTCATAGGATTTAGAACAAGAGTGAGCCTTAGAGGTCATCTAGTTCAGTGCTCCCCTTCAATTTACAAAGGGAAAAACTAAGATTGAGAGACTTGTTTAAGGGCAAATAGTGACAAGCAGAATAGGATTTGAAACCAGATTTTTACTAAGGTCTCTTTCAGTTCTTAGATTCTGTTAAAAAAAAAAAAATTTGGAGGTGGGGGTAGGGCGGTGTGTGAGAGGAAGACTATGCTTCCTCTTTCTTCCAGCAACTGTCACCCCCCAATCCTGATCCCACTGCTCTTTGACATGGGACTTTTGACCTGCTTCATTTCCAACGTGTGCTGGTTTGCCCTTCCATAGGCAGCCTGGTAGCCTCTTGCCCTTGGAGGCCCCACTATATTGGTGCTAGACATAGGTTGGACACTTGATTGACTTAGCCTACTGCAAATCAGAACTCCTGAGCTCAAGTGATCCACCATCTCAGCCTCTCAGCGCTAGGATGATAGGCATGTGTAACTGTGCCCCACTTAAAATAAACTTTTAATGATGTGTTCTGTTTTTGCATCACTTAAATTTCCTAGGTCCTTCTTCCTCCTCTTACAGAGCCATCCAGTATAACAAGGAACTTTTTATTAAGAGAAAAAGAAGAAAAGGAAGAAGAGAGGGAAAAAAGTAAAACTTAGCAGTGCGTTGGAAAAATCTCACAATATATATGTTTCACACTTGTGTGACCCTCCACTTCTGCTGTGGAGTGAGGGGAGTTATCTTTTCATATGTCTTCTTTGGGGTCATGCTTCTCCTTTGTAGTATTTCAGCATTCGTTTTTAGAAGTTTGAGGTGATTCTTTTTACGTTGTTGTTTTTATTGTATATTGTTACATACAATATACAGTGTTTTATTGTGTATTGTTTTCCTGACTTTGCTTACTTCATTCTTCATCATCTCTTGTAAATCTTTTCATGCTTCTCTATATTCATCATATCTGCCATCTATTACAGCACAATAATATTCTGTTATATTCATATATTACATTCCTCAATAAGTGGGCATCTGCTTTGTTTCCGATATTTTTGCTATCACAAAGTAGTACTGCTACAAATACTTCCAGTTCTTTGCTCCAACAAAGAGTTCTGCAGATTAGTATCTGGTATATATGGGAACTTCCTTTTTATTAGTTGTCTTCTTGGTATGTATGTACCTATTAGTTAGCCCTTAGATTTTTTTGATTCTTACGTGTCTTGGTACTGGTTAAAAAAAATGAGAGAGAACGCAAGTCTGTTAAAGTAGAAATAATAGCATTTTGCTAACTAGACATGCTTTAAGTTTGCAACACTTTATAAATGTTATCTAATTTCATCCTTGCAAAGACCCTGGGAAGAAGGTACTATTATCATCACCCCCATTTTCCGGATAAGGAAACAGGAAGACAGGTTAAGTGACTTGCCTGGGGTTACAATACCTTGTAAGTGTCTGAAGCTAGATTTAAACTCATTGTCTTCATGATTCCAGGCATTCTCTAGAAATATAACCACACTAGAAATCAGGAAGTTGAGGATCTGGTTCCAGTAAATATCAGTAACTAGTTGTGAAATCTGGGACTCCAAATTCAGTGTGATACTTGACTTTTGTCCCTTGGCCCTACTTGCCTTTCTGGGTTCAGAGATCTGTTGTGTCTGATTCATAAATGGCATTCCCCCCGGGAATAAAGACCGTCCTTAGTTAAGCCTGTTGTAATTCTACCCATATGCAGTATAAATATTATCTCCATTTTACAGATAAGTAAAGTGAAGCTCAGAGAGGTTAAGTGGCTTGCTTATGGTCATATTCTTTCCAGAATAGTGGAACTGATTTGGCATCCAGATCCCCTGACTATGCCCAGGACTCTTTATACTATTATCGCTCAGCTTCTCTTAGAGCATCTCGTTTTGGACCTCTCACCCTCATTTCTCATAGTCTGTCTGCTTTGTATGATACTTATTTATATACATGTTTATTAAAGTGCTTTAAGGGCAACAACTGTGAGTATCATTTAAGTTTGTATTACTCCTGATGGCTAGTACAGGGCCATGCATGTTGCTTAACAAATGCTGTCTAAATGAGTGAACAAAACATGAAAATCTCAGTATGTGGTGAAATGTGTTTGTTGTCTGTAACAATAACTGTAGTTCCTATTTATCTAGTGCTTCTTTGTTTACAAAGTATATATTACTAACATCACCCTAAGTAGAGTATTAAGTTTTTTGGCATTGATCTTGTGTTTCATAGAACCATTCACATAAAAGTTTTTCTTTGTAGTCCCATATATTAACTATAACTAGTTCTAGCAGTGAAGGGTAATATAATAATATAATACCAAATACCACACATCCAACTTGCACTATTCTTTGTGGAAATACAAAACAAGAAAACTCATTTGTCAAATGAGGAAGTTGGACTAGTTAGTCTAAGGTCCTGTCCATCCCTTATATATCTTAGTACCTGTTAAAAAGTGGGATGGTAAAGACAAGGAACTGAAAGTGGTCTGAGATAGTGAAAATAAGATTATACTCAGCCTGGAGATTGGGATTCTACTCTCAGTTTTATTGGTTGTGAAACTTGTATCTAAGTTTCCCTAGAAGGTAGAGAACTAGTTGTTGTCTAAGGTTTTTATCTAGCTCTAACATTCTGATGCCAACTTTCTATGGTCCCTGGTAACTCTAGCATTCTTTGTTCTCTATTCTATCATTCTGTGTTCTGAGGTCCCTTCTAGCCCTTACACTAAAATCTTGTTTAGAAATGCAGATCCATAAAATAGTTTAATTGAAATATCGGTGGTGGTTATATTAGGAATACTAATCAGAATTACTTAAAATGTAGCTAGTTTTGCTGCAACTAAATTTCTTTGTAAGGTAAGGACATTTTCATTTGGTATGGTGAGAAACAAACTCTTGAACATTATAATTCATTCAAATGGGTAGAAGATTAATATTTAGTCTGTCAAGATCAATACTGCTCCCCCTTTCACTAATTGTCATAAAATCTTGCTCAGGCTACTGAAGAGTAGTGGTGTGCTACAAGACCACCACATCACAGAGAGAGGATTCAAAGGCAAACTGTCCTGCACCCTCTGGTATCGACTTGCAAATTAGCATCTGGAATCTAATTAAACAAGCTTAATGAAAGTAGCAGCTGAATGATGCCGGAAAAGACAATCAGCTTTTTTTTCCTCTCTGATATATATTCTGTACTATTGAAGTTGATCACCAAACACATCGTGTGAGCACAGTTAAGAAAAAATTAGCATTTATTTGAAGAAGAGGAACTGTTTCTCATTCTGTTATGCTTTTGGCATGCGCCGGCGTCCCACGAGAGCCATGCCACAGCAGAGAGTGCACAATATTTATAAATCCATGACAGGCAATAATAGCAACTTGAAAAATTCTTTTGCTAGAATTTCAAGTTGAGAGCTGCCAAAAGCAGAGAGAATCAAATCTGCACCGGCAGCTGCTGTGCCCTACAGTTAGAATTCTAGACTTTGAAGATGCTCGACTTAAAGAAATGAAGACTGCAGGCTTAGCCAATTTTTGCAGGTTTCTAGAGCCTTGGCTCTCTGCCTTTTGAAGATGAGTTGCTGAAGCTTCTACCACTGCCTGAGGCATGCTAACACCAGCAGGATGTTCTACTCTTTCCCCATCTCCTGCCCCCACCCCCACCCCACCTCCCCAGTCTTAGTGTGTCTTCAGTTTTAAGTAGCACGTGCTTTGTCAATGCCAGCCATGATGGTCCTTTCCCTGGTTGCATTCCTGGAGAGATGAGCTCTTAGCCTGTACCCTTCAGAGAGAAACCACAAAAGATAGATGGTGACGTACGCAAGTGCTGCTTCAGCTGTCTGATTTATGGAGTCATATTTCATCATGAGGCAAGGCCTGGCCTCTTGAGAAAGAAGACCTTATAGATTGCTAAAGATGTTAGTAGTTTCAGCCCTAAAGCCCTGCAGTTGCCTCAAAAAGGTAGTGCCAGACATCTAGCTATGGTGAAATGAAATTAACTTGTCATGTAGTCAATTGGAGTATAGAAATGGGAGAAGAGTACAGATGGAAAAGGACAGTGTTAGGACCTCGAGTCATAAGAATACTGTGGATTATTATTTTAATTTAATTTTTCTAAAGGAAGGGTAGTAGCACCTTGAAATTAAACACATAATGTGGAAATTGCAGACTATAATGGAGACGTCTCTGCTGTCCTCATTTTGGGAGGGGATAATTTACTCACTGTTGGGTCTAGAGATTTTCTCTGTTGGCTAAGGCTTTTGTGTCCTCAAGAAATCACAGAATTCAAGAGTTGGAAGAAATCTCAGACTTCACCTGGGCTAATGAATTCTTTGTCACTGGAGGTCTCTTCCAGGTTAGGTGATTGTATGATTGAGTGTGTTGTAAGCAGGATTCATGCCCCAGGTAAAGGTTGAACTTATTCATTTGTTTCTTTTATGTCCAACTCTTAGAGACCCCATTTGGGATTTTCTTGGCAAAGATACTGGAGTGGCTTGCTATTTCTTTCTCTATAACATTTTACAGATGAAGAAACTGAAGCAAGTAGGGTTAAGTGATTTGCCCAGGGTCACACAGCCAGTGAGTGTCTGAGGCTGGATTGAACTTGGGTCTTCCTGACTCCAGGCTTGGCACTCTATCTACCGTGCCACCTAGTTGCCTTAAGGGTTGCACTGTGGTTGACCTTGGAGGTTCTTTTCAACTTTGGAATTCTGTGGAAAATTGTTTATAGGACCATTGCCCCAAAGATTCTGAAGCACGTTCCTTTGTAATACACAGACTACTGTTGGCCACCAATCAGGGAAGGCATTAGGTTTTTGCACTTGTAAGAAGATGTGACAGTGCCATCACAAAGCATTTACCAGAGTGCTCATTTACATGGGGCATTGTACTTAGCTGTTGAGCAAATATTATGTATAGATGGACATGGTTAATCTTTGTAATCCAGTCTCAGGAAAGCTGTTTTATATTACAGTTAAGTTACACAGAAACAAACGACTCCACTTGTATTTCTCCAAAAACAGGTTGGTGTTTAGGGTTGGCAAGTTCTTCCTCCTCAGCAGTGGTAGAGATTGGCCAAGCTACTCCCCATTTCTGTGTTATTTCCAGGTGTTAAAAGTGGCTCACTTCACAGACAGGAGCTGGTCCATGCAGGTGCTTTGGGAGGGTTGAGGGGAATATAGAATTGAAAGGGAAAGAGTTAATAGTAAGAAGAAGAAGTTATAAAGAAAGAGAAATTTTCTTAGGACATCATGCTTTGAGTCACCCTTAGTTTTTGGGATGTAGGTACTTTTTTTCACTGATATTTATAATAATGATAGCAAACATTTAAGTTCACAAAGCTCTGACATATGTTTTCACATTTGATCCTTACAACAGTCCTGTGAGATCATTACTGTAGGTATTATTCCTATTTTACAGATGAGGAATCTGAAGTTCAAAGAGATTGATATAATGAAAAGACACTGCAGGATTTGGCAGTACTAGTTCTACCACCTGTATGACCTTGGGCAAGTTAATTTTTCTGCACTAAAGCTTTCTCTCTTCTCTGTAAAATTGGATCAGATGACACTTAAGTTTTTTTCTGATGCTAAATCTATAATCCCGTTCTCACATAGCTAGTCATTGTTGAAAGCAAGATTTGTACTTAGGCCTTCCTGACTCTGCAACACCTTACTTTATGCTAACCTGCCTCTCCAATGACATCTCCCACCTTCTTTTCCTGTGTGGCTTTTTTCCATGTTTTATCATAAATTCTCTTTAGATGATCCTGCCTGGTATGCTGGAGGCCTTTCCTCTTATTCTTATTCACTCAGATAGTAATAATAATATCAACTTTCTTTTATATAGTACTTTTAAGCTTTGGAAAGCAATCTCCTCGAAACAACCCTGTGAAATAGGTAGTGGAAAGATCATTTGGAAGGATTATCTTCCCCTTCCTTTCCCATGGTTCCCTCCACCTTCCCCCCTCCCCCTTTGAAGATCAGGAAATTGAGGCTTGGTGAGGTACCAGTCACTTAGCTAGGGTCACATGTTAAATATTGGTCTAAGGTCTAGAATCCAGAGCCTCTGAGACTCCTAAGTTTCATGTGCTTTCCCCCATGCCACATTCCTGACTGGTAAATACTAAATTATTTTGTTAGTGAGAGAGAATTTTGTTTAAATTCTAGATATTTTGTTGTTGCTTTTAACTACTTGCCCCACCAGCATGTTCTCTAAATTCTTATCCTGTTCAGCATTTATAAAACATTATTTTACATAGGAAGGTTGTTTTCCTTTATATTGATAGTGTAGGGCATTAAGAAGGGATGATTCCCCAAAATCATGAAATTAAATTCCTGAAAAATCTTTGAATATTGAAGACATTTTTCTATTTAAGGCATAAAGGACTCCACATATATCTTTAAGAGCCTGAACAAAAATAAGGGAAAAACCAAGTATGTTGTTTGAATGATGAGAAGAGTAGTGTTTGTGGGGTTTTTCCCGTCCAACTGCCAAAACTTTTTAATCTTTGTCAACAATTGTTCTGCTCTCTGTCGAATTTCGGCTGTCTCTGTGTGCCTGGGAGCTCCACAGCAATGACAGGCTGCATATGAATTCTGTATTCATTAGTGATCTTGATCCAAATGTCTCTGTCCCTGCCATGGGGGCTCAGGTGTGGAAGCTGCTGGCTAATCCCACCAGCTGACATTCAACGGTTTAATGACTCTGTAGGAAGGTGACCACTTGCTGGGAGGTTTGCTGGCTAAACTCAGACAGCAGACAATGAAAATCAAGGAAGACTATCAGTGTTAAGCCGAAGCGCCTTCCCGAGGAACTTGAACCCACGTTGGCTTCAAACGCAGAGCTTAAGCAAATGTAAAATTAAAAAGAAAAAGCTGACCTTCAGTACCTGAAGTAAACAACTGTTTTCATATTCTGCATTTCTTTCGTCTGTCTGTTGATGTTTTGTTGTTCAGTAACACTTTAATAGGTGCCAGCTTAATGAGGTGATCTTTAGACTGTTTTCCAAGTTTTTATATTTTAAGGTTATGTTTGTGCAATTTCATCTGTTTAGGTATTGCATATGTCTACAGAGAGCCAAGAATCTCTCTGTAGATGAGTGCAGAGGACTAATGTAGGCATATTCATTTGTTTTCTTGCCCATCTTTTTTTTTTAATCTATATTTGACTATTTTTAGAATGAGTTCTTTGATTAGCTCATTTTGACAGGTGTCACTAGTTATTTTGACAGCTCTTTAGTGTGATCGGCCTTCTGATGATAGGGATTCTTACCTAGGTTCGGTATTTCTGTAGCAGGCCTAAGGCAGCACTGGAGCTGGTTAGGGGAAACCGATGTTGGCAGTTCTTGAATCTCCAAATCAGAGAGGACCTCAGAGGTCATCTGTTCCTACTGCCTTTGCCTAATGTTAAATCCTGTTGACGTAGTAGATTTGGACAATAATGAGATTTTTGACAGTCCTTTTTCAGAGGACACTTTTCCTAAGGTTGCTTTGGTTTCTTGCTTTTGGTTATAGCTATATCATGTTGGATATGGGTCTTGAGCTGGAACTTGAATTGCTGGTCTGGGCAGTTGTGTATTTTAGAGTACCATGGTATAGTGGGAAAAGTTCTGATTTTGATATTGGGAAAGAGATTCAGATCTCACCAGTAACATTTACTTAGCTCTGTGACCATGGCAAAATCATTTAACTTTTCACCCCAAGTCTCCTCATCTGTAAAATGGGAATAACACATGTACTACTTCACAGGATAGTTTGAGGCGCAAATGAAAAGCAATGCAAAGTATCTTTTAAACTTTAAAACTCTATGAATGTCAGTAGTTTGTTAGTATTATTATGTTAAAAAGCATTTTTTCTGGAATGCTGATTATAGATTTCAGTGGGCCAAAATGTTTTCATTTATAGTAGCAGTTTCTCCATGAATTTAGTTTCTTCACCTATAAAATTAGGGACTTGAATTTGATTATTTAACAGGTCCTTTTCAACTTTAATATTCTATGTTCTAAGGCCTCTATGAGCTCTGACCTTCTCTTTTCAATAGTTTCTTCCAACTTGGAAACTCAGATTATTTAATTTTGCTTAATATGGAAAAAATAACCTTTTGAATTGTCACAAACTTAAGATATCCCTGGGGCACAGTACAGAATTATTCTTAGCAAGCATTGATGAGTTAATTTTAGATTTATATAGTTACTAGGAGATTTGGAGAATTATCCATTAGATTAGGCTGATGATGAGATTATTAATGGTTAATCTTTTTCATCCTACTCTTTTGTGTCACAGTTCTTCATGGTTTAAAAGTCAAATTATCCATTTTTTAGTTTGAACCTTGTGGTGTTCTAAGATTGAGAAGGCAGGAAAGGGGAAGGGCTTATTGAGTTAGTACTTAGGTCTCCTGTCTACATTTTCGTATTCCATAATATAAATATCCACATCACTTATTTTGATGTTCATTTGAAGATAAAAAAGGTTGTGTGGTATCTCAGCCTCTCTGGGAGGAAGGCTTCTAAAATTGAGTCCCTTAAATCCAGCTGCTGTTGTAATAATCTCTTTTGGGAGTCAAAAGTTGAATTTTCCTAAGGAGTGGGTGTTGAGAAATGTTAGTCTTTGTTTTTCAGTGTCAGGAAGTAGAATAGGTTACATGGAAAACTACTTTTTAATAAAATTACCTGTGAGTGGAATGATGGAGTCTTTGTGGTAGGGCAGGGCATTGGGCGTTCTGGGAGTTAAAATTAGAACCACAGAATGTCACAACTGAAAGGAACCTGAGAACATGGACATTAAAGTTGGAGGGAACCTTAAACAAAACGTTAGTTTGAAAGGTGCATAGAATTTTAGACTACAGAACATACATAGGGTGTTTTTGCTGGAAGGGACTACAGAGGTCATCTAATCCATCTATGGAGATATCCTATGTAATCTTTGAAGTTCTTAATTCTTTTTCTAAAGATATTATGAAGTGTGCCCACACATAGTTAACTTGCATAGTTATTGCCTTTGGGAGACTTTTTGTTGACTTTCTTTTAAGAAAATTCCTATCAAAATTTGTTTCCATACTCTGTTACATAAATATAGAATTTTGTTTCCTAGATGTGCTTGCTAATAGGCATTATAATTGTGGAATGTAGTATTGAAAGATTTTGCAGGTTACAGTGGAGATTACTTATTTGCAACTATTTGTAAAACATACCAAAAAAGGAGTTATTTTCTTACACAATAGGTAGATGTAAGACAGGTAATTATTTTTGATGCCTTCCTCTGGAGCAGCTGTTATATCCTAAATGGTTCCAGTTTGTATGTTTCTAGTAACTGTGGAACATGGGAAATCTACCACGTAGGTGAATATTTCATGGCCTCTCTCTAATACTTGTCTCAGAAATCCAGAAGACAAAAAGTAACTTCTGTATGAGCAAGGAATCAAAATATTCAAGAGTTGGAGTTAAGAGATGAGGAGACTCACTGAAGAGAATGTTAGGTGAAATTTCACATAGACAGTTGGGAAACGTTACCATAAATGTAGTAGAAAGAGCATTGGATCGGGAGTCAGAGATCTGTATTAAAGTCCCAATTTTGCTACTGTTGTGACATTTTTGTCCAGCTGTTTGACCTCTTTGGGCCTCAATTGCTTCATCTGTAAAATGTTGTAGTAGCTGATCTCCAATTTCCTTCCACCTCTACTGTTCTATGCTCACTCTATAGTATAGATCATACTTTTCTTTTTTAAAACACATTTTATTAGTGTCTTATTTTACCATCACCATAATTTCCCCCAAGATTCTTGACCTCCCTCATCCCAGAGAGACCTCTCATATAACAAATAATATTTTTTAAAGACAAAAAAGGAAAATGGTGCGGAGGGAAAAAAATCAACAACTGATTAAAATGTTTGAAAACGTATGCAACGTATGACACTTGTGTACCTCACCTTTGTAAAGATATATCTTTATGTCTTATATCTCTTCTTTCATTCCATACTTATTTATAATTTGGTAACATTTACTTATGATTTTTTTGTGTGATGGTTCTTTCTTTTTTTATTGTAGTTATTAGGCATATTGTTCTCTTGGCTCTACTTAACTAAATTCTGCATCAATTCATATAGAACTGACCATGTTTCTCCGTACTCACCACTTGTCATTTCTCTGAGGGCAGGCTTGCTTACTTGTATTTGTCCACTTGTCATTTCTTACACCTCCATAATAATAATCTGTTACATATATGTACTACAGTTCTTTTTTAGCCATTCCCTAATCAAGGGGAATCTACTTTGTTTCTAATTCTTAATTATCACAAAAGGTGCTGCTATAAATATTTTGGTGTGTAATTCCAAATTTACTTTACAAAATGGTTCTTCTGATTCACAGCTTCACCAATAATGCACTGGTCTGCTTATCTTCCCATAATCTCTCCAAAAATAACTTCCTATCTTATGTCAACTTTGCTAATTTGCAGGGTATTTGGTGAAACCTTACGGCATTGATTGGATCTTATTCTTAAAAATGTGTAGTATGCTTTCAGAGGGTTGTTAATAGCTTGCTATTCTTCCTTAAACAATTTGTTCACATCTTTTGACTATTTACCTATTGGGCAATGACTTTTGGTTTTATACATATCTGTTAATTGTGTATATATCTTAGATACCAAATCCTTATCAGAAATTTGATATCAAGATCTCCCCCCTCATTTGACCACTTCCCTCCTTATCCTTGTTTTATTTCTAATCATATGTTCACATATGTCTTACTTGTAATTGGTTGAATTGCCATTGCTGATTTAGTTTTTTAAAAGTGCATAATTTAGAGCAGATAAAATTCTCCCCTTTATCTAGACTGTTTTTCCTCTTGTTCTAGTCACTATCTGGAACACATAATGCTTTGAAAAAGATGAGTTACCCATTGGTTCTAATTCTTTACAACATGACTAGTGTGAAAATAGGTTTAATATGAATGTATAAGTAGAGCCTATATCAAATTGCACGCTGCCTTGGAGTGGGGGGAGGGGAGAGATGGGGAGAAATTTGGAACTCAAAATCTTATGGAAACGAATGTTGAAAACTAAAATTAATTAAAATAAAAAAAGAAGAGTTAATACGAAGGCTGAAAATTTCGAGGTCAAAAGCTTTAAGAGAAGCAGAGTGATAGGATTTACAAGTTATTTTATTAGGCAGAAAGTTCATTCTGTTGCACAAGTCTGTTTTACAAAATTTTCATCATAGCATACTTAATAAGTGATAGCTGTCACTACCATAGAGGAAGTTAGAAGAGGAACCCTGAATTTAACCCCCCGAATCATTAACTAAATTGCAAATTTAAGACATTACTTGACTAGGAGACTGTGGTGTAGAACAATGTATTTGTACTTTTCTATGTATAAGTGCTTAGAGGAGTATCAAGAATGAAATATAAGAAGGAACATTACTGGATGGTAGCTTAGAATCATATAAGTTTTGTCTTGGCAGGTAATTTGGCATAAATTGTTAATGTAAATCCAGGTTAGTAGGAAAGACGTTATTTTAGTAAAAAAGATAAACTGCTGATTAATTCAGTATAGAACTCAATTACAAATTGAAAGTGTCTCTGCGGGACTCCAGGACCCTAAAGACAGCAGATGTTGAATTGATACTCCAGCACATTTCACAGTGGTATGAAATATTAACGTGGTTTATTACACTTGTGTGGGATACAGTATTAGAAAGGGGGAGGTGATAGTAAGCCCGGGCCTTTTGAGTGGTACAAAGTACCAAAACACAAGAATCTAATATGCACTGAAGTATAATTAAGGACACTAGCAAAGGAGAGTGTGTGTGTGTGTGTGTGTGTGTTTGTTTACATAATTGTGTAGAAAATAAGTATAAAACAACAGTCAGGCTTAAGTAATTGTGTGGTCTTTGTGTGTTTATATTGTGCAGGTAAGTTAATATAATAATGAATATTGAACTTCCTAATAGGTCATTTAAGAGTGAAGTTTAACTCGCTACCTGCACAAGTGAGGAAGGGCTCTTGGCTGCTCAAACAACATTCCAGTTAGTTAATCGTCCCTATGTGTATTGGGCCAATAGTTTTAAATTGTGTTTGGATTCCTCTTTACTTCCTGGCCTAAACCGTTATGTAGACCATATTCTTCCCACATGGTGTTCTCCAAAATGCCATTGTAACTCATGTGCAGCAAGAAATTGTCTTCAGCATGTTTATATTTACAGCATGGTGTGGTGGAATTGGAGTCAAAGGACTTGACTTTAAATCCTAGCTCTGACACTGTGACCACAGGCAAGTTACTTAACTTCCTCAACTCCTAAAATAAGGGGCTTCATCTCGGTGATTTCTGAGGTTCCTTCCAGGTCTAAACTGTACTTCATTTCAGTACTTCTGTGATTTCATCAGTGTGGATAATCTCTTCATGTAGTTAATCAGTCTTCAGGCATTTATTAAGCATTTAGTATGTTACACACTGCTGTAGGTGCTGGGGGGATGAAAGACAAAGTGAAATAGGTCCTGCTGTCAAGGGGTTTACATTCTAATAGGGGGAGGGGAGGCATAACAGATACCTAGGTTTCATAAAGTATAGGCCAGGTGCAGAAGCTGTGCTAAACATAGGAAATATGAAGAAAGACAAAAACATGGTTCTGACCTCCCAGAGCTCACATTCTAATAGGAGAGACAATGTGCAGATAGAAGCTAGGGTAAGTCTTAGGGTGAAGGAGATCAGTCAGGGCAGGAGAGTTGTGAAGAAGATAAGATTTGAGCCCAGTCTTGAAGGAGGCCAGGAGGCCAGTGGCCAAGGTGAGGAGAGAGAGCATTCCAGTTATAGGATATATAAATACAGATAGATAGATAGATAGACAGATAGATATCCTGGTTTAAATGCACAGATTTGGAAGTATCATGTATAAGGAACAGCTAATGGTTCAGTGCACTTGGATCATAGAGGGGAGTAAAGTATAAGAAGATTGGAAAGGTAAGGAGAGTCTAGATTGAAAAGGGCTTTCAATACCGAATAGGATTTTATGTTTAATCTTCTAGTAATAGGGTCGTGATAATGGTCTCTGTTTTCCCCTGAGTTATGAAAGCAGCTCAGCTGAGATAGTGTAGGTGTGGGAGCCTTGAGGAGAGTTTGGAATCGCTGCCTACCAGTAGTGGGATAGGAAATCATTTAGGGAGGAGTTAAAGAATTAGCTCCATGCTGTGAACTCTGGGTTGAGATTAGATAACATAAATTGTAGTGAATCAAGTGAGCATTATTGTGACTTCCTCCAGCAATATGTGAAAAGGGATGGAGAGGTGAATTATTACAGTAATCTAGAGTTGGGGTTTGGCAAGGTGTGAGCCTTATAGGGTCAGGGGACAAATGATTTCCATGTACAGGATGGCATAGAATTGAAAGGAGGAAGATGAAATTTGAGCAGGAGTGTTGTTCTGGGAGAGTACTAAGGGATGGAGGGGTAGCAGATCAAAGAAAAGGTTTAGGAAAGGGAAGGATAGATAGGTGGATTAATAGGAGGCTATAATCTGATACAGGGATTTTAGAGGTTTTGATCATTGAAATGAAACACTTGTGAGTGACAGAAAGCCCGAGAATATGACCCTTACTATATGGAAATGAAAGAATTAGGAGGTTAGGTTATAACGGTGGGAGTTGGGATCAAGAGTAAATAAGTAAGACTGTGTGCCAGGTACTCAGCTATATGAAGGAGGAGAGAGAATGGCCTGGGAGTCAGGTAAATTGCTGCCTTAGGTCTAAGTCAGGTGATACATTTGAATGGAGTGAAGTTTAAAGCAAAAGAGATTGCTAAGCAACTCTTTTATACCTCAACAGACATTTGTTGTGAATTTTTGTTGCTCGAAAAATCCAACTTTTTGATAAGTCAGGAAGACCTGAGTTCAAATCTGGTCTTAGACACTTACTAGCTGTGTGACCCTGGGCAAATTGTTTAACCTGTGTTTTCCTCAATTTCCTCTACTGTAAAATGAGTATCATAATAGCACCTACAGCCCAGGGTTGTCGTGACCATCAAATATGATTTGTAAAGTACTTGGCACAGTGCCTGGCACGTAGTGATAATTATGTAAATGCTTATCCTCCCCCACCCACCCCTCTTGTGGTTTGTCTTTCATTCTTGAAGAGGACCAGGACATCAGATGGTGTGACTTGCAAATGAATTGGATTTGAGTGGGGAAGGGCTATGCAAAGTCACCAGCCTCATCTAGGTCCAGAGGCCAAATATAGATCAGGATGACTAGAGATGGCCCAGGATGCTTAAGCTCAGGTCTTTTCAGATTCTCTCTTTGAGTGAGTCAACAACCATTCAGTGAATAGGCCTCTTTAAGAAGTGAGTCAAGGGATGGCCCCTTTAATTAAAAACAAAACCAAAAACAACCCCTATCCAGATAGGCTGCCCTCCAGATGACCTAAGTCCCTACTGGGTATTTAAAGAAACCATGGTCATGTCTGAGCAACGAATAGGCTATGTAGACTAGTAGTGGAAGATATTTAATAAAATGAACTGGGGAAAATTCCCATGTGTTTTGTAATTTGTTAATCTGGTGTTCATAGGATCATAGATTTAGAGTTGGAAGGGTCCTCAGAGTCCATTTTAGTCTGGGAGAGTACTAAGGGATGGAGGGGTAGCAGATCATTAGTCTGACTATCTCATTTTACAGGTGAGGAAACTCAGACCCAGAGAGGTTATGACTTGCTTGGTGTCATACCACTAATAAGTGTTGGAAGCAGGATTTGAACCTAATTCCTGATTCAGAAGCCAATTCGTTTTCCACTATGTGCTTTCTCTCCTTATGTGTGGCACCAGTCTTACCCTTACACTTCTTCCTTCCATACACTGCTGTCTTACTAAATTAGAAGAAATACCCTTCACTTTCCCACTTCTAGACCTTTGCTTGTTCTGGTTTTTATGACTAATGTTCTCCTTCCTGTCCTCATTTCCACTTCCAGTCTTTAGTACCAGGTTCAAATGTTATTTCTTCCTTAAAAACTTACCTGATTTCCCTCCTTGGAAATTCTTTTTACCTTCAACTGCACCTCCCCTCCCCTCATGCATATTTTTATCCCATGTGTTTCTCATGTTGAATTTAGGTTATTTGTATATGTGGCATCCTTCTAGTAGGTTGTAAACTCCATGAGGCCAATGACTATGTCTTATTTACATTATAGAAGTTCAAGTGAAGAATCTAAAATGCTTTACCAGATCGGTCGAGGTAAATGAATGATGAAGAGTCAGGAGTGTCATTGTAAAGTAATAATTTCATTTTCCAAAGGTAAATAAGTGAAGTTGAAGGGGTTGGACTAGATCATAGTAATTATACATTTATAGCTGGAATGGACCTTAGAGATCATTTAGTTCAATCCTCTATTTTTTTCCTATTTTGCTATTTTCAAAAAATTTTTAAAAAGTTTTTACCTAATTCTCAATATATCTTTCTCCACTCCCCATCCCAGAGAGTTATGCCTTTTATGAAAGATTTTTTAAAAAGAGATTTTAAAAACCAGTTCAACAAAACTAAGCAGCACGTGTTGGGTTTGATTCCAGATGTTGGTGCTTTTTCTGCTATACCAGGCTAAGAAATATCGCTGATATTTGGCCCATGTCTCCTGACTCCCAGTCTGGAAATCTTTCTATTATACCATACTGCCTCTCTGGTAACAAATAGGCTTCTTTAGTCCTATTCCTTGGTTTAGGTGCTTTTTGAAAATCACAAGTGCTCTTCAGAATCCTTGTACAAAACCATAAGGTTTTTGTTGTTGTTGTTTTGTTTTTGTTTTTTGAGGCAATTGGGGTTAAGTGACTTGTCCAGAGTTAAGTGTTATGTATCTGAGGCTGGATTTGAACTCAGGTCCTCCTGACTCCAAGGCTGGAGCTCTATCCACTGTGCCACCTAGCTGCCGCCCAACCTTAAGTATTTTTGAGAGGCTTATCTGTTAATTCTATTTGTTACAAAAATAATATACCTTAAATTTAAAGCTAAAAAGGGCTACTTAGTCCAACTCCCTCATTTTACAGATGAAGAGACTAAGGCCCAGAGAAGGTAGAAGCACCTTACCCATGGTTATAGATAACCAAGTGACAGAGGCAAGATTTGATCTTGTCCTCTCACTGAATCTAAAGCTCTTTTCAGTGTACCATGAACTTTATTGTTAGTGTGTAATTTCATGGCCAATGTAATTAATGATATAATATTTAACTGTAAGTTTTATTTGTGCATGGGAGAGTAAAGGTCATGACTAAAGTTTTTAAGCAAAGGCTTTACTGAAGGGCTTTGTGGTGTAGCATTGAATTTTACTTCTGATTTAATGGTAGTACATATTTGCTTTTAATGGTGAGATGAAAAAATAAAATGTCGAAGATAGACCAAACTTTTCTCCTAAATCTGGCTTATTTATAATCTACATTCTGTAATTAGTATTATTTTTCAATGAGTACTAATGTATTTTTTTTAATTTCAGAGAATTTTCATTTTAGGATATGGGCTGTAATCAGACTAACAAAGTATGAGATTGTGGAGTCCCTCCAGATCAGGGGTTCTTAACCTGAGATTCACGAATTTGGATGGGAAAAAAATTTAATATTTCCTTCAGAATTTAACATTGTGAGAATGAGTTCATAGACATGACTAGACTGTTAGACATACAAAAAAGGGTTAAAATTCTGTGTTCTAGACCAACCCCTTAATCTTTAGCTCTAAGATCTGAAGCCTAGAGAGGTGAAGTAATTTGCCCAATGTCATATAAATATTAAATAAGACTCTGGCAGAACTTGAACCCAGTCCAGCTCCAGTTCCAGTGCCCTTTCCTGTATGCCTCTCTCTCAGTAGTAGTACCAAAGAATTTCTAATTTCTCCCTCACTGTAGATTATAAATATTTGTGTATCAGGGGTATTAGAGGATTCAGATATCAAAATACTAATATTTTCCAAAACTGAAATGGATCTGTGATCTCATCAATGTGGTTATTCTTGCCATTGTTGCTTATTACAGCCCGTCTGTGTCCATTCTATGTGACTTGTCCATGCATTCTCATTGGATCACTGCCCTGAGGGGTGGAGGAACGAATATCTTTAGAGCATGTGAACCATTTATTGGTTATTTCATGACTAGCCAATCTCTTTTCTGGTCATTTTTTTCTTTGATGGCATTGTTTAGACTCTGCTCATGCCTACCAAGTGCCCCCTCTGATGTCCTTTGGATGATTCTCATTTCTGTTTTTCAGACAATAGTGCTCAGCCACTCAGCCTTAAAAGAGCTCTGAGGCAATATTAGTGTTCACAGATCCTCCCTGTCTAGGACAAACAGGTACAAATGCAGGGTTCCAAGAATGCTTGGGGGTATTTGCTAGGAATTCAGCAGGTGAAACAGCATTCCAAGCAGAGGAGACCGTGCAAGGAGAGGCCTGAAGGCGGGAGAATTGAGGGCCTGCTCAGAAGGCAGAGAGCAGTTGTTTGACTGAAGTAAAGAGTGGTGGAGATGAGTGTAGTGCAGATTATGGGGGGCTTTCATCATCGGGCAGTAGAATTTGAACTTTATTTCAAAATATTGGAGATAATAGGGAGCTATTTCATAATTTTGAATAGATGAATGTCATGCCTAGATCTGCATAAGTAAGAAACATTAATTTTGTCATTGCATTCGTCAAGTCCTTTTCTTACAACCATGCTGAGAGAGTAATACTAATGTCATATGGTGGAGGGAGCACTGTGTCTGGAGTCAGAGGACCAAGACTCATCTCTCGGCTCTGCTACTTACTTGCTTGTTTGTCCTTGGATTTACCCATGCTCTCTTTCTCTGTCTGGGTCTCAGAATCGACTAGAAGATCTCTAAAGTGCCTTCCAACTCTGTCTGATTTTTCTGTAATAAAATTATTACTGTTAGAGCTGAATAGGACTTTAGGAACCATCTAATCTTGTCTTCCATTTTACAGATGAGGAAACTGAGGCCTATACAGAAAATGACCCAGGGACAACAGAGATTCAAGCCCAGGTCTTCTGGCTCTTTCTAAGGCCGTTGTTTTTTCAATACACCTGGCTGCCTTTCACAGTATTCCAGTTGTAGATGACGAGATTTCTCATTATTTCTTCTTACTCTGGGAACTCATATTTCTGGTCTCTCCTTCCTTCCCATGTTGTGAACCAAAAACCAAATTCATTTCACTCTTCTCTGATGTTGGCTACATCAGCCTTTAAGGAGTAATTTATTGGCGGAGCTCTTTGTCACTGACTAGGTATGTTTTATAGAGAGAGGAAATTTTTATTAGGATTGGAGGTAATTTGCTTTTCATTTTGAGCATTGCTTTCTGTGTCTTACTTTAAAACCTAGTCTTTCTTTTGTTCCTTTCTTATGATTACATTTCATCTAGCATAGCCTTTAGAATCTGTACGTTTATACATTTTATAGGTGCTTCTCTTTCCTTTCCTCTCTTCCCTCTACTGTGGGCTTTCATTGTCCACCTGAAGCTTACTTGGGTTTCCTTCTCCTCAGTCATCTCGATACTGGTCTCCAAGAGCAGGAATAAAACATGGGGGTTGATTTGAGCCAAGATAGTCTTTATACTTAGCATTTCAAGGACTCAAGAACAGACTAATTCTTTTTGAGCATTTGGCATACAGGGTAGGTGCTTGAGGGACTTTAGGGGAAAAATACTGTACAAAAAGAAGATAAAGGCTAGAGTTCAGGAGCTAGGGCTCTTTTTTTCTCTTAACCTTGAATCTGTATGGAAGTTTCTGGATTTTGTGTTGACAAGTATGAAATATGGTTAGCAGAAACATACTTCTTTAGTCTGGTTTTCAGACCATTACCATGGTCTTAGATTTAATATCTATTACCAGTCTGAATGACCAGTTCTGGCTGCTTTCCTTCAGATATATGCTGTGGGTGGTGATTTCTCTTTATTTTGAATATTGCAGTATATGTTTTCTTTTTTCTTTTGCAGCTCAGTGCTTGGCTGCTTCTCCCTCTAGAAGTTTTCATTCTTTCTCGTTTTTTATGTCCAGGGTAGTTATATTATCTGCACAGGGTAACATTTTAAGAGGGACCTTGATAAGGTAGACAGCAGCCATTGGAGAAAAAATCAGGATGCTAAAACTATCCCACACTATGCCATAATAATTAGTTTATGCAACTGAGAATATTTAGCCTGGGGAAGAACAGACTTTTGTGGGGGGGGGATGATGAGGGGAAGGAGAGGATGATAAGATAATTAATTTCAAATATCTCTGTTATGTGGGAGAGGGATTAGGTTTATTTGTAATTTCAGGTGATAGAACTAGAAACATTACTTGGAAATCACAGACTTATGTTTTACCTCAGTATAAAAAAGGGCTTTGTTACAATTTGAGCTTTCTTTTTAGGTGGTAAATTCCAGATCACTAAAAATGTTCAATTAAAGGCTGGATGACCGCTTGTCAGATTTTAGAGGTTGAACTAAATCACTTTTTAAGAATTCTTAAAGATACTATTTTAATATGTTGCCTTCTGCCGGATAAATTGATGAAGTCCAGGCCCTCCTCATTAAGGTCCTGTGTGCAGAGGTGTGGTGCCTCTGATACCCTCTGGGCTGGGATCAGTTGTTTATGTAAATAGGCATACCCTATAAACCTGTAAGTCCCTGCTCCTGCTACCCATCACCTTGTATTCCTATAAATGATAGGACTTCTCTCCTGTCTGGTCACCTCATAGAATCCATTCACAAAAGCCCATTGGCAGGAAAGGGAAGAGTGGGGATAGCAGCACAAGAAAACACAACCACACACTCAGCCCCTAATTCGCTACTTGACAGATGCAGTCAGCACCAGATGCAGTTCAAGTATACTTAACAATTCCCAGGTGTTTGCATAGGAATACTGAGTTTACCCAAACACCTCTCACAGAAAACAAAACCCCAGTTCTTAGGAATTTAACTTACGACTGCCACACAGTGCTGGTTTTCAGAAAATTAGATCAACTTTTTTTGCCCTGAAATACTTAACCTGCATGTGGGATACATCAGCTATATTGCAGAATAGAGGAAACACATTGCTTTAGGTGGTTATTTTAAACACTTTATTGAGCTCTTTAAATTTTATTCAGCCACTCATAAGTGATTCCTTTATGTCACATTAATAGTATAGTGAGAACTTCAGTAAGATGTCTGTAAGCCTCTTTTCTCTTTCTAATACTTTAGTTCTCTCTTGTTTGGTTGTTTTCTAATCTTGTTTTGAAATTACTCTTAGTTTTATCTTTTAGGTTGTCATACCCCTTCCTTTACTCTCAGGTGATTGTGTTTAAAGTCTTAGCAGTAAGGTTACAGTCCAGGCTTCAAGGACCAGCCAGCCCACTTAGCTAGCTCTTTGACCATGTGAAAGTGTCTTAACCCCTCTGAGGTCCAGAGGGTCACCTGTCTTTCAAGGATCAGTGGTGTCATCAGTGTAAGTATTTTGTCCAGCTATGTAGACTGCAACCCTTCTGCTCTAGTAGATAATTTTCATGAGCTGCTGTAACTGAAAAAAGTCATCACTTGGTAACTTTTTAGTGATGAGCCTTTCTGCCCTTAGCTGGATATAATAATACTAATAATAATACTAATAATAACATTTATATAGCACCTACCATGTGCCAAGCACTGTGCTAAAGACTTTACATTTTCACAGCAACCCTAGAAGGTTGGTGCTATTTTTATCCCTATTTTACAGGTAAGGAAACTGAGGCAGGCAGCAGCTAAATGATTTGCCCAGATTCATTGGAAGCATAATTAACATAAATGCATTTTTTATTTATATACGCACACAGAGACAGACAGGCATGAGGTCTGTCACTGGCATAGACTTGGGTTCAAATACCTAACTGTGACCTTGAGCAAATCATTCCTCCCTCATTTGTAAAATGGGGATAATGGTCTCTGCCCCACCCATATGGTTGTCAGATGAGGTGGTAATAATAAAAATAACCCACATTTCTGGAGTACTTTAAGATTACAAAGTGCTTTATATATTTTATCTGACCCTCATAACATCCTGTGAAGTAGGAACATGTATTGTCCTTATTTTACAGATAAAACTGATTGAGAGTGAGTAATGATTTAGCAAAGGTCAAACAACTAGTAAGTAAGGTGGGGTTTGAACTTGGTCTCAAAACAGCAGGTCTAGTGTTCTTTCCACTATAAATGTGCTACCTTAGAAGTGAGGTATCAAGAATCAGGAGGGACCTTAAAGATCATCTAGTCCAGTCCCTTACCCCCCCACACTTTTTACAGATAAGGAAAGTGATGTGCAGAGAGGTTAAGTGATTTGCCCAAGGTCAAGATATTTCTTCTCTAGTTTCCTAGAAGAGTTATAGTGACCATGGACCATGGGCTGGGTAGGTCTTTTCATCTCATGGTAAGCATTGTTCTGTTACTCTTTGGAGTTGTAGAATCTGAGTATAAGGGCTCAGCAGGACTTGGGAACATAGAGTGTTGGAATAAAGTATAGAATGTCAGGGCTAGAAGAAACCTTAGAATGTAGAATGCCAAAGCTGGACAGGGACCTCAGGACACAATTCAATGTGGAAACAAACTTTAGAACATAGAATGTTAGAGCCAGAAGGGATCTTACAAGTGATCTAATTCAGTACTCCTGGCCCTTCTGTAGATGAGGAAAGAGGGTTCAGAAGAGTTTATGATTGTTCCCCCCCTCCCCCATCCCCCACCTTCTGGGCACATAGTAAGTTTGTAGCAGAATAAGGATTAGAATCTAGGTCTTGTGACTGCAGGCCATCTCTTTGCCATATGCTATGCTGCCTCTTCCTTAAAACCTTTGCCAACTAGTTGATGATGATCCAGAGGACAGCTATCATGTAAATAATCAATTCTGTTTTTCTTTAACCTTTATTATTTTGAAATCTATTGTCTTATGTGACTGTAGATATAATTTCATTTCTATATTCCCAAGGCTATCCCTGAATAGCCTATCAAGTACTCTATCAAGTATGTGTATAATTTTTCTCAAGAACTAAGTAATATACTGTTAAGTATGTGTGATGGACCACTTAGACATAGAAAAACATTCATTTACTACCAAAGTAGCCAGTGCATCCAGTAGTACAGGCTCTTAAGGTTTACTTTGCTGCCGTTCCAAATCTGAAAATCACTTACGTGGGAGGAGAAATTCGATTGAAGCTATATACAAGAAAAATGTGGAAAAGTTCCTTAGCTCTACTATTTTGGACCTGCACCGTAGCAGATGTGGAGAGGTAATCTATCAGTTTGTGAGTGTCTACAAAATGCAACTCTCTAGATAACAGGTTTAAAGTAAAGATTTAATACAGTCTCCATCTACTATGATGTTGCCGTGACAGTTTAAAACTCATTCTCTAAATCTCAGCAGACTTTATAGCTAGCAGTGGGCCAATATAAAGTTTAATAGCATTGCAACACATAAATCATCTTTTAAAGATGCTACTGGTAGCTCCAATATTAAATGCAGACAATCGTCTGTGTTATAAATAATTTATCAAACACCATTTCAGATTAGCCTTCCATGCTGAGTTATTTATTTTAGCCTTTACTGTACTATTCCTAAGGCACTTTTTGAAAGATCCATTACTGGTCAGTTTAATGAACTTGGGGGTCTGTTTTGTCCCCTCAAGCACTCTGGTACAGCTGTGGTGACCATTACATGGCTGATCTGGACCTCTCTGTGCCTTTTACAAGTGCCGCCCATTTGTCATGTAGTGGTAAATGGAGTTGCACATTGGAGTCCAGGGACACATTGTGTGATGTAGTGATGGAGACAAACAGATAGCTCTATAAAGTGCTGCCTGTCACAGCTGACTTGTATTATAGTACATCACTCTTATTGTAATCTCATTTAAGAAGCAGTATAGACCTGGGGGACTGATATTCCCAGTTAGCTTGGTCTTTGTAGCCATAAAGCAGGAAGTACTCCTTTTATATTCTCTGAACTTTTGAGGGGAGGGTATGCTTTTGGTTAGGATTAATTATTACAGTAACTCCTTCATAACACCATAATGAAGATTTGTCAGCATATTTGTTATAACCTCTTTTTCTTGGCCTGTTGCAATTTTGCATCCCTTTGTGCCTTGTGTTGTCTCTTTTAGAAATTGTTAAAGTTTTCAGGAGAATGCTTGGCTTGTTTATTAAAGGAAATTCATGGCTTTGGCAAAAAAAAATTTTTTTTGAAGCAGTTTTAACTCAATACTGATTTTATATTATGCCACTGATGTGGAGGTGGGGGCGAGAACGGAAGGAGGAGTGTAGTGAATAGGACATTGGATTGGGGGCAGGAGGGAAGCCAGAGGAACTGAGTTCAAGTACCTCTTCTGCTACTTACTAACTGTATGATAAAGGGCAAGTCACTTTACTTGTCTGAGTCTCAGTGTCTTGTGTAAAACGAGGTGGTCATACCAGATGACCTTTAGTGCCCTTTCAGCAAGCCTTAACGTTCTGTGTTCTGGGGAGCCCCTCCATGTCATGTCTTCTGTATCATAACCCACTAAGTTGTAATATCTCTTCCAGTTATATATTCTTTGTCCTGTGTTATATATTCTTTGTCCTGTGCTTTAATGTTCTAAGTTCTAAAGTCTTGTACGATTCTACTATTCTGTCCTTTTTTTCTAGCACTTGTTTTTAACTTAAAACAATATTATTTCAGGGTCCTTCCTTGGCTAGCATTCTGTGATTATACTTTGTATATGAGGACACTAGACTTGGAGCACCTGCAGGGTTCTGATTCATATGTCCTAGAATTCTATTGTCTTATATCCAAATATGTGCCATTCTCTACATAGAAGAAAGCTGCCTGAGCAGTTGGGCATGCTTTTTCAGTGTTTTTCCAGTAGTGGGGGTAGGGTAGGCTGATCTATCCTCACTCTGTCATCTAATCTCCCTTGTGACCAACGGGGTAAATTTGTGTGACAGCTGGCCAGAGTTAGGGGTGGCTCGTCTGGGGCAGCTAAACTGATCCAGGCCTTCCATTCCACATAGGTCTTGAACCCTTGACCCTGGCATGATTAGCATTATGTTCCAACCAAAATTAGTTGGTCGTAGTTAAAAATTTAAACCTTTACTGAGCCAGCCTTTCTCCCAGGTAAGTAAGTGTCTCTTGTGACATGGGTACCATCTGATTCTTTGAACAAGTGGCACCTGCACATTTTGCCACAAGGGATTAATTCTGAAAGCAATATGGATGCCTTTTTTCTATGGTATTATGGGTGCGATTGATTTCTTCTGTAGATCATAGTCCTTGGTGTTCTTCTTGATGATTTTGCCAAAAACCTTGGTAATGCTGCCTAAAGGTAATAAATGTTTTGTTGATCCCTAGAGAAAATATATTTTGCTCATTATCAAGAACGTATGCTTCTTGGTGTAAGACTGTACTTATCAAGCATTAACCAAAGAGAAACACTGTGGAAATATATTGGAAAGAGTGCTGGATGTGAAGTCAGGACATTTGGATTTGAATCCTAGCACCAGCAATGAGTAGTTGTGGGGTTGTGGGCAAGTCACTTCGCCCCTCTGAACTTTAGTTTTCCTCAGTTTAAAAATGGGGATATTTATTCCCCCTGTGTCTCAGAGTTTTTATGAAGGAAGTACTATGTAAACCTTAAAGTGCTTTAGAATGACCATTATCATTTAAACAGTCTTTATTGAAGAATTGAAAATATCCATATTTTACATGTTGATATATTGAAGACTTGTTAAATAGTACTAATAAAAGCAAAAATATACAAATTATCATTGATGTCCTAAGCAGGCTAGTCAGATATTTATAAAGACAGATGGTCTTTAATCAGCAGTGTGTTGAGAAACCATCTACAATTCTCTCCTGCTACAGTTCTGAGTTTTCCTTAGGAAATAGTAGAATTAAAATAAAAGGCATATACTGTGTCTTGTTATCCATCTTTTGGTCACTTTCATAATTAGGCTGTGACAGTAGGAAACCTATTATTCATGTGCTTTTCCGTGTCTAGAGAATGCTGAGATCGTCTTTGGAATAGTTGTCATTTTAGCAAGGAGTGGGGTAGGAGGAGAAATGGTTCCTCTTCCTTAGGGCTTGGCTTCAGGCACAGCTGATTGAACCAGAAGCAGTTCTGGGAGGGCTGTGTCACATTAAGACTGTTGGCAGTAGAATGATTATAATAATCGATGCACCTAGAACTGCTTTATGTTTAAAAAAGTGTTTTCACGTATTATCTAATTTGAACCATTGAATGTCAGCTTCACGGGACCTAAGAGATCATCTGATATGGGCTCCCTCTTCTCATTTTACAGCTGCTTTGAGGGAGAAGTGACTTGTTCAAGTTCACACAGTTAATTACATTGGGGCACTTCATTTGGACTCAGTAAAGCAGGTTGTTAGCAACTTCTTCAGCCCTGGGGCAGGTAGGTCTCTGCCATTAGTCATTGTGGTTGTTTGAGGCCACAAGTACTTACCTGGCTCTCCAGATTGCTTGAGTTTTGCATTTTAACCTTTAGTTTAACTTATTTTAACCTAAATTCTTTCAATCATTTTAATAAATAACATTGTAGGTCTACACTCCCCAAATAGAGGTTATTTCATATAGTGCTTTATTTTTTTAAAGTGACTATCTTTCTAGTTTCTTCCCTATAATAGTCATGACCCAATTTGGCCTCTTCAAGGTACCTGCTAGTACCATCACTTTCAGATTGCCTCTCAGAAAAACCCTGTCATCTCCACAGAGAGTCTTGGTAAATACAGGATTGGAATGACTGCAGTTTTTAGTGCCCTTTGTGTCCTTTACCACTGAGGTAGTGTCAGAAGGTCAGAGAATCAGATTGTTAAAACTGGAAGCAAATGTGGAATGCTAGAATTGGAGAGACCTCAAACCTGGAATTGCAGAGTGAGAAGGGTACACAGCAATAATAACAATAACAATGGTAACTGACCTACATACATACATACATATAGATGTAGGTGTAGATATCTATATCTACATGTCTTTAAAATTTATATATTTACATAAATTATCTCCTTTGAGCCTTATAACAACCCAGTGGGGTAGGTACTCCAGATATTAATCACCATTTTTATAGATGAAACCAAGGTTTAGAGAGACTCAGTGACTTCTCTACAGTCACATGGTTAATAAAGTCAGGTCTTCAAATTTGCTTTCTGTTATCAGTGCCTACCATATTCCTTCACAAGCATTTCACCTAGTCTAACCCTTTCATTTTTTTTTAGAATGGAAACTGAGGCCCAGTAGAGTTAAATGAGTTTTCTAAGCTTCTGCCACTACTGGGTAGCAGAGCTATGATGGGAACCCAGCTGTCAACACATCTGGCCCTGTGCTATATCATGCTGTAGCTCCAAAGGATTCTAGCATTCATTAATGCTATGGATAAGAAATTTTGACCCTACGTTGTGCATCAAAACTCTTTTCTACTCTTCCCTGCCTGAGTTGGATATAGATTGGGCAGTGTTAAGAATTTGGCATCATTTTGTGAAGTACAAATTATGGAATCCAGTGATGTTTATAAATGTGACAAACGTTTCTGAGCTTGAGATAGGCTTGCACTGTCACAGAGCTGCTTGGCTTAGGCCACCCAGGTACTAAATTTCAGTGTGTCTCTTTCATTGAGTCTGTAGAGGGAGCTAATGTCGCTGGAATAAGTTGTTATTGCTTGGTGCAGCCAATACAGAAAGTAGTGGGGGGAGGTTCTTCTTCAAAATGTTTATATCTGCATATTAGTCCTGACTGCCTTCTAACAGCTTCTTATCTCATGTGGTAGGCGGGTTCATATGATGGGACTGGAATTTGGATTTGGGAATTTTCTGCTTCGCCCAGAACATTGGAAAGGACTATGGAAGGGACCTTAGAACACAGAATCTTAGAACTTAGACTGTGAGAACCAGAAGAGACTTTAGAACATAGCATGTTGGAATTAGAAGGACTTTTATAACATAGAATTGGAACGTTGAACAGAAAATGTTGGAGCTAAAAGGGACGTTCTATTCCTGGTCAAGGATGAAACAAACCAGACCAGGTTTCCTTGTTGGGAGGTGTGACATGGTCAGAATTTATGTATTTAATTTTATGAGTTAGCTTAGTTTTGCACACTAACCCCAAACTGGATTTCCCAGTTTCTTGCCCAGATTCTGAACTAACATAACTTAGCAGACTTGTCAAGTTTGGCTTCAGATACTTGCCTGCCCTCACTTCCTTGCCTTTACCTTTTTGGATCCTCTCACTACATTTAATCACTGGCTTCCCTCCTGTACACCCATTCTTGGTATTCTTCCTCTTTCCTACTTGCCTTATCCTGCATGCAGGCATTGAGGATAGGGTCTGGGCCTAGGACTTTGTTGGCACAGGGAACTCATGAATAAGGAAACTCCTTCTAGAAATGCAGTTTAGCACCTAGTCTGCAATTTACAGACAGTGTAGTTAAATGACTTTTCAAGGGTCATGTATCAGAGGCAGGACTTGAACCCAGGGCTTCTAGGTTTTGAGGCTCAGTTGTATATCATTATACAATATATAATGACATAGAACTTACATCATTATAAAATTATAATTATAGAATTGGAAGAGACTTGGAAGCAGTGGCCGAATTTCAAAACAAATTTAAGCTGCACATCGTGATGTACCGGCACTATTCGCATTTATTGGTACCTTCTTTCCCTTCTCCCTAAAGTTGTTATACCTCTTCTCCCAGCCCCCCACCCCAAAGAAAGACTTATTTGGGAGGTTGTACTCATCACATTTTTATTTTGAACATTGAGAAATTGATAGCATATCTCTCTAAAAGTTTTAGCAATACTGAAATTAAAAAAACAACAACAACCTTATACTGTAGAAAAATGCAATCGACTTGCAGTCATAGGATCAAAGACTTAGAAGTTCGAAGTACCTTTAGAGATTTTGTAACCCAAGCCCTTCTTTTAGTGGGGAAGTAAGTTGAGGTGTGTGAGGGTTAAGTGACTTGCCTAAGGTCACAAAGCTGAGTGAGGATTTGAGACCTCCAGGCCTCTAATTCCAAAATCCATTGTGCTAGATTTTGCTATACCATATTGCTGTAATATAACTAGAGTCAGAAAAAGCCTGAGTTTATGGCCCAGCTCTGTCACTTACTAACTGTGTCATCCAAGGTAAATTAGATCCCTTTCTGGACATTGAAAATCGACTAGAACCATGTCTCTATCCCTCTGTGATATCTATGATAGATGGTTGGTTGATCATTCAGCCTCTGTGTAGTGACACAAAACTCATTTAAAAGTGGCCCGTTTCACTGGGCGTGCCCCCCCCCCTTACTTCTTGGAGCTTCTATGGAACCATTGAGTCTTGTTCTGTGCCAAGCCATGACAGTCCTCCGGCTATTTGAAGATGGTGATTGTGCTCTTTCTGAGTGTCTCTTCTCCATGCTAAAATGCTCTTCAGCTATTCTTCATGTGATATGGTTTGAAATCCTCTTACTGTTCTGATTACCCTCTTCTGGAAACAGGATTATAGGATTTAGAGCTGAAAGTGATCTTAAAGATTGTCTGACTGAACCCCCTGGTTTTATTAATCAGGAAACTGAGGCTCAGAGAGGTTAAGGGACTTGCCTGTAGTCACAGAGATAGTAAGTATCTAAGCTGGGATCCAAACTCACGTCTTCTGGCTCCAAATCCAATGTTCTTTCCGCTATCCCATGGCGTCCTTTCTGATTTGTGGCACCAGATTTTGTCTTCTAAAAGAGAATCACAGGAAAAGGAGGAATACTTAGCTTGAAAAAAAAAGACTCAATAACGATCAAGTTTGGGATGTTGAGGGAATGGGATTGGGCATGGAGAGCATTTCTGGTTTCCTTCAAATGGTCTGCTTGTAACTCAGCACAATTCACTTCAACAAACATTACACATCTGTTGTGTGCACAGCGCTATTGCTGGCTGCTATATCCTAGCTACTGCTAGTTACTGGAGAAAATAAAGTCTAAATAAAATATAATCCTTGTCCTCGTGGAACTTAGAGCCAAGTCAGGAGATAAGCTATACACATAGATAACTTTTACATATAATAACACACAGTAAGAACATTAGGTATAAAACAAAATGCTCTTTGATGTCTGAGGGAAGGATGTTTCATGATGCATGTGTCTTATGAGTTGAGCTTTGAAAGATGGGTAGGAATTTAGGCAAAGAGGGGGAGGGGGAAGAGAAGGATGCTCCTGGCATAAGAAAGACAGAGAGGCAAGACAGCACTGGATGTAGTTGTGGTATGATGAGTAATCCAATTTGATTGGAGCATAGAGAATGGAGACGAGAGTTTTTATTAGATACTGGAATATAGCGTAGCCCAGATTTTGGTGAGCCTTGAATGACAAGTTTGCATTTTACTCATTGAATAGGGAGCCACTAAAAATGTGTATGATTGGTTTTTGTCAGCAGTTTCTATTATAAAATGAGCATGTCTTCTGTTGATTTCTTGGTATTATGTTTCTCTTTTGATTTTGCATCAGGTTTATTAACCATAAGGCAAGTTGGTGTTATTGTTTCTTGTTCTAGTTATTAAAACACAAGATTACAGATTGACAGTTTTGCATTCAGTGATGGCAAACATTTCTTTTTTTCAGGAGGAAGAAGCTAAGAAGCTAGTAAGTGAGGCCATTTCAGCTGGGATCTTCAATGACTTAGGATCTGGGAGTAACATAGATCTCTGTGTTATCAGCAAGTCCAAGTTGGACTTCCTCCGTCCATTTGATATTCCCAACAAGAAAGGAAGCAGGTGAGCAAATTTGATTTTTGCTTGTTTAAGCACAAAATGAGCTGGAAGAACATTGAGGACATTGATTGCGAAAATATATAATGTTGGAGCTGGAAAGGTTCTCTGAGTGTAGAATGTTAGAGCATAGAACACAAGAAATTAAGGGGTAGAAGATCTCGCATCATCTAATCCAGCGCCCTCATTTTACAGCTAAATAGGCCCAGAGAGGGCAAGTGACTTATTCATTAATACATAACTAGTAAGTGAGGGATCTGGGATTTTAACCCAGCCACATCTTCTGACTCTTAAGCGTAGAGTTCTTTCTGTTATGTCACACTGGCTTCAGTTTTTTCTAGTTTGTCTTAGGTCTAGGCCCCTACTGTGCCTCTTCTGCACAAGTACACTTCACATTAAGAAAACGAATATCAAGCCTTATCTTATAAGACTGGTGAGTTAGGAGAATTATTTGCCTTATAAAGGTTTCATTAAATTGTACGTGGGTTTCTCTGTTGAATTTAGGTTTTGATTTATATGATCACTCAACTTTTCCTCATTAAAGTGTGAGCTGTTTGAGGGCAGGGACCATATTTTTGCCTTTCCTTGTATCCTCAGTGCTTAGCACAGTGCCAGACAGATAGTAAGTGTTTAATAAATGCTTGTTGACTTGATTTTCCACAGTGTGAGAGATGGTATATTTCAGTGAAAAGAGCACCAGGAGATCCAATTTCTATTGCTTAATGACACTGTGACATTTTAACTTGACTTCTCAGGGCCTTAATTTTCCTTTCTTTAAAATAGAAAAGGTTGAACTCTATGGTTTCTCCTAGAGTCCTCATAGTGTTACTATTCTGTATTTTATACTTAAGTAGTCCATGTTCCTACATCTTTCTAGCTCTCTGGTGGCCTCCAGAAGCTGTCTTATAACTAAACTTTGAACAGTATCCATAGGAGCTTCTGAGATAGGTGTTCTTTCTGGATGTTGAGGGTTTTTTGACCCCAGCTTATGGCTACACGGATAAACATAATAGTCTTTTGGCAGGTACTCACCAAGGTGCTGAACTTGTCCAGTGGTCATTGAGAAATAAATGGTATAATTTATACTTAGTTATAGAATTACTAAGGGCGGAAAGCACCTCATACTATCATTAACCAGCCAATGGCTATCCTGTGTATTGTGATGCCCTGACCATGTACTGGTTTTGTATGGGCCCTACCCCCCGCACCCCCAAAGGTGGTTTGTGTGAAAACATATTTAGAAATTGCAGTTACTAAATTGTGCATCCAGGAAGAAAGAAAGGACTGTTTATTTAAAGTAACAATGAAAATAATAGACCACTCAGTCAAGAAAAACAGATTCTGAGCCTAGTTTGGTCACTAAATCATTGTTTGACTTTGGCAAGGTGCTTCATCTCTTTGGGCTCAATAAAGGAATTGGACTAGATGATTTCTAAGGCCTTTGAGCTTTAGTGTTTTCCTCAACCCATAAATTATTAGAACTGAAAGTGGAAGAACATGAAATATTAGAGCTGGAAAGGACCTTAGAATCTTAGAAATTATCTAAGCTGACCTCATTTTGCCAATGAGAAAATAGGTTTGGAGGAAGAAAATACTGATCCAGAATCATTCAGCTCATTGTGGCAGAGCCTGGACTTGATTTGGGTTTCATGACTTGTACTTAAAGCTGGAGGGAGAGCAGTCAGAGGAAGCTGGAGAGTGGAAAACAGAACAGTTATCCCAGGATGCCATCTGTAACAGATGTGACTTGAGGATATGAACTTGGTGACAGAGGTTGAGATGTATAGATTCAACTTTCCAAGGGCTTGTCACAGGTCTGGGCTGGGCCCTTGCCTGCAGTCTAGACACTTTCAGGGCATAAGGCTAAGTGGGTCCAACCTTCACATTTCTTTGTCTTCCCCTCTTCATGAGTGTTGATACTGATTGAAGAAATGTTCATTGGTTAATCTGAGCCTTAAGAGTTCCCTCAGCTATTGAGTTCTGCAATCTGTGGTTTTTAAGTGCTCTGTGGCTAATTTACCCAAGGTTAAAAAAACATTACCTTGTATGTTGCTGAAGATAAGGGCTTTGTAACTCAAGGAGATAAAAAGGCCCCCCCCCCCCCAAATTTCTAATCCAACAGTGAGCACCTCATCCACACAGTGATGAAGATTTTGTTCCAAAGTGGTCATGTTGTCACTCCTAGAAAATTGCATCAGGGCATTTCCTCATTCAGGCTCCTAAGAACAAGCCTGGTGGTGGGGGTTACCTTGTACTCCTAATGATTTGAGAATATAGATTCCTAGTATGAGATCATAGTATAATAATAACAGCAAACATTTATTGCTTATCATGTGCAGAGCACTTTTTTGGTACATGGGCTGATCTTTAAGATTCAGAGCTGGGAGGACCTTTAGAGAGAAATCAGATCAGCTTCCTCATTTTTCGTCTGTGAAAGGGAAATGGTAGTTATTAAATGTATTTCTGTAATGCTTTAAAGTTTACAAAGCTTTTTCTCGAAGCAAAGCCGACAAAGTACCTGAACAAGCATCATGACCACCTCTGTTTTGTAAGCAAGGCTCATAGAAATTTGACTTGCTCAAATTCTCACAACTAGTAACTAAGAGTTTGAATCCAGATTTCACTCTTAAGCCCCAATAAGTTTTCCAGTACAATTCTGCAGAGGAAAACAAGAATCTGTTGTGATTTCCTCTGTGTGGGTACTTTGGGATCTGGCAGAGAGCATAGTGAAGCCCTGGATTTAGAATCAGGACCTGAGTTCAAATTCTGCCTATTACAAACTTTATGACTTGGTACAAGTCATCTGGCCCCACTTTCCCACCTGTCACATGAGTGATTGTATTAGATGACTTTTTTTTTTTAATGGTACAATAATATTTAGCTTTTATTATACTCTTCCAGGAGTTTGATACTTAACATGTTAAAATACGAGACTACTGAGTAGCTTTTCATTTTCGATTCAACTGGATGTGGAGTCAGGAAAACTCATCTTCCTGAATTCAAATCTGGCTGCAGACATTTACTAGCTGTGTGATGCTAAACAAGGCATTTAATCCTGTTTGCCTCAGTTTCCTCATAACTGGAGAAGGAAGTGGCAAACCATTCCAGTATCTCTGCCAAGAAAACCCTAAATGGGATCACAAAGAGTTGGCTTTGTGAAAAACTGAATGACTGAAAAACAACTGAACAACAATTTACTAATAAGGGATCACCCCTCTCCACTGTTTTGTCATTGTTGTTTGTCCTTTGGTTCTCAAAGAGGACCATGACATCAGGTGATAGATGACTTATTTTTTAATAGACTTTTATTGATATGTTGTTTTTACATTGCCTCAATCTCCCTGATATACAGATATACCCCCAAATGACTGTGGATTATGTGATTCTAGACTACCCTCAGGTTTTGTACAAACCAGCTTTTGGCCAAGAGGGCAGCCTACCAGACCAAAATGATTTAGTTGTAGTGTTTGCTTACATTTTAGAAAAAGCTTCTTTTGCAGTTTGCATTCTTTCTGAGCTGTGGTTTTAGAGATTACATGGTTTGGGCCCTGCAGAGATCTAGAGATGGCTAAAGAGAATGAATGCTCTTTCCTCTGCCTCCTTCCAGGACAAATCTTCGGTTAAAAGGAGGGTAGATATTTGAGGTGCGCATGTCCTGTTCCAGCCAACAACTTTCTGTGAGCCCAAATGAGGCTTGATATTTATGGAAATGAACCTCCAGTTGGGGACGGATGGGAGGAGCAGTTGGGCTTGCACTGGCATTTGACAGTGTCTTAATTCCCAGCCCCAGCGTGAGGATTAACTGTACAAATATGTACCTTACACTCTGCACAGTACTGCTCAGATGCTTTGTTTCCCAATTCTGAATAGTTTAGGTCCGACACCTTCAGCAGTGCAGAACTCAGTTTATAACAGAGCAGCCCATTCCATTCTTTGACAGTGATTATATTGACTTGAAATCTGTGTCCCTATAACTTTCACCCATTGGTTCCAGCTACTACTCCCCTCCCCCTCCCCGCAGGTGCCATGTGTGAGCTTATGCCTTGTCAACCTAAAGAGTGTATGAGAGCATTTTCAGTTTCTTGCGTGAAGAAGTTAAGGCAGCAGAAGTTAAGAAAGATCACTGTGGGCTGGGAGTTCAGTCTGGATTTGAGTCTCAGACCTGCTACTTAACTAGTTTGCTGTATCTTGAGAAAAATCCCTGCATCTCTCTGGCCCAATTTCCAGTTCTGTTTTAAGGTCTCTTCTAGCTCTAACATTCTCTTTTCTAATATTCTCCTTTCAAATGTCCTTTTCAGCTCTTGGATTTGAAAACCAAGTTCACCTTTACCCCTTTCTCTTTTGTCCTCCATAGGTTTGGCAGGTACAAGTGTGAGAAAGGGACAACTGCTATTCTTACTGAGAAAGTCACTTCCCTGGAAATTGAAGTGCTGGATGAAACAGTACAGACAATGGACACTTCCTAAAAGGGCTCGCTCATCAACGCCATTGATCAGAAGGTTTGGGGTTGCCCCTAGGTCACCTCATGTAAAACCAATGTATCACTAATAAACAAATGGTAATTATGTAGCTAAGGCAGATGTGTCATTTTATATGTTTTGGTTTTTTTTTTAAATTATCTCAATTGCCTTACAGGATGTTGAATATTCTCAAAGTGTAACAGCAGCTTACATTTCTGTAGTTCTTTAATGTTTACAGTTTTCGTGTTAGGTAGGTAGTATCCCCATTTTATAGATGAGGCATCTGAGACTCATAGTCATCGAAGTCCTATACCTATTGAAGTGTCTGAACTACGATTCAAAGTCATATATAATGTCTAGTTACTATATTATGCAGCTGCTATCCAGATCAAATTATAAAATAAAGTTATAGGACTTTTAAATACTTTTTCTTTGGCGGGGAGGCAGAGGGAGGTGATAGGGGTTAACTGACTTGTCTAGGGTCACACAGCTAGTAAGTGTCTGAGGCCTGATTTGAACTCAGATCCTCCTGACTCCAGGACCTATGCTCTATCCACTGTACCACCTAGCTGGCCCTTAAATACTTTTTCAAAATAAGTTCCTATGTTATTTTATAGCAGGTAAGTACTGGTCCCTTTCTCTTCTGATAGATAGCCAAGCTAGGTGAACACAACCTGCTGTGGTCAAGCCATTTCCCTGGTTTTCAGCAGTAGTATTTAAAAAAACATCCACCTGAGGCTGACTTTAGCTTGGAATATGCAACCCTTACGTCACTGTGTTTGTTTACTGTTGTCATCCTTAAAGGTGATTTTTACTGTCAGTAACTTAATGGAGACCTTTGCAAGTGCCTAAGTTTGAGATAATGCTTTGAACTTATTTAGGCTCTACCGTTTACCTAGCCACGTGTCCGACATGGCTTCCTAATCTGTAAAACAGAAGAATTGGACTAGATCCCTTTCAAGGGGGTCCCTTTAAGCTCCAGTATTCTATATCTTCAGCTCTCCAAGTCTCTTGGGACAGTTGTCTTCTCTTGTCAGATGCTGAGGGAATTAGATTAAATGACATTATAGAGGTATCATTCTATTCAAACATACACACACACGTGTAACCCTTCTTACCCCAGTTTTTATTTCAGTATTGGAGAACAAATATTAAGAACAAAGCAGACACTGCATTTGAAGAAAATCTCAAAACCCTACATTGTGGCCACAGAAATAATTTCACACGTCGGGGGTGGGTTTGAGGCAGTATATCAAACAGCACAAAGTCCTGCTCGAGTGCCTCACCATAGCTCTACTTCAGACAAGCAGGAATCCCACCAACCAGGGAGTCCTTTTCACTCTGACCCACTGGAGCATCGCCAGCTCCCAGGAATGACAGTTTTGTCTATGTATAAAAACACATTCCATCCACATCCTTCAAAAGGTTACGTTTACCATGAGTTCACATTTATAAGTTCATTTTCACAGTTAATTAGACCTGGACTAATCCTGTTGGGGAAAACAAGATAAGCAGAACATTTCTGTACATAACTGAGTTGGACATTTCTCTTGAATGATGCCATCCACAGTCTTGGTTGGCATTTGTATATGAGCAAAAACAGCACAAATATTTGAACTTGTTAAGGCTGACAAGGGTGGAACAAAAACATTGAGAGGAAACCTTGGCTACATTCAAGCAGATGAGTTTTGGAGAGAAAAATAAATGATCTTTAGTGAAAATTTGCTTCATGAATTTCTGGTAGAGAGGAAGCGACTGGGGCTGGGAGCCAGGAAATGTGGATTTTAGTCCTGGCTTGACCATATAATTTGCAGTGTGACCTTGAACAAGTCACTTCCCCTATATGGGCCTCAGTTTCCTTCTCTGTAACATGAATAGTTGGATTAGACAATCCTTTAGGTCCCTCCCAGCTCTACCACGCTATAATTCTAACTCTTCCCTACTTCTTATTTAATGAGATATAAACTGATAAAACATTAGCAAAATCTCCACTTTTCCATGAAAAAATTTAAAACCACCAAACCAATACTCCTACTCCCCACGTTTTCACTTTGCAACAGAGAACACCACACACAGAGTTTGATCATATAAAAAGGATATGAAGGACTTGATTAAATGTACTATTAACCATTTGCAAAAGAGGGTTATTAGCAGTTATACAAACCACCAGTCCATGGCAAATCTTACATTTGTATAAACACTGACAGACAATTCAATGAAGGAATTCTTTTTTGGCATTTCACATTACAATTGAGATACAAAGAGTGCTTCATTGGAAATTTCCCTGAGACACCCTTATTAACAGAACTATCCTTTATTATGCACAACTGTTTAAAGAAAGGACTCTCTGAAGAGGAATGGTAACTGTCCTGAGCTTCTCCCCCCACCCCCCCTTCATCCCACTCCCACCCCCAAGGTTGCACTGCCTCTTCACTTTAAAGCCAGGACCAAAAACCTGCAGAACTACCCGGGCCTCTTCTCAGTTGTTCCACTCATGGGCCACCAGTCAGCTTCTTTGGAGAAAGAATATTCAAGTAAGATTAAGTGATGATGGCTTTGTTGTGTGCATCTCTTCTGGATTCAAGTGCTGGCGTTCCAGATGTGCATCTGTTTGGCTAGCTGGTGTACATAGCCAATGTCAGGTCTTTGGTCAGGGTCTGGATATATGCACATACTGACCAGTTCCCGCAACTGAAAGAGAAGAAAGAGAACTGTATCCATTACCATGGAGGGAATCGTCCTTTGAAGTAATTAGAGTGGAGACTGACATTCCAAAAGTCTTGAGCTAAGACCTTCACTATTTACTCAACTGCTGAACAAGTGAGGCTTCATTGGGTTGAGATCTAACTATAATTAAATCCAGTTAATTTGAGTTTTGAAATAGACGGAAAAAACCCATAAATGCAGGTGGTATCTATACTCCCAAGATAAAGAGAGGTAAGTGAAGCTATTAAGCCCATTTTTACATAGAAGAAAAGGCTACACACATTTGGACATATTATATATTTCCATATTTTATATTTTTAACTTCAAAAGGTTCATGACTTTCTCAGTGTGGAGCACTCTATCCATCTTTGCAGATCACTACTGGGGGGAAAAAAAAACCCATTGTTGGTTAGGTTCTTCACCAGAAGAAGGTTTCTCATCTGCTTTTATTTAGATTGGGGTCCAGATGGCAGGCATAGTCCATGGGCCCCTAACTGATTCAAAGACTTTATATCTTGGCAGAGCCATTGAGAACCCAGGGTCACCTGCACACAAGGATGAGTTTTCAGCAAAGAACTTCAGGAGAACGTTTAATATTTTAGAGGGAAAAGCATTGACATTTCCTCACAGAAACGTCTTCACAGTGCAATGAAGCACTGAGCTATAACTAGAGATAAGGTACACCACAGAACCTGGGAGTGTGGATGTAAAATGGCAATCATGAAGATGCTAAGACCAGAGGACACAACTCAAGGATAGGGCTTATTGATGATCATAAATGCATTAAAATGCAAAAGGGTTACAATTAGACTACCCACCTCCCAGCCCCCTTTATTGTACACATGAAAGACAGGAGCTTTTAATTACACAGACTAAAAGCTGCTCATACCTCCAAGGCTGGGGGAGGAACAGCCTTGAGCCTCTGATCTTCTCACATTATCCTGATAGCCACAGTGCCAATTATTTTAATGGTAATTAAAATAATGACCTTATAAAGTACACATCTTAAATTGCATCACTGAGCTCACTGCACTGTTTTCTCATTTAAATACCTAGCCACTGCCCAGCACACACGGTTTTTGGGCGGCCGAAGGGGATATACACCAAGTGAATACATTGAGTGCCCTGTGGGCTCAGCATTTCACAAGCTGCATCCCATGAATGCATTTCAGTTACTAAACGAGGTTCAGGAGAACAACAGTACAGGAAGAGGGAGGGTGCAAACAGAGCCTTGCATTGTACGTGTTTTGTCCACAGGGTCACAGAATTTTAGAGTTGGAAAAGGGACCTTGGAAGCTGTCTAGTCCAACTCATACCTAAAAGGAAACCCCACTGTAATATGCCTGTCGAGTGATCATTCAGTCTCTACTTAGAGACCTCGGGGAAGGAGGAACCTCTACCACCAGCTCCTAAGGCAGCTCAGTTCACTTTTTGACAATTCTAACAGTTGAAAAGGTAGTTGATTTCTTTTCCCCCAACATCTAGTCTTGTTAGCTTCTTTGTGGCTTTTGCCCATTGTTCCTAATTCTGTCCTCTGAGACCAAACAGAACAATTTACTACAGAATATGGCATTGTTAGAGGTTTCAGGTACATGGCATGAGTATAAAGGATCATTTTGGAAGCTTAGCTAGCTACATGTAAAGATTGACAGTAAAACATTTTTAAATGGATTCTAGTTCTAACTGCCAATAGTAGCCTTTGGCTTTCCTTCTCTGTCCCATTCCCCTCATCTGTAAATTAAGAGGGTTAGACTAGATAAGAGGTGTCAACCATGTGGCTTGCATCTCCCTATAACACTCCTGAGTAAGGCCCAAGCCAGATTAAAATGTCATTGGGAAATATTTAACATAATAAAAATGGAATAAAACATAGATATCACAATGTAAAATCAAGCCCATATGCAGCCCTCAGGGATTCTTATACACAGTTTGTTGGTCCCCATTTCTGTTTGAGTTTGATGCCACCAGACTATAGATGAACAGACTGTGTTCTAACATCCTTTTCAGCTCTGACATTGTCTGAGTCTCCTATTTCAGCTCTAAAGTTTTATCTACTTTGGAGCTTGGCAGATTTGAATAACCAAGAAAAACTGTCATCAAGTTAAAGTTTATCAATATATTCTAATGCCTTTCACTTATGTGTACACATGGCGTTAGGTAAGTTTGTATTCCTAGTTCCTAAGGAACTGAGAAGCTTGAGGTGGTCACATTTTCTCTGACTTCTGGGAAACAACAGGTAAAAATGCTTCTTGAAGGTAAGAACCTCATCACTGGTGGCCACAGCAAGATTCCCAACTGAAACAGTGAAAACTAGCTATCACGTTTTTGATTTGGGGAACTAAAACTTCTAACGGAGAAGACTGGTTGATGTGGTGCTCTCAGAGGAAGTTCTCTTCATTGTGTGACTGTCATAGAAGTTTTCACAAGTAAATTCAAACCCCAGTCCTCAAATTCCAAATGAACATTCCCAATGTGAACAGTCTTGCCAAGAAAAGAGGGATGCTAGTGATACTTTCCACTCAAAAATATTTATGAAGCAACATGATTTAGGGGAGGTCACTAATGAAGCGGAGATTTGCATCCTGGCTTTACTGCCTAATATCTATACAACCTTGGGCAAATTACTGAGACACTTTGGGCTCTTTTCTGATTGCTAGGATGAGAAGCTAAATGATTTTCAGCTTTGAGGGAAATATGAAATTTTGAATCCTTTAATATTTAGTGCACAACAGTTTCCCAATATAAAATTGGGTTAATTTCTTGGATAGGATACATATACATATGTACATATATACATGTATATGTGCACACACACGTATATATACGTGTGTGTGTGTGTGTGTGTGTGTGTGTGTGTGTGTGTGTGTGTGTGTGAGAGAGAGAGAGATCTTCCAGGTTTCCCTGACTAAAAGTGGTGGGTTCCATCAATGTATTTCTAACCCCAAAATGTTCCAGGACTGCATTAATTTGGAAAATATTAAACTAAAACATTCAAACAAAACCACCATGCCCATTCCAGTGCATAAATGTTAACAAGCACATAAAAAGATGTTAGCCATTGATAATAAAAACAGCAACCTTCTACCTCCAAGAATTCAGAACAGCAGAACATAAGAATTATTCCCACCAGTAACCTCAAGTTTCAAAAACAGAATACATACAGTTAGTGGCTATCTCCTGCCTGGGGGTGTTAATGAGGTGAGAAGGGAGAAAAATGTATTTCATAATGCATCCTTGGGTCTCTGGTTTGTTGGAGCTGCTATCACGGAGCACATGTACATCTCTAGTAAGGATTATTCCTTTCTTGGGAAAGGACTTTGCTGCTATTGCCTTCAAAGTATTCTAGGTTGCTAGTAGATGTAGATCTCAAATCACAAAAGCTCTACAGACCCTCCTTTACCTGGCTGTTCGTCATCACTCTCAGTATAACTCATGCCCTGGGAAGGCCTAGGCTCCTTAGAAAGGGAGCCATTCATCTGCTTTTGATGATAAAAACCATGAAGCTAAAGACAAAAGGGGATTATATTCTATTTATTCAATTTATAAAAAGAAGGGGGAAAAAAGGAACCTGGTTGCTAGGAATAGCAAACAGCAGGGCGAGAGAGTAAGAGGTCTCTTGCCTTCTCCAGCGTTCTGTTAATAGTGTCTAACACCATCTGGAGTCCTTCTCTGGGACCCAGTCTTGGAAACCATTCTGCTCACCCTGGACTACATCAGTGCACTACACATACTCTTTAGCATAGCCAGAGGGAGGCATGCAGACAGTAATTGTGCAGACAGGAAACACATCTGTCAGCTTACACAAATTCTGGCTGCCAGCAGGTACATCCTCAAGTGTTTGCTATGTTACCAAGTGTGGCCAACCACACATGGACATTTCTAGCAAAGTCCACACATAAAAAGGAAGGCAGGGATAGTGTGTAAGGAGAAAAGACACTGGAATTGAAGCCAAAGGGACCAAGTTTGGAATTCCAGCTCTGCGAGGCATTTATGTGCTATGTAACCTTGAAAAGTCACCTTAAGCTTAAGTTCCTTACCTAAAATGACCAAGATGAACTAAATCCCTTAAGGTTCTTTCTAGGCATAACACTCTGTAATTCTGTGTAAACAGTGTCTGTGGAAAATTAAATAGGGGTGGGGCAGCTAGGTGGCGCAGTGGATAGAACATCAGCCCTGAAGTCAGGAGGACCTGAGTTCAAATCCAGCCTCAGACCAAACACTTGACATTTACTAGCTGTGTGACCCTGGGCAAGTCACTTAACCCCAATTGCCTAAAAATAAAAAATAAAAAAAATTAAAAGAAAATTAATTAGAGTTTAAAAGGTCCAGGGGCAGACAGAATTAATTGCCTTTTGTATCTGAAGGTGCTGGTACCATTGCCAGTTGTGGCCATAAAGACAATAACTGGCATGGCCCCTAAAACTGTTAACAGAAAAACAGATGAATTGGTGACTCCAGCTATTCCCAGCTTTAACTCACCTTCTCAGAGTAATGTTCTCCTGGAAGAGGAGGGTAGTCACATTGCTCTATCTTCTGACAAAGAGAAAAAAGATTCATTTTATCTCCATAGAAGGGACTTTGAAGAGCCGCCATCTGTAGAAAGGAAACACAAAATGAATTTTTAGTCTAGCAGTTGCACAAAGCTGTTTCTTGATTCTAACAAGTGACAGTGATATTTGGCCACCAACTGGGACCCATATCTAGAGTACACTGCCCCATCCCCCTTCCTGGGCAAGTCATGTAAACTCTTGAGTCTCATGTTTCCTCATCTGTAAAATGGGGATAAAAACATTTTTTTACCACCTGCCTTCTAGCTTTGTGAGTATAGTGCTTTGTAAACTTTAAAGTGCTACAGAAATTGTTATTCAATACTCCAAGGATCTACAATCTCATTGATAAAAATAATGCTTTCCACTAATACGTACTGGAAGCCCTTTATGCCTTAAAGGAGGTTTGGGGTTTTTTATATTTTTTTCTTTTTCTGTTTTTTTTTTTTAGTTGTTGGGCCAAAACACATTTATTATCTCGTGGGCAACCTGGTGATGATGTCCTCCATACGTAGCTAAGCTAGTGCCCAGACAACAGTCATGGCTCTGTCATCTGGCACAAGGTCAAAACCTTTCAAGCATGAGAGGGCCTGCCAGAGCTTCTGCTCCACTAGCAGGATGTGCAGGAATCCTGGGTCACCCTCCTGTCAGGAGGGGGCACCAGGAAGACTTCAATGGAGGATTATCAGTTACTGTTATTTCTCATCTTCCCTCCCTGTCAGGCCACCTGGTAAGATAAATGGTTCCTATTTGTTTTTCTAGTTTTCATAACAACAACAAAAAAAAAATAGAAGAAAAAAAAAACTTCCTAATTAGACTTCATTAAAAACCACCCATTCAGTTCTGTGGAATCCCACTGAGACATCTGACTTCCTTAGATCATTGGGAGTGGAGGGGGCTGAATGGGAGGGAATGACATTTCTTTAGCAAGACCCAAATACCCAGATTTATAAAGTAGACCTAAGAAAAGGAGAATGAGTATCCATCCATCATAGAAATTATCACAGTGGGAGCCCTGTGGTCTGTGATCACATGAGGCCAGAGAAAGGGTCATTTGCTCCCTGGCTGGAAGAATTAGCACCACTTACTTGGGAGAAACTAGGATTGTCCTCTGGCTCCCCGAGAAGAGGCTCTTCAAGAGAGCGGCAACAAAGGGGAAGGGCTGAGACACAAGTGGATAATCCAAATTACACAGGGGCCTCTCAGCTTCATATCCTGCCTGGTTCCACAAAAGTGGAAAGTCTGATGCGAACACATTCCCTTTGGAAGGACAACAGCAGCAGCAGCAGCAATTCACAATACTGCTCTTAGCTTACAAAGTACTTCCATTACAACTGCCCTCTGAGGGGAAAAGTGCAATTATTACCATTTGACAGATAAAGAAACTGAGGCTCAGAGAACAGGAATGGCAGAACTGAAACTTGAACTTAGGTCTTCTTCAAATCTTTCCAAGAGTAGCATAAATCAATTCGCCTTTCTGTTAGGAACCAACAGCAAAAGGCTGCCGCTTTTGGCCTCAGTTTCCTCATCTGTAAAACAGGGATAGCACTACTCGTGCTAACTACCTCACAGGGTAATTGTGAGGGAAACACTTTGCAAACTGCAAAATAACAAAAAATAGCACATTTATATACCCATTTAAGTGCCTTGATTTATTCATTAGTAAAATGTGGTCAGACCAGATTTTTTTTTCCAATTTTTAATATTTGTTTTTACATTGCCTACATTTCCACATATACACATACACACATATATATATATTCACATGTGTGTATATACATATACATGTGTGTGTGTGTATGTATTCCCCCTTCCTCTTCTTCTCAGAGAAACATCCCTTATAGCAAAGAGGAAGAAAAAATAATACAGCAAAACTAACCGACAGATCACCCAAGTCTCCCTTGGAATACCATGTTCCACACCCATAATTCTGCCCTCTGCAAAGAAGGGAAGAAGTTACACTCTCCTCTCTTCATTTCACAGCATTCATTCAGTTTCAGGGATCCTCTTGGTACTGTTTTTAACACTGCACTGCTGCAGTCAGAAAAACCCTTTTCCTTGTTCTGTTCTGCTTCCTTCATTTTGCGTCCTGGTACCTATGCTTCTCTCTGGTGGTCATACTCATCATTTCTTGCAGCACAGCAACGTTCCATTACACTCATGTACTAAATACCATAGTTTGTTCGGCCACTTTTGTTCCCAGTTCTTTGCTACCACAAAAGTGCTAACTATAAATATCTTAGTTCCTATGGGACCCTTTTTTTTTTTTTTTTAAATCACTGACCTCCTTGGGACAGGTGCTTAATCTACCATTGGCCCATTTAGATAACTTACAAGTTCTGTTCTGGCTCTGACAACTGTATATTTTAAGGTCCCTTCCACCTCTACAATTCTATGAAAATATAACATTTAGAGATTCTTGTTTTGTGCTAGGCCTTCCACCCTGACCCCCAAACTCTTTTCTGGATAAGCCAGGCCAGGCCCGGCCCGGCAGGATTTTTCTATGACGTCAGAAAGCAGCCAAAGGCTGGCACCTTTACAACTGCTGCCCAGGAACCATGCCCACCCCAGCCCACCATTTACATACGAAGGAACGACCAGCACTAATCAGGTTTGTCTTCAAAGGGAGAGCAGGGAGCTATGGAGAGGCTCCGCAAAGCGAGTGGCACGCCGGCCCAGCATGCGGCCTGGGCTGTGCCCCATCTGCTTATTAATCTGTAATGGGATTCAAGTGTTTCTTGTCACTCTCGCTCACTGTTACCTCCAGTGCCAAACAATGGGGCAATGCCTCATCCTAATGAAGCACCGTTGGTTAATTGTGCCTGATACCTCCTCCGTTTGGAGGACCGTTTTCAAACCATTTTTTTGCAAGCTGCATCAAATCACCAACCTCTTCACATTAGCCTCGGCTGAGGGGGATATGCTACACTCTGGTTTTAATAAGGGAACCATCTGATAATTGTTAAGCCTTCGCTCATTATCATGCACCAGGGAGAATGTCCAAAGAACACTGTCTTGTTGCAGAAACACACAGCAAGCTTCCAGCAGAGTGGTGATTTTTTTTTGTCTGTGGGTTTTTTTAAATAGTTATCAACCCCTTTACTATGTCCCCTTGCACAGTACAGCATCTGAGACAAGTTGCCCCAGGAATTGTTGAAGGATACAAGGGTTTGAAGGTGGCAGACTCCCCACACAGACTGTGTATCCCTACTGAGCAAACATGGTGGGACACCAAGGGACACCAGCTCCATGACCACTGGTACTGCCAGCCAGACTGGACTACCAAGTGCTCCCCAGCCTTGCCCTAGTCCCTGCTACCTCCAGGTCTTTGCTTACATCATCTCTTGCCTTCTAGAAGTGCACCCCCCACCCTTTCCCTCCAGCTCTCTTCAAGTAACAGCTACGGTGCCACTTCTTCCATGACGCCTCTCTTGTTCCCCCGAAATAGGAGATACCCCTCCTCAATCAGAGCTCGTGGGATACTGTTTGACCTTTCTCACGTGCTTCAATAATTTTCGAATTTCTATCAGAGCTCCCTGTATGAACGTCCTCTTCTCCAACCACCAGTGGCAGGCACTCCTTGAGGGCAGGAACTGGGCTGATTTTTCAGCCTTGAGCATGGTACGTACCTTGCACACATGAGGTGCTTAATCAATATTTGTTGGACTTTCTGCTGCTGTCGAAGTGACAGGACATTTGTGCTGCAGGGACGGGGATCAGATAATAGAAGGGCTTCTGGCATTCTGCAAAGTGGCAACACTCAGGGGATACAATTCAAATAATCAAAATGGTAACCAAAGGTGCATGGGTTAATTGGACAGTTACAAAAGTACATCTGTTGCCCTGGCAGAGAGCAGCTGGGAGACCAGAGGAGTCAATCTAAGTCATTTGAATACGTCATTGAGCAAGAAAGAAAAAGGATTAAGCTGAATTCTTATGTGCTAGTTATTCAGGTTCAGAGGAGGAAGCAGTGGTAAAAATGGTAACACAAGGCTTTAGGAGTCACTTCGCTGTGCACGGCTGTGCCCTGGCAAGAGTAAGTCCTCGGTGGGGGTAGAGTAGAAGGAATGCTGACTTTGGAGTCTAGAGAGACCCAGATTTGAACCTTGGCTTTGCCACTTAGCTAGCTGTGCAAACCTGGACAAGTTAACCTCTTGGAGCCTCAGTTTCTTCATCATGAGGATGAAAATACATCTCCCACAGAATTGCTGTGAAGAAACTGCTTTGCAATGCCTGAAAGCATTTTTTAAAAATTATTTTAGTTTACAAAGGACTTTCCTCACAACAACCCTGTGTGGTGAGGAGCATGAAGAGTACTACTCCCATTTCACAGATGAGGAAACTGAAGGCTCCGAGTAGAGGGAGAATCTGACATCAGTTCTAATTATGTTTGGCTGTGATGCGCACACATGCTCTCTGTCAACCTGCCTCAGAATACCTGCACAAGCCTTACCTCAAGGCATTATTGTGAGAAAAATGCTTTGTTAAACCCCAAAGCAGGGGTTCTCAACCTTTTTCAGTCACTCATGCCCCTGGACTTTTAGTAAACCTTCCCATATCCCCTATTCAATACGAAAAATAAATTCTAAAATTTATCATGCATATACAAATAACAACTAAAATAAAGAGGTTAATTATTTTCAAAAAGATAGTTATTTACTAAGTATTCCCCCCATCCCTTTGAAAAGCTTCTCATGCCCCCATAGGGGTACATGTGTCCCAGCTTGGGAACCCCTCACCAAAAGCATTCTAGAAATAGAAGCTGCTACTCACTGAACTGATTTGCCTTGCACATAGTAGGTTATTAATAAGTGGAACTAAACTGAGACCAAAAATTTCAGCTTACAAAAGTTTATAAAACCCCTTCCTCATAGCAGTCTGGGGGCTCAAAAGCTTCCCCAATTCAACAAGCATTCCTAAGAAGGTTTTTAAGATAATGCTGAGCTACTAAAATATACAGGGCTGGCAAACCCAGAGTTGCTGGATATTTTTCCCTGTTTCCCTTGTTTGGTCTTAATCACGGGCACAGACTCAGTGGCTGCCGTGCGGAGTTCGAGCACTAATTCTGGAGGGCACCGCTGGATGTGTGCCACAAGCAGACCCCTCACTGGGATGCCAGCGCTAAAGGCCCAGATCCAGCAGCACTGATCTCGGAGATGAGCTTCCGTGTAAATAAATAAATTCTGAGGAGCCCTGGCTGCCCGCTGGGAGCCTCCACGGGGTGCCAAGTCTAATGAAAATAAAGCACAGGTTCTTCCAGTAACCGCCAGGCTCCTCAGTTTAGCCCAGAGCCTCTGGAGCTGAGAAGGCTGCCCACACATTCCAAGTGGGGCTGCTGTGTATAGGACTTACTCAATCAGGACCCTAGAGTCCTCCACGGCTTGGGCTCAGGCTGTTCATACCCAAATTGGGGACAAAGGTCCAAGGCTGCCTCTTCCTCTCCTCCTCCACTCCCTCTCCCTTCCTGGCCCATTTACACAGGTCCCCTGTGGGGACTTATCCCTCACTCACTTCTCCCCTTTAAAAAAAAAAAGTAATTGCCTTCTTATCATCCAAGCCAGCCAAAGACACATTTCCTCTCCTTCTGCCTCATGCCCCAAGACTCCTTCCCTCACCACTGGGGTCAGCTCCTCCAATACACCAGCACAGATTCCAGGCTTCTTGTCCACACGTCCCTTGCCTTCTCTTTGGGCCCTTGGCTTCGTGTCTGAAATGAGGGGGCTGGTCCAGGGGATCTCTAAGGTCTCTTCCAGCTCTAAAGCCCATGAACATTTTGTTTTAACATTCTAGATCATGATAAGGTCCTTCTCATCTTTGATGCTCTACAGCCAATGCTTTGACATCCTTTCTTCTGAAGTCACGAATACAGGTGTAACATTCTTTGTCTGCGCTCTAAAGTCATACAGTTTTAAGCACCCTCCTGCCAAGCTGTTCAGTCATTTTTTTCAGTTGTGTCTGACTCTCTGTGACCCCATTTGGGGTTTTCTTGGCAAGGATACCGGAGTGGTTTTCCATTTCCTTCTCTAGCTCATTTTACACATGAGGAACTGAGGCAAACAAGAGTCACACAGCTAGTAAGTGTCTGAGGCTGGATTTGAACTCAGGAAGAGGAGTCTTTCTGATTCTAAGCCCAGTGCTATATCCACTGCACCATCCAGTTGTCCTTAATTCACCCCAACACACACACACACACACACACACACACACACACACACACACACACTTTTCCTTCCCCTACCCCCAACTTTTTGAAATGTATGATTTTATGAGAGGCAGAGAATGGGTAGGAGAGTTTGATGGGCAGGAACAGAGAGCTGATAGGGGACTCAGAGGGAAAGGCACAAAGACCAGGGAAAAGGCACAGGTTTCGGAGCCTTGGAGACCTGAGCTCTTCTATGTGGATCTGCTTCTTTGGCTCCCAGTCTTCTCCTTAAAACAAGAGACGGACAGGACGATCTTTTAAGGATCCAAGGGTCTACAAGGCACGATATGTGCCCTGAGGACACCAGTGCAGCATCATGCCTCCTCAACTGTCATTGTCTTAAATGCTGTGCATTGTCTCAGGAATCAATGTAGCAAAAAATTCCTCCCTAAAGCCCCACTTGATAGAGGGTTCAGAATTTTCTAGTCAACTTTCCATCTTCTACCAGCTTCTCTGCTTGGCTTTGAGGCCACAAAACACCATGCCCTTGTGCCGAGTACCCTCTGGCACTCTTTCCCCCAACCATTCTCCTTTCAGCTTCCTTTTGTGTATTTTTTCTCCCATTAGATTGTAAGCTCCTTGTGGGTAGGGATTATTTTTCTTTTTATGTGTATCCCCAATGCACAGCACGGTTCCTGGCACATAGTAGGCACTTAATAAATGTTAACTATCAAAGAATCCTAGAATTGAAAGTTACCCTAGAGGGAATCCAATCCAACAAATAATAACAACAACAGCTGACATTTACATAGAGCTTACTATGTGCTAAGTGCTTTACAAATATTGTCCTTTTTGACCTTCACAATGACTCTGGGAGATAGATACTATTATTATCCCCATTTTACAGTTGAGGAAACTAAGGCAGAGAGAAGTCAAGTGACTTGCACAGGGACATACAGCTAATGTCTGAGGCCAGATGTCAGAATACAGGACACAGAACACATAATGTCAAAACTAGAAAGACCTGAAAACACAGAATGTTAAAATTAGAAAGGCCCGTAAATACAGTATGCTATATATAAAACCTATATCAAATTGCTTACCATCTTAGGGAGCAGAGAGAAGAGGGAGGGAGAAAAATTGGAACTCAAAACTTTATAAAAAATGAATGTTAAAAATCATCTTTACATGTAACTGGAAAAAAATAAAATACAATTTTAAAATATATAGCATGTTAGTGCTAAAGGGAAAAGAAGTAAAGTATGGTTATAAAGTTACTGAGATAAAGGAAAAATTTCCTTTTTTTTTTTTTAAACAAGATTCCTAAACTCATACATGAGGAGAATACTCTGGTTATAACTTATCTAGATTTTAGCAAGTCTTTTGGTAAAGTATCCCATACTGTCCTTGTGGAGAATATGGAGAGGTAGGGATTGGATAATACAATCAGATGGATTCAGGACTGGTTGGACATCTGGACTCCAAGAGTGGTTATTAATGGTTCCATGTCAACATGCCAGAGGTCTCCAGTGGAGTGCCCCAGGGATCTGTGCTTGGTGCTATGCTGTTTAAGATTTTTATCAATAACTTGGATAAAAACATAGATGGTATGCTCGCCAGACTTGTAAACAAAGCAAAGCTGGAAGGAATTGCTAGCACAATTCAGGATCCAAAAAGATCTTGACAGGCTAGAACACTGGGCTGGACTTAATAAGATGAAATTCAATAGGGGTGAGTGTCAAGTCTTCCAATTGAGTACAAAAGAAATCAACTTCACAAGACTAAGATGGGGCGAGGCGGATTATCATCAGAGTTGTTCTGAAAAATATACAGAGGTGTTAGTGGACTGCAAGTTCAATATGAGTTGTGATATTGGGCTGCATTACAAAGGTCATAACTTCCAGGAATAGAGAAGTGATAGTTACAGCTATTATTTATGTATGGCTAACATTTATGGAGTGTTTACTACGTGCCAGATGCTACTAGTTAGCTTTAAAAATATTATCTTATTTGACCCTCACAACCACACTGGGAGTTAGGTACTATTATCATCCCCATTTTACAGATGGGGAAACTGAGGCAAATACAGGCTACATGACTTACCTAGGGTCACACAGCTGGTAAGTGTCTGAGACTGTATTTGAACTCAGATCTTCCTGGTTCCAGGCCTGGCGCTCTATTCACTGGGCCACCTAACTATTATTATGTAAAGCAGTATGACCAGGAGTTCTGATGATTCAGTTAGTCATCCAGTCAACTAGACTAAAAGTCTTCAAAGATGGATGGCCACTTGTTGAGGATATCATAGAGAGGGTTTCTTTTGAATTTGATTACTTCCAGGACTCTTTCCACCACTGAGGTTTTGACATTCTGTGTCTTGAACCTATGTCTTTGAATTCCAGGCCCAGCATTCTTTCTTCTATGCTCTACTGGTTTGGGATGTTAGAAGACATTTGTGTAACATCTGGATAGAGCACTGAGCCTGGAATCAGGAAGAGCTGAGTTCAAATCCTAAGACACTTACTAGCTTTGTGACCCTGGGAAGTCACTTGACCTCTGTTTGCCTCAATTTCCTCAACTGTAAAGTGAGGGTAATAATACCTCTCAGTGTCACTGTGAACATCAAATGAGACAATATTTGTAAAGTGCTTAGCACAGTGCCCAACACATAGTAGGTGCTAAATAAATGCTGCTGCTGTTATTATTATTATTATTACTACTTTATCTATCTTTAGTGGTAGGGACCCCATTACCTTCTGTGGCAGTCTATTCTGCTCATGGGTAACTCTGATTATTAGGAAATTTGCCTTTAGGTAAGAATGAGCCAAAGTCTACTTCCCTGTCATTCCACTTACTGTGCTCCTGGGCTAAGTAACACAAGTTCAATCCTTCTTCCATAAGACTTTTCAAATATTTAAAGACAGATGGGGGGGGCAGCTATGTGGCACAGTGGATAGAGTTCTGGCCTTGGAGTCAAGAGGACCTGAGTTCAAATCCAGCCTCAGACACATAACACTTGCTATCTGTGTGACCCTGGGCAAGTCACTTGACCCTGATTGCTTCACCAAAAAAGCAAAAAAAAAAAAAAAAAAGGAGATAGTGGGTCACCTCCCAAGTCTTTTCTTCTCTTGGCTAAACATCCTCAGTTTCTTCCTATGATCACTGCACTTCAATGGTTTTAAACCACTTCCCCAACAAGTTTGTTAATGTCCCTTCTGAAATGTGAGACTCAGAAATGGCCACAATACTTCAGGGTGGGGGTGGGAAGGGGATGCTGCCACAGAGTTTGGGTATAGGGAAACACCTAGATTCTTCCCTGTCCCAAGCAAGCTTTGATAGGCATAGAGGAAACAAATTCAGGGGCAGAGGAGCTGGGCAGAACAGCAGCGACCATTTCTAGATGCTTCAAGCTTTACCCAACGCTCTCCTCACTACCCTGTGAAGCCACTGGTACAGGTATGACTGTGTGATGTGGTATCCATAATCACACAGCTGGCACGTCATAGGAGGGACCTTAGGGCACATCTGGTGCAAACACCTCATTTTACAGTCAAGGACAATGAAAACTGTAGAGATGAAGTGATGTGCCCACAATCATCTAGGAGTGCCAAGAGCTAGGATTGGAATCCAGAACCTTTGACTGAAATTTTTGTACCGTCTCTGTGGAGCTAAGATTCAAACTGAGGCCCTCCTTATTCCAAGACCAGTATTCTTTCTACTCCATGAAAGGATCCAATTTTCCTCATTTTATGCCACAGGCAGGTCAGGGCCCCTGGACAGATCTTGTTCCCAGCTGGGGCTGTGTTAAGTTCTCTTCTGAAGAAGGCAAAGGGCTTTTCAGCTCTGAGCAGCTCTGGGATATTCCCAGAGGCTGCTTAATCCCTCTAGCAGGATTGCATTGATCTATTTCATTGACTTCCCAGCACCAATAGTTCCCTCCCTACCTGCAAACCACAGCAGCAGGTCCTCCCTCCCTCCCATGCTCCAAACAGATAAATCAGCCCCTATCGAACTGAGGGACTCATGACTGGTAATACACTAATGATGGGACATTACCTTGTTAAGTAAACATTTAGTTACCTCAGTTGAATATTGGAAAGGAAGAACTGGCTGAGTGAAAATCCAATGCTACCTTCACTTTCCGGGTGGAATGTAACAAATGGGAGCCCCGTGTGCCGAGAAGGACAAAGAGCTGGCTTGTGTAATCAAGCCCTGGCATCACTGGCAACCCCATCAGTCCAATTACTATTAAGGCCACAGAGGCCTTGGGAACCTCGGTGGCTGATCAGAGAGAGTCAGTGGGAAAGAAGTTTGTGTCCTCAGACTTGAGGGGCAATGGGACACAGTGGGAAGAGGACAGTCTGGAATGAGAAGGCTCAGGCCCCAATCTCGGCTCTGTTACTGCCTGTGTGGTTTTGAGCAAGACACTTCCATGTCTCAGCCTCAGCTCTCTCCTTTTATAAAACTAAAACCGGACTAGAGGACGTCCACGGTGCCTTCCAGCTCTAACATTCTGTTCTAAATAGTGAGGCTCTTTATAACTTGGCCAATGGCCCACGTGCAGTTTCTCCAACATATCTTCTTTCTCCTTCTTCTCTGCCTTTGTACCAGTTGTTCCCCGCACCTGGACTGTGCTATCTCCTCACCTTTACCTCTTACCTTCTCTGACTTCCTTCAAGACTCAGCTTACACCTCACCTACTCCGGGAGACCTTTTCTGCACCTGCCCCAAACCCAGTTGCTAATGCCTTCGCATCCCAGAGTGTCTCCCATGTTCTCGGTACATGTCTTACATCTATCTTATTACTATGTAGTCTCCCCCATTAGAATGTGAGCCCCTTCAGGATAGGGACTGTGGTTTTTGCCTTTCTCTGTATCTTCAGCACTTAGCAAAGTGCCCGACAACACAGTAAGCATTTAATAAATGCTTTTGGACTTGACTTGTTCTAACTTCTAAGGGTCCTAACAGTTGTAACATTCTGTATTTATTTTGTGTTCAAAGGGTTATTCCAGCTGACATTCTATGCTGTATGTTCTAAGGACAAATGAGAGCCAATGAGATAATATTCTGAGCAGAGGTATCAAATCGCAGCCTGCAAAACTCCCCAGCGTGACCAGAAGCAGATTAAAATGTAACTGAGAAACATGTAACAAAATAAGTAAAAATACAATACAGTATAAAATAAATTTGTGGGTTTTGAAGTCAATATGTGGCCCATAGAGATGTTTCTATTTGAGTTTGACACACTAATGACATAGAGTACTTAATAAACTTAAAAGTATGTGTGTGTGTATATCTATATCTATATCTATATATCTATCTATATATATGTATATATAATCAGTTATAATTATCATTAGGGCAGCTAGCTGGCATAGTTGGCATAGTAGATAGTGTTTGGGGTCTGAAGTCAGGAGGATTTATCTTCATGAGTTCAAATCTGGCCTCAGACACTTATTAGCTGTATGACCCTGGGCAAGTCACTTAACCATTACTGTCTCAGTTCCTCATCTATAAAATGAGCTGGAGAAGGAAATGGCAAACCATTCCAGTATCTTTGCCAAGAAATCCCAAATGGGGCACGAGTTGGACGTGACTGAAACAATTGAACAACAATAATTATTATTATTATTAACATCCCTTTCAACTTTCAGAATCCTGAAGTACTTACGTATGTAATACATGCATGCCTTTACCACATATATACATGTATGGGACACATGTAAGTATATATTTACTACATGTACTCCATTCTACTCTATGTCCCCTCAGGACACGTGATGGATTCTCTGGAGGATTTATGGGGGAGAATTGCATAGGATAAGAAGGTATGAATAGTTTTAGATCCTAAGTCACAAGGGAAAGGTATAACCTCAAGAGGTCATGGGTCCATGGAAATATAGGGATATTGCATATCTATATATGTGCCTCCTCATGGTATGGAGAAAACCCTAAGCTCTCAAAGGCTGCACTGGGGGAACCCAAAATCTGACAGGTCCAGCTGAGACTGAGAAGCTTCATGATATCTGTGTCTGGTGACCTGGGATCAGCCTCACTAAGCCTTCTTGTATAGAAGTCCCTTTTTATGGAACTCTACAATCCAGCCAAACTGGCCTTCTGTCTGTCTGTCTGTCTCACTCACTTACATATACACACATCTATACAGCTTTTTCCCAATCCTCTGCCACTCCCAAGGCCAGTGCTTTCCCCATCAAAAAAATGACCTTAAAAATAAATAAATAAAATAAAAATAAAAATTTTTTTAAAAAATGACCTTACTTTTATTTTGACTCTTATCTTGTATATACTTTCCTACGCATACATTAGTTCCCTGAGAGAATAGAAGTTCCTCAATGCCAGAGACTCTTTTGTCTCTGTTACCTCTAGCATTAACACAGCAGTGCTGGTGCATGGTGGGCACTCATTGTCAGTCAGCCAACAAGCATTTATTAAGCACCTACTATATGTTAGCTACTGTAGTAGAGGCTGGGGATACAAAGAAAGGCAAAAAACATGGTCCCTGCCCTTGAGAAGCTCCCATTCTAATGGGTGAGACCACACGCAAAAGACTATGTCATAGAAAAAACATACAGTATAAGTGGGAGGTAAGCACAGAGGGAAGGCACTATAATTGGGGGGAGGCAGGGGATTGGGAAAGGCCTCTTGCATAAGCTAGGATTTGAATGGAGTCTTGAAAAAAGCCAAGGAAATGAGGAGGTGGAGGAGAGGAAGGAGAGCATTCCTGGTGTGGGAGTTGGGTCATGAAAAGGTGTAGTCGAGAGATGGGAGTACAGTGTGGGAAGAACAGCAAGCAGGCCCATGTGGCCAGAGCACAGAGAGGGGTAAAGTAGAAGACCAGAAAGGGAGAAGGGGGTAGGTTGTGAAGGGCTTTAAATGCCAGGCACAGCTTTCTCTATTTGATCCTTCCGACAACAGGGAGCCAGTTGAGCTTGAGTAAGGGGTGATGCGGTCAGACCTGTGATCCAGGAAAATCACTTTGGCAGCTGAGTAAAGAATGGATGGGGGTCGGGAAAGATGGAAAGCTGGGAAACCACTCAGAAGGCTACTGCAATAGACCAGGCATGAGACTATGAGGGCCTGTACAACCATAGTGGCTGTGTGAGTGCACAGAAGGGAACGTATACAAGATATGCTGTGAACGTAAAAAAACCAAAAAGATCTGGCAACAAACTGGATGTGTGGGGAGAGTGTGAGTGAAAAGTTAAGGATGACACCAAGGTGTAAGCATGTATGACTGCAGAATGGTAGTATCCTCAACAGTTACAGGAAAATTAGGAAGAGAAGAGGGTTTAGGAGAAAGATAAAGTGTTGAATTTGAGATGCCTAAGGGACATCCAATTTGACATATCCAAAAGGCAGTTGGTAAAATGAGACTGGTGCTCAGAAGAGATTAGGGCTAGAGATACAGATCTGGGCACTATCTGTATAGAGATGATAATTTAACTAGAGAAGCTATGAGCTCACCAAGTGAAATAGTACGTTTACAGAGAGTGCCAGACCTGGAGTCTGAAGACCTAAGCTCAAATCTGGCCTCAGACACTTACTGTGTGACCCTGGGCAAGTCACTTAATCCTGCTTTCCTCAGTTTCCTCATGTGTAAAATGAGCTGGAGAAGGAAATGGCAAACTACTCTAGTATCTTAACTTCTAAATGGACTTATGAAGAGTTAGACACGACTGAAACGATTCAACAACAACAACAACAAAATGAAGAATGGTGATGGACTCAGGGTGAAGAATAGACATGAATTTTTGGACATGGCCAATATGGAATTTATTTTACTTGGTTATGCAAATTTGCTACTAGGGTTTTCTTTTCAGTTAGGAAGGAAGATAGGGTTGTCAAAAAATAGAAAAAAATAAATAGAAGATCATTGAATCATTTTTTTAAAGAATGCATAGAAGAGGGGCAGCTAGGTGGCACAGCAGATAGAGCTCTGGCCTTGGAGTCAGGGGGACCTGAGTTCAAATCTAGCCTCAGACACACAACACTCACTAGCTGTGTGACCCTGGGCAAGTCACTTAACCCCACTGCCTAGCCAAAAAAAAATGCATAGGAGAAAACAGAAGGCCAGAAAGAAAAAGAGAAAAGCAGGACAGCTTTGAAAGTTACGTGTTAAAATTTATTATATACTTAAAAGGAAAGGCAAGCTAGAGATTTGCAGTTTTATGTATAATCTATGAAAATGTCCATTTTATTTAGTGTTTGTTAAATTCAGAAAAAATTAAAAAGGGAATTATGATTCTCCTGGGGTGGGAGTGAATGAATGAATGAACGAATGAATGAATGAAATCAGGGATCCTGAATCACTGCAGAGAATAACTTAGGACCATTTAAAATTAACTGAAGTCAACATGCTTCAAATTAAGGCTATTAGGAACAGAAAAGTTAAGGTACCTGACTTATGATAGTGGAACAAAACAATCAGCTTATTACAAAATACCTGTGAGAAATTCAGGTTTTAAGGACTGAACTATTGCCTTCTTTTTCAATTTCTAGGTCCATCTATCCCTCTCCAGAGGCTCATTTGCCTATAAAGATACTCATCTCACCATTCTAAAACCTTCTCTTGACCCTCCTGCCCTTTGATCTATTTTTTCCCTTTTATATTGGCTTTGCTTTCTCTCCTCCTTCTCACTCCTGAACTCTCTGCAACCTTGCTGCCATCACCATCACTACTAAAACAGCTATCCACATTACCAGTGACTTCATTCAGTGCAGGAACCTTTTCTCCATCATCTCCTTTGACCTATCTGCAATACTTGATACTGTTATATATCCTGTCTCTGTTGCTACTCTCTTCTTCCCCCTCAAGTCTCTATGACCTTGCTTTCTCCTGGCTCTCCTAAGCCTGACTTCTCTTCAGCAGAGTCTTTGACTTGGAGTCAGGGAGACCTGGGTTCAAATCCTGTCTCAGGTGCTTACTAGCTGTGTGAGCCAGGGCATCATTTAACCTTTCTTAGCCTCAGTTTCCCTAGCTATAAAATGGGGATAATAATGGTACCCACCTCGTAGGTTGCTATGAGGAGCAAATGAAATAAACTATATAAAATGCTTTGCTAACCGAAAGTGCTATATAAACGTTAGCTATGATTACAACAGTGATATCTCATTTGCTGGATCCTCTTCCTCCTCTCTAAATGTAGGTGTCCTCCAAGGCTCTATCTTTGGCACTTTTCACAGAATCTGAAATTTGGAAGGGACTTTACCGCTCCTTCTCTTTCATCTTTCACTTGATCGAGAATCCTATGTGTATATCTGTAAGATCTCTGATAAGCACCAATCTAGCCTTTATTGGAAGACCTCTTGTGCTGGGAAATTCAGAATCTCAACAGGAAATCCATTCCATTTGGGGACCCCTATCTTTGTTGGGAAGTTTTCCCCTAATTCCAATTCCAGATCTGCCTCTCTGCAAGTTTATCAAGGGCAAAAAAATAGAGATAAATCAAGCTTTTCCAAAGCTTTGGCCATCACCTTGCTGTGTGTCTCCCAAGTCTGTATCTTTACTTGTGTTCTCTCTTCTAAGTTCCACACCTGCATCTCAAATTACTTCCTAGATATCTATACCCGGATGCCAAACAAGTACCTCAAATGTGACCAAAACTGAGCTCATAAGTCATTACCCTCCCTCACATCAGCTACCCATCTAACTTTCTCTCAATATTCTAATGATACCACTATTCACCAGCTACCTAGGCTCAAAATGTCAGAATTATCTTTGGCTCTTTTAGCTCTCTTATTTCAAATATCTAATCAGCTTCCCAGTCCTATAAACTCTACCTTTGCAATATCTCCTAGTCCCAAAGACAATCTCCTAGTTCAACCTTTCACTTATCTCTATCTAGACTTTTACAACAGCCTCTTAATTAGTCTTCCTGCCTTCAGTCTTTCCCCTTCTAATCCATCCTAATAGCTGCCTGATTAATCTTCTTAAATAATAGCTCTGGTCATGTAATTATACTAGTAAAAAAAATTCAAAAAAATTCAGTGGCTCCTTATTCCTATGAAAGCAAAAGGCTCATGTTCTTGGGCAAGTAACCTTTTTACTCTGTGCCTTGATTTCCTTATTAATCAAATGAGAACATTCAACTCATTGAGTTACTCATGGTAGAGCTAAATCTAAAACCCTTAAAATGGCATTCAAAGCCCTCCACCCTACCTCTCGAGCCTTATTTCCAACTACTCCCCTTCATGTATCCTATATTTCAGATAAACTAGCCTGGTCATTACCTTCTGAACAGCCCCATGCTTTATCCTTCCTTCCAATATTCTATATTCTATGGTCCTCAATCAAGATAATCCAGCTAGGAATTACCTTAAATAGCATCTAGTCCAATCTTCTCACTTTGTAGATGGGGAAAATAATACTGAAAGAGATTAAGTCATTACCTAAAGTCATACAGGTAATAAAGAACAGAGCCAGGATTGGAATCTAATTCTCTGATGCTAAGTAGCTGGTTCTTGACATACGGTTATAGCTTGAACATTCTATGCCTTATAGTTTTTTGGGGGGCAATAATCAGTCTTGTCCCAAGCCTTTACCTTAAATAAATACTGTTCCCCACAATATTAAATTAAATCACTGAAATTTCTTACCTCATACAATAAACAGCCCAAAGACCAGATATCAGACTTAAAGTTATAGCCATTTTCATGAATTCTCTCCGGGGACATGTAGTAAGGTGTTCCAACTGAAATGAAGCAGGGAAAAGAGATTTACTTTTTTTTCTTTTTTGCTGGCAAAAGAGAAAGTCAGCAAAACCTGGGAAGGTAGCAATGTAGTAGATGAAAACTAGGACTGGGAGACAGAAGACATGTTCTAATCTCGGGCGGGGTGAGTAATCATCTTTCTCACCTCAGTCTTTTTATCTGTAAAATAAGGGCACTGGACCCGACAAACCCCAAGGCTCTACCTCGTGTAAACTTTTTTCAAACATTCTGTGTTAAAATTGTTTATAATCAATGTTCTAAGATTCCATCCTGCCCTAACATTCTACAGTTCTATTTTCCTCTCCTCCTTCCCCAAGAAACATCAATTAACTATTAAAAGATACCCTTTCCAATGGACAATATGCATCAAATGATGCCTGTTCTCCCCATCAGCCTGAGAGTCTATAGAGTTTTGCTGAAGTACCAGATCTGATCTTTAAATAAGCTGGAGGGTGGGGTGCAGATACAAGGAGAGAGAAGAAAATGCAAAACCTGCAGAAAGTACAGGCATGGCTGTATCGTCAATCTACTCCTGAAAAACGAATTACATAGAGGTGAGCCCTCTTTGTTTCTCTCTTCCTCCCTTTGTCCCGCCTTCCTTCCTTCTTTCCTCTCTACAATTCATTTGGGCAAATCTTCACCTTTCTGGCCACTGGTGTGTTCATTTGTTAAAAGATAAAAATAATCATGACTCTCGCTCTATATGTATATATACATATACATACATATGTATATTTATCTACTGCAAACCAGCCCATGTTCTGTTCTTCCTCCCAATATTCTATATCATATATGTGTGTGTATAGAGACTAATGATTTTTTGTGTGTATACATATACAGGAATATATCATATTTGTGTATATATATGCATATATATATATACACACACAGAAGAAAACCCCACAAAAAAACCCCATGCAGACATACATGTCTTTTCAATTCTGCAGACATTCATTAAGTGCCTACTATGCTTTACACTTGAGAAGAGATAAAGTTTATATAAGAAAAAGTACCTGCCTTTAACCTACTCTGTGACCACCCAAATGAGCATTTGTGAATCAGGAGGGATCGCTTTACAAAAAGATTTGCTGCACAGTTCTTTTCCGTGGCATGCTTCCCCTTGTGTACTTAAGATAAGATTTATAAATAACAAAGAATTTTCATAGAGAATTTTTTGGGAAATACTTCATTTGTGTGAAGTGAATTTCTACTTCTAGAAAGTCAAAACAATTAACAAGACAAAGACCCATCAGGTCAGTGGCAGAGAAGGCACAGCCTATAGAGGAAGTCAGAGGGTAATTCATTATATGAAGGAAAGTGGTTTATTCAAGCCGAAGTTCATCTTCTGCCACATGCAACTCTGAGCCACAGTTACAAGTGTGAATGAGGTCAGAGACTCATCCTGGGACATCAGCATCATCTCAGTTGCTTTGTGCTCCATGCACTAGAAGTGGAAAGAACCAGCATCCAGTGCTACAAATTCCCCCATCTATTCCAGACGGGTTTCATTAGTGTGCAGAGATGCTGTGAGAGAGCAGAGCACACCACAGGTATGATGGGAAAGAAGGAAACTATGCAGTCATGGGAACTTGTCCATCAATGGCCAGTAAATTAGGAGACTGTTCCTATGTTGGTATTTCTGTTCTCAACCCAATAACTTCTTTATTTCAGTGATGGCTATACATCAGACATTGCCATTACCAGATGCAAGGGGTTTTAACACCCTTTACCCGTTCCCCTGACCCTCCAGTAACATCACCTCAGAAGCAGACTGAATCTGAAATCTTGAAACCAGGGTTCAAAACCCAGCTCTACAACTTAGTATCCATGAAACCCTGGCAAGGTCACTTTCTCTCTCTGGGACTCAGTTTCCTCATTTGTAAAATGAAGTTGATTCATTTCAATTTAATTCAACAAATATGTATTAAGTTCCTATTGGCTGAGGGTCCAAAAGTTCATCCCTGGGAATGACACAAAGTTCAGACAGGACGCAAACTGCTGTACTCATGGAGACTACATATTCATAACAGAATTAGAACACACAAACAGATAAATACATACAAACAGGTAAGTAAGACATACAATAAATAAATGCACTGGAGAGATACGAGGTATATTACATGAGGGCTAAGGGGAACTTCCTAACAAAAATAATTTACCTTTATATAGTACTTTATAGTTACAAAGAATGTAATATCCATTTTCTGGACATTCCTGCTTTACAAAACTTACAGGATTATTCAGGTTCAAAGACAATAATAGCTGTAAAGCAACATGCAACACCAAAAGCATTACATATATGCAAGCTACTACAATTCTTTTCTGAGGGCTTCCTAGTATTAAAAACTTGATAATAATTTTCTGAGAATGGCATGCACTTGGTTCTCATTCTTGATTTTGGAGTTTTACTAAGACTGTTCAGCTGCAATACTGTTACAGATAACACCTGATATAAATAATCAGCACAGCTAGTTAGAGCTATGTTTAAATCATAGGATAGCAGAGCTAGAAGGGCTCTGACAATACGGCATGTTAGAATACAGAACAGAAAACACGGAATATCAAAACCAGAAGGGAGATGGAAACATAGAATGTTAGATCTAGAAGGACCCTGAGAATATGGAACACAGAATGTCAAAATTAGAAGAGACCTAACACATAGAATGTTAGAGCTGAAAAAGCCCTGAGAATATAGCATGTTAGAATACAGAACATAGAACACAGAATGTCAAAACCAGAAGGGACTTGAAAACAAAGAAGGTTAGGGATGGAAGGAACCTGTGAGTGTTGAATGTTAGATCAGAGAATGTTGGTGCTGGGAGAAATCTTAGACATGAGCTAGTCCAGTCACCTGAGGGAATTCAATAAAGACTGCCTGACAGAACGTCTGAACCCAAGCCAACAAAACTCAGGAGTTACTACTGACTGATCTTAAAATAGACAATTTGATAAGGGAATCTTTTATTGTTTCTGTTTCAACAGCACCTTCCAGCAAATCTCTAATCCAGCACCCAAATATGGCTTCCCAATCTCTCACTTTTCTTTTTCACAGTGGGGGACAAAGCTCTGAATACGAAAGAGGAACCTAACAAATTCTGACCTTTCTTGTATGTTTACAGAGAAATCTGTGTTTCAAACAGAGAAATATCAGAGCAAAACAGGGACCTCAAAGGGGTAGCTGATTAAAGCACCCCTTCATTCATGAGACATTCCGTTCCTGTCAAAACAAACTTCGAAATGTTTTGAAATACTTGTGGTTTTGTATATGAAAAAGGCAAAGCTTTCACCTAAGTTTTTTTTTTTGAGTTCCTGTTGAATTTGAGAATAAAAATGAAACAGCAGAAGAATATATATTGTTACTTATTTAGGACCTCTAACTGAGGTCCTTTTCTGAGAGTCCTATGGGTACCTGTAGGTACCTGCTTACTGGGACAAGCAGATTCACATGGTATTGAAAGGATAAATCCAACCCTGCCCAGGAAGAGCAGGAGAGGAGGAGAGGAAGTGTAGATAGACACAAATGGACAGGACAGGATGTACACAATGAGAGTTGATGACAATGGAAAATGTGACTTCTGAAAAAAGGAAAAAAGTATTATTTATAAAATGTCAGAGCTAGAAGGGGCCTTAGATCAGAGAGTTAGCACTGGGAAGCACCTCAGTGCCTAGAATAGTAAAAACAAGAGAGGGCCTTGGAGCACGGAATGTTAGGGACATAGGTTGTTACAACTTTCATTCTAAAGTCTCTCCCAATTCCAGCATTTTATCCTCTACAGATAAAATTTCCAACTCTGGAATCATGTGATCCCCTGTCATCAAAGTAACAAATACCTCCTCAGAATGTTGTGTTGTTCAGTCATTTCAGTTGCCTCTGATTCCTCAAGACCTCATTTAGGGTTTTCTTGGCAAAGATACTACAGTGGTTTGCCATTTCCTTCTCCAGCTCATTTTATAGATGAGGAAACTGAGGCAAACAGAGTTAAGTGACTTGCCCAGGGTCACATAGCTAGTAAGTATCTGAGGCCGGATTTGAACTCAGGAAGATGAGTCTTCCTGACTCTAGGCTAGGCACTCTATCCACTGTGCCCCTCAGAATGGTAACAATCCCAAATCTTGCTCATATAGAATGGACCATCACCAAGGTCCTTCTACAAAACCAGATTTTCCCTACAAAGAAGTAATGAGCTATTTACCCTCAGTACATGCAGGGAGTTCAGGAAGAAAAGATTGGAAGCTGTGGGGACAGCACGCACTCACTTGAGGCAGACTCTTGCCCCTGCTGGGACCATGGTGACTTACAAAGTCATCTGAAGACCAGACAACTTCACACGTGCAGGAATATTTCAACTCCCAGTGGGACAGATGCCAAAGAAAGTTTCTGATTAATAGTCTCTGATTAGGCCATCCTTGTCAAATTGGCTAAAGCAATACAATGGTGAGCCCAGATGATTAGGTTGAAAGCCCTGTGTGGTTCAGTAGAAGCAGCTCATTACAGGGGAATTCCTTCAGACTGCTGGCCAGGCCAGGAAGAGAACTGAGCCCATCTCTCCATTCCCCCGATGGTTCTATAGAAATTAATGCATCAATTTTTTAAACAAGGAAATCGGTGGAGGGTAAGGGAAGGGGAAGAGGTTGTACTGTGCATTTTCTGACAACCCCACAGAAACAGTAACAGACATGTTGGGGAGGACTGTGTCCTAGACTCATTTAATGTAATAGTACAACCAAAGGCACCAGCTTCAAATAAGAAAAGGACTCATTCATCTGGATCACATGCCCATTCACGCTGCTGTGATCCGAGGCTGGACAATGGGCTATATATGAAACGACAATTTTGAACCATAAGGCAAAGCCATTATGTTGTTTGCCCTCCCCCATCTTAACTTTTATGCCAGGAGGTGGGCAACTCAGTGACCCAGACAAACTGGAATTGAGAGCACTTAAGGCCAGGAGCCTCTCGGGACTCTGAAGGGCTGTGGTACATAAGAATCTAAAGAGGAAGAGAACAGTGCAGGGAGGAAGAGAGGGGAGGAGAGAGACACAGAGAGAGAATAAGAGATAGAGACAGAGAGTCTGTGCTGGGGTGTATTAATGTACTCAGTACTGCTAGGGTCTCTGAACTCCTACAGAGGAAGGGAAAATAAGGGAAAGATGATGGATTCTAATCTGTCAGGGACAGTCTATGAAAAACTATTTAAGGCAACTTCTCAGAGCCTCAGTTTCTTCTTCTATAAAATGAGGAGGTTTGACTGAACATATTATCTCAAGGATCACTTTGCACTGGAAAAGTATGTTTTTAACATTTTATGTTCTAAGATCTTTTCCAGAGTGTGAATATTCTAGAGGTCCCTAACTTCAAGATATTAAGAGTAGAAGAGATAAGTAACACACACATACACATACACACACACACACACACACACACACACACACACTCTCTCTCTCTCTCTCTCTCTCTCTCTCTCTCTCTCTCACTCATACCTCAGGCCACTCTGCTAGTTTTCAAGACTTACAGAAGACGAGCCCAGGATGTAGATGTCAGAGCAATAAAGATATCCTGAAATCTCTCCCATGATTTTAAAGTGCTCTAAATTCACTTTCTCTTCTCAGAGATGGGGCATTGTGGAACAGTGGATAGAGTGCCAGACTTGGGGTCAGAGGGATACTGATTTAAATCCCACCTCCAACGTCCCCTATAAATGGTGGTTATGAGTATTATTTCTGAACACACTGAAGCTGAGTGAGACGAGCACTCCTTCCAATCATGCAGACTGCAACCCATTCACACGTTCTCATCTGTGTGACTCTTCTCCAGATCTCCCTGTAACTTCTTGGGAAGGGAAGGAAATTGTCTACTCAACTTGCTGGGGGCCTTAGGTCTCCTAACGTTAGAAGATATACAGCTTTTAGTCACACACAAGAAAGCGTTCATCTGGAAGGGTGTAGAAGTCTTCTGAACATGTAGAGAGATGAGAAAACTGGGGGGGACAGGATGGAGGAAGGACTTTTAGGGGGGTGTATGGATTGGGATTTTGGAAGGTGGGTGACTTCTGGAGGGGTATGTGGATGGAGATTGGGGGGGTGGGAGGAGGGGATGGGAGGACCCTTGGAGGGGTGGGTGAAGTAGGAGTTGGGAGGGTAGGGGGCAGAAGATAAGGTAATAGGGATAGGATAAAAAGAGAGGCTGAGAAAGAAAATAGTGAGAAAAATAAGATGATGGGAAATTCACAAATAGTAATTATAACTCTGAATGTGATTGGGATGTTTATGGCAGCTCTCTTTGTGGTGGCAAAGAACTGGAAACTGCAGGGATGCTCATCAATTGGGGAATGGCTGAGCAAGTTGTGGTGTATGGTTGTGATGGAACACTACTGTGCTATAGGAAATGATGAGCTCATTGGTCTTAGAGAAGCATGGAAAGACTTGCATAAAACGATGAGGAGTGAAGTAAGCAGAACCAGGAGAACACTGTATACAGTAACAGTCGTATTAAGAACAACTTTGAGTGACTTACTCATTTTGAGTGACTTAGTCATTTTGACTACTACAAATACACAAATTAAAAATAAAGGACAAGTGAAGAGAGATGCTATCCGTATCCAGAGAAAGAACTAATAAACAGAAGTGTGTACAGAATAATACACACACACACACACACATACACACACACACACACACCGATCTGTGTCTAACGGTAGACTTCTCTAGAACACAGGGAAGGGATGGAAGAAAAAAAAGGAAAAAAAAGGAAAAAAAAGAAATTTTACATAACTGTTGTATATTTGGAGGGAATGACAAGTTGTACACGGTAGATTTGCAGTTTCATGTGCAATCATCTTTTTATTGTATTTTTATTGTATCATCTTTTTATTTATTTATGGAAATGCTTTTGTTCCCTGAATTGAAAATAAAATAAAATTTTAAAAAAAGAAGATATACAGCATAGAGGCAGTCCATCTGTTAGCTTTCACTCTCACTACATGATGGGCCTCTCCCCTTTTCCAGATACACATCTCTTTGATGACATCTTTTACACTGTTACTGTTAATAATTTAATAATCATTTTTCAAATGAATGATAAATGGATTAACACTTGGCTTGCACTGTTTTTCCCTCCTAATATCTGCTTTCCAGGCCTACTCATGGTAGGAGATGCCTCTTTGGCACCTGGGCCTTTCCCCAGGTCACTGGGCATATATACAACTGGTTTTATTAAAACAGTTTCTCAGTAAGATTCTTCTAGGTGCTTTTGATGTTACTCTGATTGGTTTTGATGTTTTTGGTTTTTGATCTGGATTCTTTGGGTTTTGTTCTTCTGCATTTCAAAATCATTCTTGTTTGCAGAGTTAAGAGCAAGTTCATCCCTACCCACCAATATACCGGGATTATATTGTCCAAATGAATTTCTCAGCTTCAGTAAGAAAACGGAAGGTTGGTGGCATTAGCCTTGTTAGAAGGAAATACAATTTATCAGGAGCCCTGTGATCTAGTTTCAGCTCTATTCTCTGGGAGTCCTTGGGAAAGTCACTTTCAGTCAGTCAATAAGCATTTATTAGATGCTTATTGTGAGCCAGGCACTGTGCTAAGCACAAAGAAACATAATATTGGCCCTTGAGAAGCTTAGGATCTAAAAGGATGACATTACATATCTTAGAAGACAGCTAGGTGGTGCAGTAGATAGAGCACTGGTTTTGGAGTCAGGAAGACCTAAGTTCAAATATAACCTCAAACACTTCCCAAGTCACTTAACCTCTGTCTGACCCTTCGTTAGCTGTAAAATGGGGCTAATATTAGCACCTACCTCCCAGGTTGTTGTGAAGATAAAATGAGATAATGCTTCTAAAGTAGTCTGAAAACTTAAAAGTACCATATAAATGGTATGATATTATTGTTATTTTCTCTCAGTAAGCCTAAACTGAGTCATCTGTAAACTGAGGGAGAGAACCTACAGTAGAGACTCTTATCCTTTTTTGTGTCATAGACATTTTTAACAGTCTGATGAAACCTATGGGCCACTTCTCAGAATGTTTTTAAATGCATAAAATAAAACACATAGAATTACAAAGGAAACCGACTACAGTGAAATACAAATATATGTGTATATGTGTACATGCATATGTTTATATATGCACAATACATAAACATGTACATATACATAACATACATAACGATACATATATACATCCATGTATACATACACACAAGTTCACAGACCCCAGGTGAAGTATTCTTGGACATGATCTATAAAATGGCTCTTGGCTCTATATTTTATAAAAGGTTTACTGAATTGGGTATAAGAGGAGAGAAACCACTTCATTTCATAACCATTTAAGAAAAACCAAGAAGGTCAGAGACTTGACAATCCTCACTGGATGCTGAAATAGGGCGAGTTTAGGGACCTCTTTATCCTGCAAAGCAGCTTGAGTGTATCCCCGTGCAGCCCTTTTCCCTAACATTAAAAATCTCTCCGAGACAGCTTCATTAGCTTTGTAATGGAGGGGACTACCCTGGTCTGTGACCCCTCTAAGGTTCAGAATCTCAAATGTTGGTTCCTAAGACAGAAACAAGATATAAGAGATACGGGAAACAAGATATGGAAGAGCAGATATATGGACCAATCCAACAATAAAAGCTCTTGTCTAGATTCACCAATTTCTGTGAATTCACAGTCACAGACAATAAGTATTTATTAAGAGCCTGCCATGTGGTATGTTGGGATTAAGAGCCATGTCTGTTGTGGGAATACCCACAATAAAGAACTTATGGTCCTCTAAAATGAAGAATGGACCAGCTACACAGTACAGTGGACAGAGTACCAGGCCTGGAGTCAGGATGACCTTAGTTCAAATCTGACCTCAGATACTTACAAGCTATGTGACCCTGGGCAAATCACTTAACTCCGTTTGACTCAGCTTCCTCATCTGTAAAATGCACTGGAGAAGGAAATAGCAAACCACTCCAGTATCTTTGCCAAGAAAAACCCAAGTGGGATCACAGAGAGATGGAGACAACTGAAATAACTGAACAACAACAGCAAATGTGTATCCTACTTACTTAGAGCTGAATGCTAAGCACTGGAGATACAAAAAAAAAAGGCAAAAGACAGTACTTGCCTTCAGGGAGCTTATGGCGAGAGTACACGCAAGCAACTATGTACACACTAAAGGTAAATAGGACCATGCCTTCCTATTCCCAAATTCCTGAGACATACTAGCATAGGAACCCTTCTGTGGTGGTGTGTTGATTTAGAAGAAGCCCCTGATGTCCAGGTCTCTTCACTGCCTTTCAGATACTTTAAGAGTGACTATGTCCCCCCTCAGTCTACTCTTCAAGTTTCACCCCTGTGTCTGACAAACCTACTTCATTCAAGGGAAGGGCTTCCCCTTCTCACCCCGCCCCCAATTCTATAAGGGGTTTCACAAGGAGCCCAAGAAGGAATGGGATGCCCTGGAGATCTACCCCTGGACATCACCAAGTCAATACTGGATGAGCATTTGTTGGATTCTGATTTAGGCATGTGTCGGGCTAAAAGACCACAGAGGTCCTTTTCAACTCAGATTCTGAACACCTTGGAGCTCCAAGGGACCCCAGCAATTTTTTTTTTTTTAGTGCACTGTTGGACAGCTGTAATTATTAGAAGGCTTTTCTTCATACTGACTCAAAATTTACCTCCTTATAATTTCTACCAATTACTACTCGTTTTACCCTCAGGGTCCAAGAAAAAGTCTAATCCTGATTCCATTCTGTTTCTTCTAGAGATACTAGCAACACTGGGAGAGAGAGCATTACAATTGCTCTTCATGGTAGCTCAATAATCATCTTCAGTAATGATCAACATGGGAATTTATGTAGCACTTTGTGTTTACATTTTTGCACACATTATTTCATTTGATCATCACAAAAATCCTATGAGGTTGTGACAGTATAATTATCTTCATTTTACAGATGACTAAATGGGACCAAAGACTGTAAAGTGGCCCGCACCTAAGGTCATATGGGTAGTTAAATAACCGACAGTCCCAGGTTCTTTCGATTCTCAATCCAGTGTTCCTTCCATTATGACCCACCATTGCTCTCACCTCTGGCGGCAGCCTATTCCATTATTAGAACACACAGATTCCACTAACCTGCTATTCAGCTGTTAGAAGGGACTCCAGGAAGTAGACAGACCACCTAGCACAACCCTTCATTTTATACAGGTGGAAACTGTTCTTCATGTTGTTGATGTTTTTAGCCTGAACTTCACAGAATCTCAGAGTCGGACAGGAGATCACCTGGTCCAACCTACCACTCAATCCTACCACTTCTATCAGAGCCTCTACAAATATCTGTCCAGTTGCTTGACTACCTCTAATAATAAGGAGCACCCAAGGTAGCCCATCCCATCGTTAAGACATCTCTAATTATCAGAATCTTATGACTTAGAGCAAGAATGGTCCTTAAAGATCATCTAATCCAAACTCTTCATTTTACAGAGGAGGAAACTGAGGCCAAGGGATTTCAGGTGATTTGCCCTACAGTTCTCCCATAATTAGGAAGCAGCAGAGCTGGACCCAAGTCATCTCATTCCCCATCCAATACTATTTCCACTCTCCCTGCTGCCTCTGACGGCTGTCCTCCTTCAGAGTAAGCTAAGATTACCTTCCCTGTGACTTTCTCACCCTCTTCTTAGCTCTGCCCTCTGGCGCCAAGTAGAACAAATCTAATCTCTCTTCTCTACGACAACCTTTCATATACTTGAAGCCCAGGGACGGCATCATCCCCCTCAGTCTTCTCTTCTTTGTGGCACCTTCCCCCTAGTGGTCTCAGTGCTGCCGCTGCCCTTCTTTGGCAGCTGGTGAGTCCCCACTCCTCCCCTCAACAGGGCTCTCTGTCCATCAGGGATGGGCGTAAGTGGGTCCCGCCTCCCAGATGTGGATTGCCTCGCAGGAGCTGGCTGCTCTTGCTCCAAGCGAGACACATGCCTGGATCTTGTGAGCCGTGTATGGGCAAATCCTTCATTTCTCTTTCATTACCCTGGCGTGTTCTGTCACTTATTTTTTCCTGTATGCAATCCTGCCTGACAAATATGATCTGCTGCCTGGTAATTTATCTGACGCTTATTCTGTTCCTTGCTCTAATTATGGCTCCGGTCCCTGACACGAAGGCAGCCGTGCTGCCACTGCCGGGTAGTACACCTGTCACACTGGCTGTAGTACTGCCTAATGCCCTTTTATGCCAGGCTGATGGGAGCAAACACAAAATCTAAGGGAGTCAGGGGTGGGGGAAGAGGAGAAATAGATGAATATATCTGCTTAAGTCCCATGTTCCATTCACAGGTCAGTAGCTTTAGAGATCAGAGTTCAGCTGAATTGTGATGGCAATGTTGCTACAGACACTACTATGACACCTAGTAGGTCTCCATTAAAATGAGGGAATGCATATTTAAATAGATGCACAACCATTCCCCAAGTCCCATCAACACTAGAAACAGAATCAAAGAATCAAAACTAGTTAAAGCTGGAAGCAATCTTAGGACACAGAATGTTGGAAGACAGAATACAGAACACAGACAAATCACTTCACCTAAGACTCGCTTTCTTTGTCTATAAAAGGAAAGGGTTAAACTAGATCACACTGGAAAGGTTAACACAGAAAGGCAACCTTAGAGCCAAGTTGATCCAAATTCCTCATTTTACAGATGAAGAAAATGAGGCTCAAATAAGTAAAGCAATTTACCTGAGGTCATGCAACAAGTTAATGCCAAGGGCAGAGATTAGAACTCAGGTCTGCTGACTGAATAACAACTAATTCAATGACTTTACGAAGTTGGGGATTGAAGAATTGGCTCATTATTTTGGTAAGTTTCATTGTAATGAGCAGAGTTTCTTTTTTCCCCCTCCTCTCCTTCAGCTGGAAATTTAGAAATAAAAATATGAACTGACATTTATATGAAGCTTTAGGATTTAAAAATGCTGACCCTGTTTGATCCTCAAAATCTCAAGAGGCAGAGTTAATGTATTGTTATCTCTCCTCCCCACAGCAGTAAACTGAGGCTTGGGGACTTGTCTCAAGGCCACATAGCAAAGGGTCAGGGTAGGATGGAACTTGGGCCCTTCAGCTCCAAGTTCAAATCCTCGTTCGCTCTATCCTCTTCCTACTTTGCTGTACAAAATAGTTTCAATCTACATTTGGAAGAGGGACTGGGGCTCACAAAGTGGCGCTCTCCTGATAACTACAGAGGAATCTTCAATTAGTCTAAGGATAAGGGTCATATGCTCAGACCTAGTCCATTTCTAAGACCCAATTTATTCTTATTACTATAATAAGTGCAGCAGCCAAACTAGATAAAATCATATCATTGGAAAAGATCAGGTTTCTGCCCGTTCCTAACGATGTGATCTTAACTGGCTCTGACGGTTTTGTGTGTGTGTGTGTGTGTGTGTGTGTGTGTGTGTGTGTGCGCGCGCGCACGCGCGCGTATGCATGTGTGTGTGCGCAGAGAAGAAGCTCAAGTCTGACAGGATAAAATTAGGAATATTTTAACTGCTCAGGAGAAAAGGTTGGTTTCTTTCAGTTTCTCTCATTTTCTCTCTTTTTCCCACACCTCTCCTACCCCTGATGTGATCACAGGGTACAAAACAAAGTTCTGCCTGCCATGTGTTTGCATGTATGTGTGTGTGTGTGTGGGTGGGTGTGTGGTGATGATACATTTTTTAAAGTATTTTGGCTAATATTTTATAAGTAGAATTGCATGCCTCAGTGGAATCAAAAGAAAAGGAATCATGGGATTAGTGCAAGGCCACATGTGGCCCTCTAGGTCCTCAAGTGTGGCCCTTTGACAATTCAGTCATGTGGCCTCAAGGCCACAAGTTCCCCACCCCCGATGTAGTAGAAGGGGCTCTTGGCTAGTGGAGCATCAGGATGCCTAGATTTGAACCCCAGAACTACCAATGACATTTTGTGAAGTTGAGCAACTAATAACTCTTTAGGCCTGAGTTTCCACATCTGAAAATTAGGTAGTAGGACTAGATGATTTATTAATCAAAAACATGTATTAAGTATCTACTACATGCCAATGCACATTAGGCACTGGAGATACAAATACAAAAGTGAGACACTCCTTACCTTCCAGGAGTTTAAATTCTACTGAGGACATACATGATCACAGATAAGTAAATAAAATTAAGCTTTAATAGCTTAAAACTGTACACTTAAGACTCTGAGGATACCCTGTACAGGATACATACCAAATAAATACACAATAACTGGAAGGCGGGGGTGGAATATGAACAATTCAGGCAAGGCCTCACGTGGAACTTGAGCTGAGTTTTGAAAGGAGTCAGGGGCTCCAAGAGGCAAAAATGAGAAAGGAATACATTCTAGGCATGGATGACCAACAGCCTGTGCAAAGGCATGGAGGAGGATGGAGGAAGATGAAACATCACATAGGAAGAATAGCAAAGTAGCCAGTTTGGCTAGAGCACGGATTGTGTGAAGGGGGATTAATCTGTTATCAGTCTAGCAAGTTAGGCTGGAGCCAGAATGGGAGAGGTTTTAAATACCAGGGGAGTTTGGGTTTTATCCTAAAGGTAATGGGGACCCACTGAAGCTTCTTGAGCAGAAGGCAGACATCTCGGACCTACATTTTAAGAATATCATTTTGGCAGCTGTGTGGGATGGATTGAAGTGAACACAGGGAGACCAATTAGGAGGCTAATGTAATAGTCCAGAAGAAAGGCTATGAATATCCAAATAGAGGGCTTTAATATTCTGTTCTAAAGTCCTCAGCAGCTCCACATTATATTTCAATATTCAGAGAATCAGATGATTTGGAATCTAATCCAACATCCTCATTTTATGGATAAGGAAACTGAGGCTCAGAGTGGTTAGACAACTCACCAAATATTAGGGAATAGCAGAACCAGGTCTAGGATTTGAACCGAGGTCCTGATGCCAAATCAAAACCTTACACACCATGTTCTAAGATCCTTTCCATTTCTAATATGATATTCTCTAAGGTCCCTTCCAGCTCTAACATTCTGTATTCCAATGTTCCTTCCAACTGTCAAACTTTATGTTCTAATATCTCTTAAGATTCTTTGAGCCTCTACTTAAATATCAGAAAAGCAAAGGGAATTTGATTTACACTTAAGATTTCACCACAAATATAAAAGGAAGAAGAAAAAGGGATAAATTGGGTGAAACAAACATTATCTCCTGAGGCCCCCAAAACTGGAATAGCCCAGTATTACTTAAGCCATAACAGTCAAGGCTAGTATCATTTCTGAATGAAATAATAATCAACCCAGTAGTGACTGAGAGCAAAGCCAGCTTCCTAGTATTCAAAACCTTCTGAATCAGAGGGGTATGACACAGTTGTTTTTTTTTTTTAAACACTTTAAACAGCTACCACTGTTTGATCACCAGAATTAATAAATTTCACCAAATCATATGCTATCCGCTACAAGTCTCAGAGCCATCTGGAGCTATATGAATAATGCACACTAACAGTTTACATGAAGAAATCATATTTTTCAGAGAGCTCCTTCGCGTGAACCAAAAGACGCTCCCATATTATCATTCTGTTTACACTCAATGTGTGTCACTTGCACAAAGGTGTCGGAACATGAGAGACAGACCAGCTTGTAAGTTTGGGGTGAGACAGAAATGAATTGGGCCCAAAACCATTTTTAAGAGGTTGGGGGGAGAGGGGGAGAGAGAGAGAGAGAGAGGAAGGGAAAAACTTTGCTGTAATTCATGATTCTCCTTTCCTTTCCCCAGTAACATTTTGGTGAAAATTTTAATACAAGTAACAGTGAAAATAACACTGCCTTGTATTTCTGGTTCCCACTTGGCTACAATGGACAAGTCACTTCCCCTCTCTGGGCCTTAAGTTTTCTCATCTATAAAATGGGAGTATTGGAATACATCATGTCCAAGGTCTATTCCGGCTCTAACAGTCTATGTTCTGTGTTCACAAGTTCTTCCAGCTCTAACATTTTGTGATTCTATGAGCTTACCAGGCCCAGTAGGAGCAAGCATCAAGCACATTTGACTTTTACCGAAACCTGAAGAAAGGCCAAGCCCCTGCATCAGCTGCTCAAGAGTCCAGAGAAGTTGACAGAAGAGTTTTAAACAAGCACCAGGGGAAAGCACAGAGTTCTCTGGCTTCCTTGTATTACCTACTCCAAAACAAACTGAAGCAGAGATGTCTTCATATTGGGTCCTATCAGGCATCTCTGGTCTTTGGTATTTAAGTGACAAAACCTTGCTGAAGTCTAAGATTCCAATGCAATTCCAACTAATTTTTCAAAGGAAATTATCTCCCCCAAAGTTGCATACAAATTGAATTGTTCAGTCATTTCAGTCATGCCTGACTCTTCATGACCCCATTTGGGGTTTTCTTGGCAAAGATTTTGGAGTGGTTTTGTCATTTCCTTCTCTAGCTTATCTTACAGATGAGGAAACTGAGGCAAACAGAGTTAAGTGACTTGCCGAGGATCAAACAGCGAGTAAGGTCTGAGGCCAGATTTGAATTCAGCTCTTCCTGACTCCAGGCCTGCCAGTCTATCCACTGCACCACCCAGTTCCCTCAACTGAATTCCTGTAAGTCAAATCCTATTTTATGTTAAAAATATACCTACTCCATCTTATAACATCTGTTGCTTCTGAGAAAATACACTATGAAGTAAAGAAATATTTACAAGGATATTTAGTCCCAAAAGAAGAATCTTGCAAATGAATAACTTATGAAGGGCATAATATGGTTCTTGGTAAATACCACCGTGAGGTATACCTGTACTGGAGTGAATCTTTTCCTAAAATGAAGAAAACTTTAAGGTTAGCAAGCATCTCCTAATTTCTCTGGTTTTTATATTCAGAATTTATATACTGGTGTGTGTGTGTGTGTGTGTGTGTGTGTGTGTGTGTGTATAAAGACAGAGTGAGGGAGAGAGACAGAGAGAGAGGAGAAGAGGAGGAGGAGGAGGAGGCGAAGAAGAAGGAGAAGAAGAAGAAGAAGAAGAGGAAGAAGAAGAAGAAGAAGAGAGGAGAGCAGAGGAGGGGAGGGGAGGCTTTCTTAAAGAAAGGCTTACTAGTACTAGCTTTTAAATAAAAGAAAACACAGTGGCAATACCGACTAATTCCCAATCTTGCTGAGGCCTCTGGGAGGTAGAGACTTACCTAAGGAATGTGCTGCCGTGGTCTTGGAGCTGAAGAAGCGGCCCAGTCCAAGGTCCCCCAGCTTCACTACACCTGTGGCTGTTATAAACACGTTGGCAGGTTTTATGTCTGGGAGGAAAAGAAGGCTAGAGGTCAAACTCAAGAGGCATTGTGCAGTCTTAACGCTCAATCTTAACAAACATGTACACGTACAACACCCCTGCCACAGTCTAGACAAGCCACAGAGCACCTACAGCAAGAGAAGGCAGCAGGGCGAAAGAGAAAGCCTTGGGCAGAGAGGCCATGCCACTAACTCACTATATGACCCAGGGCTAGTAACTTTACTTTGCTAAGTCTCGGTTTCCTCTTCTGTAGAATAATAGGTTGGGCTACACGGTGTAAGGTTCTATGTAGCACTGGCTCTGGAGTCAGAGAAACATGGGTTCAAATCCCATGTCTACAACCTGTATGACCTTAACCTCCCTGGTCTTAGCTTACTCATTTGTTAAGTGGGGGGAGGGGCCACCGAATGGCCTCTGAGGAGTCTTCTAGAGACCGAGGCCGATCACCTTATATGTTCTAACACTTTAGGTTCTAAGGTTTCTTCTTGCTCTAACTGTCTATACTCTACAGAACCTCCTGAGACCTAAGGTCCTTTCCAGTTGTAACATTCCATAATACTAAAGAATTCAGTAAGGCCAGCAAACTGGGGGAAATGTCTAGCATGTGAGTGTACGCTATAGGGGAACCAAGAAACTCCCACCAACTCATCCATCACCACATCACAGTCAACGCGATGAAGGAGATGTTGTAGAGTTCACTGCATCCCTCAAACTCCAGCTTTGCACTTCTGACACTCTGCTAATGGCAGGTTTGACACTTGACTTAAAATCAGTGTCTGGAATACAAAGCATCTCTTCTTCATAATGCTCCCCTCACTCTGGACCGACTCCTTTAACAAGGAGGCAAAAAAACAAAACAAAACAAAAAAAACCACCAGGAGAAATCCATCTCGCCAGTGCCGCCGTCTCTCCAAACATGCGTTGGCTGCACATCAGCATAATTGTTTTTGAATGTAGCCACTTACTAATTGGAACATTATATTATTATTCAGTGAAAAGAGAGAGCGGATTAATGTTACCTCTGTGCATCACCCTGCGGGAGTGCATGTGCTCCACGGCGCTGCACAACTGCACAAAGTACTTCCAGACCGTCCTCTCGGGGATTAACCGTTTCTGCTTTTTAAAAAACTGTAGAAAGGAAAGCAACACCCAAAGAGAGGAGGATAGAGGAGAAGAGAAGGGGGAGGGGAGGAGAGGAGAAAGGAAAGGGAGGAGGAGGGAAGGACAAAGAAAGACAAGAGGAAAGAGGAGGGAGAAAAAGGGAGGGAGAAGAAGGGAGAGAGCAAGAAGAGGAGAAGGAGGGAGACAGGAAAGAGGGGAGAGAGATAAAGACAAGACAGAGGAAAAGATAATGAGAAAGAAAAGCGAGAGATGAGAGAGAGATAGAAGGAGAGAAGAGAAAGGGGGAAAAAAGGAGGAGAGGGTAGAGAGAAGGATGGATAAGAAGGTAGAGAGAAGAGAAGAGCAGAAGGTAGAAAAGAGAAGTAAAAGGTGTTGAGAAGAGAGAAGGAAAGGGTGGGGAGAAGAGGGGAGAGGAGAAGGAAGGGAAAATGAGAGGCATACACAATTAGGAAAAAATACCACCAGTTCTACCCTCCCCCAAATTCCTCAGGTACAATGGGAAACAGCACTGAATTTGGACTTGGAAGGCTTGGGTTAGAGTCCCAGCTGTGCCATTTAATATCAGTGTGACTTTAGGCAATGCATAGAATCTTAATCTCTCTTAGCTTAGCCCCCTCATTTGTAAAATGGATAATATTTTCATACTCTTTTACATCATACAATGTACAAGCTTGACGGGAGCTCTGAGATAAGCTAGTCCAAACTCCTCATTTTATGGATGTGGAAACAGAGGCCTAGGGAAGTAGGGACATAACGTGACACAGCTGATCAGTGGCAGGGCTGTGACTCAAACGTTGGTTTTTGTTTTGTCATATGAGGCAAATTATGAGAACATTCTATATACACTATAAAACAGCATGTGATTGCTACAGGATTTTTTTTGTTGTTGTTGCTGTTTTTTAACTATTCAAGTTAAATTACCCGCTGATAACTCCTCTCCTATCCCTATCGACTATACAGAGAAGCCAGACCTGCCCCACCAATACCATTTTACTCCGTGTGTGTGTGTGTATGTGTGTGTGTAAGCCTCCCACAATCCACTAATTAACAACCATTACGAAAAACACACTTAAATAGGTTTGACATTCTTGAATGGACACCGATTATAATTAGCATTAATCTCCTTAATTACCTTGTGAAACATATTTAATGCCTCAAAACAACAAATGTTGAGGATATCTTCCCTTAAGTAATAAAAGGAGTTTGGGGAGAAAGAAAAAAGAAATGTATCTGTGTATATACAGAGAGAGAGAAAGAGAGAGAGGTTTTCTGATAATATTAGTTTCTATGTGAATTCTTTATCCCTCCACCCCCATCAAATACTTCTTCCCAAAGGAATCAGAGACTAAGAAGCATGGTACAATGGAAAGAACACTGACATCAGGAGACCTGGGTTCAAGTCTTGGTGGTGCCATTTATAAGCTGTGTGACCTTTAACAAGTAACTTCTTCCCCTCCCCCAACAGTTTCCTCATCTGTAAAATGAGGGTTCAGACTAGGTGATCCCCAAAGTCCCTTCCAGCTCTCCTAGTCAATGTTCTAAGATCTCTTCCTGTTCTAACTTGCTATGACTCTAAGTAAGTCCTAAGTCATAAGGCGGCTCCAGCAAGTATCCTAAATTTCAACAGCTCGGGGATTAAGAGGAAACAAAGCAGAACTCACAACTCTGCCTGGCAAAGGACACTCGGACACCCTGGAATGCAGGGTTGGCCTTCTCTGACAGGGATGGCTGCCAGGGAAGGGCTTGTGAGCAGTAAGATGATATGTGGCATTCGTAGGCACCAGCCAGCCCTGGCAGGAAGCTGCTTATAATCCTCAAACTGTAAACTGGGACCCTATTGGCAGAAGTTCATCAAGGAACAGTGTGTGCAGGAACTGGGCAGCTATAGCTCATGCAGGGTCAACAGCAGCTTCAACCTCTTCTTTTTCCAACTCTGTATGGATGCCAACTGCCTGCCTCTGGCCTGGGTTTCATGAACAATGTCACCCACAGGCTTTTTATCTGATTCAATATATGTTCAGACCAATACCAGCTGCGGAATTCTTCACTTTCCATCCAAGTCCAGCTTGAGGGTCACCTTCTCCTGATGCCTTTCCATTTGGAAATGATCTCTCCCCTCCTTGAGTTCCTCTTAGCACTTTGTTTAAATTTTTTTTTTTTTGGTTGGGCAATGGGGGTTAAGTGACTTACCCAGCGTCACACAGTTAGTAAGTGTTAGGTGTCTGAGGCCAGATTTGAACTCAGGTTCTCCTGAATCCAGGACCGGTGCTCTATGCACTTCGCCACCCAGCTGCCCCCTCTCTTAGCACTTTGTCTGGAATATTCCAAGTACTCAGCACTCAATGCTCTAACGTACAGGACCACTCAATCTAGACTACTCCAAGATCCATGACTTCATCCTTCATGGCTACCTCCATTCCCCTCCACTAGGCAAATCTCAACCTCTCCAATGACTTAGGTGCTCTTAACCTGGGGGTTCATGAACTTGCCTTTTTTAAAAACAATTTTTATAACTATATCTCAATTTAAGTAATTTCTTTTGCAATCCTATATATTTTATTTGACTCATTTAAAAACATTACTGTAGGAAAGGGTCTCTAGGCTTCACCAGACTACCAAAGGGGTCTACAATGCAAAAAAAGGTTAAGAATCCTTGCTGTGGAACCTGGTTTCATGGGTCACCATGAAAAAAATCCACCCAGCAGCCAGCCTTCTAGTGATGAACCTCAGACATCAAATCTGTGACCCGGCCTGTGAAGGATGTTTCTGGCTTGGTAAGACCTGCTGGAGCCTCTCCTCCAGTGGCAGAACTTTCAAGAGCCTGGAGCCACCTCCACAAGACAGCCACAGAAGAGGGCTGGAGAAGAGGCCTTACCATACACTATTTTATTCAAATCACAGCTTTATGTTCTAGTCAAACAAAAATGAAAGACAAGGGTAAATAGCCTAGGGGACACAATGATAGCGCCAAGACTTCACAGAACCAGAGGATGTGGAAGATGAGGATGGTAGGCAACTGGAGACAAGGATATACCTAGCCTATATGAAAGGACTGGTGTAAATCTGTAAAGTCAAAGATCACTGACAGATGTGAGAACAGTTAGCCCAGAAAAATAGACTCAGAATGGAGACATGATCCCTGCCTTCTACTTTCTGGAGGAAGAGGAGACATGGAACAGTGGAAGGAGCACTGGTTCTAGAGTCAAGAAATGGGTTTGCATCTTGGGTCTGATGGTTCCCACCTATGTGACTTTGGGGGAGTCATCTAACATCCCTGAGCCCCACTCTCCTCCGCTGTAAGATGAAGGGGTTGGCCAAGATGGCACTGGAGGTCCCTCCCAGCTCTAAATCTATGATCCTGTGATCCTAAGAGCTGTCATCTAAACAAGGGATTATACTTGGTCTGCTTGACTTCAAAGGGCAGAACTAGGAAGAGAGGTAGAAGTTGCAGAGGCAGATTTGGGCTTGATGTAGAAATTGTTGTTTCTGTTGTTGTTCAGTTGTGTCCAACTCTTCTTGATCCTATCCAGGGTTTTGTTGGCAAAGATAATGGAGAGGTTTGCCATTTCCTTCTCCAGCTCATTTTACAGATGAGGAAATTGAGGCAAACAGGGTTAAGTGACTTGCCAAGGGTCACACAGCTAGTAAGTGTGAGTGGACTTGAATTCCAATTTTCCTGACTTGAGGCCTGGTGCTCGATCCATTAGCTACTCCTGATGTAGAAGAAAAACTATCAATTGGAGCATTTCCAAAAGAGAATGGATTGACTCAGCAGAGGCTGGATGAGCATTTGTAAGGGGGGATATCCTGCTTCAGGAAGGAGGCTGGACAAGAACCGCTGAACCCCTTCCAGCTCTGACATTCTGAGACTGGGACCCCCAGTGTAGTGGTCTTTCCACTACCCCAGGTAGCATGGTCTACAAAATACCAAAATATGATAAATAAGAGACCAAAAGAAAGTAGAATGTTGTATCCAATATCAGACGCAGTCATTTTGTCAATAGGTTTTGTTTCATTGTCTTTTTTTGTTGCTTTTGTTACATGGAAAGGTTCAACATGGGGCAGGGGTATGTGAGGAAATAACTGCAGTATTTGTTCTGGTTTTTTAGTAGTATTTTATTTTTTCCAATTACATGTAAAGACAATTTTTAACATTCATTTTTTATAATATTTTGAGTTCAAAATGTTTTCCTTCCCTCATGTTTTTAAAGGGTACCATTGAAACTTTGAAAAATAATAGTAGTTAACAACAAAAATAATAGATGGGGGGAAAACCCCTCTAACACCTAGGAAGAGGTCCATTTCCTTTCTCCCAGCTACTGTGGGTCTTAGAATTTGAAACTAATAGAGGTCACAGAAGTCACCTAATTCAACCCCCTCATTTTTACAGGTGAGGAAACTGAGGTACAGAAAAGGGAAATGATTTGCCCAAGGTCACACTAATAAGTCACAGAACCAGAATTCAAACCCAGGTCTTCTGACTCCAACCCCAGTGCTTCCTACATCATGGCCCATCTGGTTGGACCACACAACTGTGGGAATCCTAGGCCCTTGGAGGCAAATCTGACAGGGAGCGCAACAGCTCTATGCCCCAAATGGAGACACAGATACAGCCAGACTGCAAAGGGAGGTGGAGAGTGTTATTTATGCCATAATATTGGTTTAATTCTCATTAAAGTATTTAAGAAAGGAGATCCTAGACTGCAAGTGGTAATTTTCTAAATGTCATGTCCAATAAGCCTTGCCTGACATTTACCAGGAAGCCACAAACTCTCCAGTGGATTCCTACACCAGCCGCATAGCTACGGTACTGCCTTTACAGTCACTCATAAATAATGTAGGCACAGGCTGCACACCACCTCCCCCCGCAGCCCTGGCCCGGTGGAGCTGCCTGGCTTTATCAGGCCCACACTTTCTGAACAAAGATATGCATGTTTCTGCTGCCTCTTGGAATCTGCTGGTCTTGTCCTGGGTTAGCAGAGATGAGAGGGGTAAGCAGCATGGGGATTCAGCTTACCTGCTGGACCCATGCTGAGGGGAACAGGGGGGCGGGTTGGGGAAAGGGGGAGATGCAGAGCCATAACTAGGAATTTTTGTGCCTGGAGTAATTCACTCAAACTATGCCTAGGAGAAGGGGTATGGAAGTCACCATACCTCTTAAGAAAGGGAGAGACAGACATTGGTCCTAGTGGCAGAGGTCCTGGGACAATACTAGAACAAAGACTGCAGGAGGGGGCTGCCCCCAGGGAGAGGAAACATCCCATATGGTACCTTCCCACTTTAAATTATTATCCTTGATAACCTAGTACTCAGGTCAGTTATTACTTCATGCATGGCAATGGAAAAACATATTTACTAGACGTAAGGATGGAGTGGTAACCCCTGCAGCAAACAGGTGCTTTGGGGATGGGGGCTGAAAGAGGGACTGAAATAAGTCCCTCCTACCGTCCTTCCCTCAAACCCCCTATAAAATCCTCAATGTATCATGATAAAATATAAGATCTGAAAGGGACCTTAGGAATCATTCACTTTACAGAGGAGGAAGTTGAGGCCCAGTGAGGAAAGAGCCTTGCCCAAGGTCACAGCGGAAATCTCATTCACCTCTTATACCTGAGGCTGAGGTAAGGAAAAGTCAAGTGGAGCCCAAATCTCATAAAGCTGGAAAGGACCTGAGAGATCTACCTTGTCTAACATACCCATTTTACAGAGGAGAAAACAGAGGGGCTAGGATCCAGATCTCCTAAATCCCTCTCCAATGCTTTTTCAGCAAAGTGGCTGAAATATGGTCTTCTGAGATATGGACAAGGCTCTCCGAGGGGCACACGGTGGTCCTTCTTGAGCACTGGAGCCAGATGTCATTACCTAGGACCAGCGGCTGAACAGGAAGATAGGGCTCACTGCTTTCCAGTGAACTCTGGACTCATGCTCACCTGCCCCAGAGAGGGCAGCCCAGAAGCCTCTTCCAGGAGAAGTGAGGACCGAGGTATTGCCCAGCTTGGAGTGGGATGGGGTATCGGTAGTGGGCAGTTCACACGTCCACCCCCCCACCTGCCTTCTCAATCTTGTCATGTGGAACCGAGCCTGAGCCACCGCTGAGAGGACTGAAGGGACCACCTTTCACTAGGGCTAGGCCTTGTTGGCCACTTCTAGGCTGGGCTAGAGCTTGGCTCCCACTCACTGGGCCTCTTTCCCCTTCTCTCCACCTCACGAGAAGAAACCTAAGAAGGAGCAGGACTTCTCCAATCTCTGCCACACCTCTCAACAGTCTGTCACCAGGCTCCCTCTACCTTCTCATTAGCCACTCCCGGCTTTCCTTCTTAGAAGAGGAAATGTTTGTGCCTTCTACATTTACGGTCATACTGGGCAAAGCCCCAGGTCACCCTGCCCTAGTTCTGGTTTGGGGTTCATCGAAACTGGGTGTCTGGATAGAGCCTTAGAAAGGAGGAACTTTGGCACAAGGAAGAAGGAGACAATTTGTACAAAATACTTCAAGGATCTCTGGGGTGGAGCTTTTGTGGTGGATAATCTTTGCACAGATGTAGATCAAAGCCCCTCCATGTCATAAGTTGCTATGGCCAAAAATACAATTCAAGACAGATTTGGAGGGAAAATATTACCTATATTGAGATCAACACAATAAATATTCACCCTTGTTCAGGCCCCCATCCTTTCTCAAATGCACTTTTGCAATAGCTTCCTATCTCTCTCTCAGATCTCGCCCCCTCTCCAACCCATGCTCCATACAACTTTCAAAGTAAGTATAGGTCTGACCGTGACACTCTCCTACTCAAACTGCAGTGACTCCCTATTACCTCTAACATCAAAAATAAACAAACACAAACTTCCTGTTTTGGCATGTAACACCCTACAATTTGGCTCCAATCTACCTCAAACCTTACAACACACTCTTTCAAACATTCTACCATCCAGCCAGTCGCCCTCCTTGCTGTGACACACACAGCGCTCCTGCTCCCACCTCCGTGCCTTTGCCCAGGCTGCTCCTCTGCCTCTTGGAAGCCTTAGTTCTCAGGGCAGGTAGGTGGCACAGTGGATAGAGCACTGGCCCTAGAGTCAGGAGGACCTGAGTTCAAATCTAACCTCAGACCAAACACTTGACACTTACTATCTGTGTGAACCTAGGCAAGTCACTTACCCTCAACGGCCTTAAAAAAAAGACTTGTTCCTTCCAGTTACTTATGATCACTTGATTGCCAAATCTAATGGTCTCTTCTCAGTCTTCATCCGTTATGACCTCTCTGTAGCCTTTGACACTGTTGATCACCCTCTTCTCTTTAGGTTTCTGTGACACCACCCTGAAGTCAGGAGGACCTGAGTTCAAATCTGGCCTCACACCAAACACTTGACACTTACTAGTGACCCTGGGCAAGTCACTTAACCCCAACTGCCTTACAAAAAAAAAAAGAAGCCTTAGTTCTCATCAAAGTTCTATATAAGCCCTTCACTGATCCCCTGAGCTGCTGGTGCCTTTTCTCCCCCAATAAGCTCCATGAGGACAATAATTCTCATTCTAATCCTTAAAAATAATCTTGTATCTCCAGTGCTTAACACAGTGCCTGGCACATAGCAGCACCTAATAAATGCTTGTTGACTGATAGCTATAAGAATAAAGAGATAATATATGTAAAGGGCTTTGTAAGAGCAAAGCACTAGAGAAGTGCAAGCTTTGATTATTATTTCCTAAAGCTACATTCTTGAGAGGAGGCAAACAGAGGGGCTACAGAAAGAAAAATGTGAAATGCCAGAGAATTCAGTATAGGTGAAGCCAAATCACAAGGCATGTGTGCCCTACAGCATACGGTGCTAGAGGGGTGTGCTGTAGCTGTGGTGTTTTTATGTAAGGGAAGCTGAGAATTGGCTAAGTTAATATGAAGGATGTGTAGGGAACTGGAGAGGGGGGAGGAGGGAGTGAGAGAGAGAGACAGAGAGAGACAGAGAAACAGAGAGAGACAGAGAGATACACCATGTGCGTGCGTGTGTGTGTGTGTGTGTGTGTGTGTGTGTGTGTGTGTGTGTGTAGGGAGCTAGCTGTAGTTAATGTCAAGGTTCTTAGCTCTGATGTGACATTGAAGGCACAGCCAAGTCTTTCACAGGCCAGATGATGCTATGGGGAGACCATAAGCAACTACAGCACACAGACAATTTTCTCAGGGAGAAGTAGGAATCAGCCCAAACACACATCCTATTGTGGTAGAGCACCAGAGCTGAGGCAGTCTAAAGTACCTGGGGATATTTACATTTGGGGGTGAGAAAAAAAGAAAAAGAGACAGAGCAGTCAGAAAAATGGAAGGAGGGCATAAATAATTAATAATATAGTGCTTTAAGGTTTGCAAAGCCCTTTCTAAGGAGAGCAGGGTCACAGAAGCCACGGTGTGGAGATAGTGTCCAGAGACAGGAGGGGGTCCGCAGACGAGGACTGAGAGCAGCCACTTTACTCCATGATACACATGCTTTTGGCATCCTTGCAGAGAGGAGGTTCTGTCTCAGAGTAGACACTGCAGGGGGTTAAGGAGTGAGTGGGTAGTAAGGTAAAGGGGGGAGGCCACAGGTGTAGAACACTCACTTGGGGAATCTGGGTGACAGTAGGAGCTAGAGTGGGGAGTCAAGTAATTTTTAATTTTTAACATATTTGAAAGCCATGAGAGAAAAGACAGCAAAGAGAGATTCAATTAGAGTAATTGTCTCTGCTGGACCCTGGAGATACAAAGCAGTCTCTGACCTTGAGGAAATCCTACATCCTACTGGGGCAACACACTACTTACACAGCAAGAGACTCAAGATGCTGGAGATGAGTCAGGGTAATTTTGAGAGGGAAGTAATAGGAGACCCTCAAAGACCATCCGATCTAACCCCTTATTTTATAGATGAGGAACTCGAGAGCCAGGGAAGTTAAGGGACTACCCAAGCTCATACAGGTGATAAGCATCAGAAGTGGAATTTGAACCCAGGTCCTCTGACTCCAGAACTCTTTAGAGTGTTTAGCTTTTGGGAGAAGGAAAGTTACCTCTTCCTCTGAGATAGGAAGGAAGGAAGGAAGGAAGGAAGGAAGAATGAGAATAAAAATGGAAAACTACTTAGGGGTACAGGAGGAAAAATATGAAGCTGGGTAAAAAGTAGGAGGAAGGCTGAATACAGAAGGAGAAATAATTCAATTTACCAAAATATAATTTGCAATTTTTCAGGGACATGCCTACTGTATAGAGTAAGGTACACCAGTACTATACACTTTAAAAATTCTAGGTAAGCAAGAGAAAAAAAACAATTGCCTCTATAGATGACATCTGCAAGGGTGATGAAAGTCACTTAAGTAAAACTTCAACTTTCTCAAAAAGAAATGCTGAGTAAAGAGGGTGAGAGGAGAGAAGTACATTAGGTTGTACAATCCTAAGCTGACTTTCAGTTCTAATACTATGTTCTAAGGTCCCTTTCAGCTCCACCATTCTATGTTGTGCTAACTGTGTCAAAGAATTTCCAATAGTGGGAAACTGATCAGAAATACATTAAGTCTACAGGTTGTGTAAATTTCTTACAATTATAGTTACTAACCAATCCAAACCTGCTAGCATGACACCTGGTGGCAGGCAGGTTACACAATGGTATAGGCAGACAGATGGTGAGGCCCTTGTGGCCCATTGCTGGCGTTCATATGTGCTAGCTAATTAGGGAAAAACTTTGTGACTAAAAATCTCACATAAAGTACATACCTAATTCATGGGATTTTCCCTATAGACCACATACTGGGATGCCACAATTCTGTGTTCTCACCTTCTGTGTTAGCACTGATATTCTATGTTCCACAGTATCTTCTAGCTGTGACAGCCTATAGCCCAACATTCCATGTTCTGCAGCAGTGATGTCACACCCAGACACAAACAGGGGGACCACTAAGCCACACACAAGGATCCTGCATGGTGCCTTAATTTAAAAGTGTATTGTCATTATTATTATTATCTATGTTATTGCACTTTTATTTATCTTGTTAAGTATTTCCCAATCACATTTTAATCTGGTTTGGGCTGCCCCTGGGTGTACCGGGCGCCACGTGCCACATTTGATACCTGTTTTGCAGTCTCTTCTTGCTTTGACATTCCATTTTCTAGATTCTAACAGTCAACATTTTAAGGTTCCTTTCTGCTCTAATCGTCAATGTCCCAAGTTCTCCTCTGATTCCGAGATCCTACCATTCATTGAACAAACATTGACTGAGTGCCTGTGGTGTGTGGAGCATGGTGCTGGGGAAGAAACAAAGATAAATACGCCCCAGTCCCTGCTAGGGAACATGAGTGACTGGACGATTTGCTCTGGAGTACAACAGGCAACATCAGGCACATACTGAGAAAGACAAACTGCTGTGACATGATGATGATTTAGTACATGACCAAAGCAGGGAGGTGAACTTTTCGAAAGTGTTCATTTATAATAATCATTGAATAATGATGGAGGGAAACAGGTAAAATGCAGAGAGCGGGCTGAAAGTGCGAACAAACATGATATACCACATCTGTTCTCACCGGGGATGCGTCTGAAGATTAACATCTCTGAGAATGCATTAATATGTCAACGAAAATATAGAAGCAGGTGATGATGGTTCAACTAAAGCTGCTTTTCTGCAATACAAGTATTCCTCCGAGCAAAATAACAGAAGAGCAAAGCAGTGAACATTTTCGCAAGCTCTGGTCCCTGTGGGGAAGAAAGTCAGTAAACTTAAAAAAAAAATGTTTCTTGTGCCTGATGGAGGGCAGCATAGCTGGGATGGCAGAACTAACCTAGAGTGTGGCCCAGCACCAGCTGTCTGCAACTGGGTACGGAGACTAAAGAAACCCTGGTCAAAGACTTCTGTTCATTCATCATCCTACTGGGGCCCCCAGTAGGAAGGAAGGAGATGGAGTGGGGAGGAAGTCCACAGACACAGAACTGAGGAAACACCCACCACCTGATTAGAGAAGGGAAATGTCATCTTCCTCTCTGCTTCCCTTTTCTCGTCTTTGTTCCTTAATCTGTCTTTAAAAAGAGGAAGCCTAGTGTAGTAGAGAACCCAGGGTTCCAGTCCCAGCTCTGCCACTAACTGGCTATGTGCCCTTTAGCATGTCACTTCTCTGGGCCTCAGTTTCCTCATAGGGAGCTAGATAAATTATGGTTCTTCTCAGGTCCAACATTCTATGTTCAATGGGTTTTCTAAATGCTTATATTCTGTGTCCTAACATTCTATGTTCTCAGATCCCTTCCAACTCGTTCTAACATTCTGTTCCAAGGTCCTTTCCAGCTCTAACATTCTCTGATTTCTGCTGTAACATTGTGTATTATGAAGTCCCTTCCAATGAGAACACATTTTGTTTTGACATTCTATTCTCCAAGGCCCCTTCCTGCTCTGATATTCTGTTGTAATTTATTCTGCCCTTGGGTATCATGTCCATGGCCAACTTCCCATCCCTCACACAGGGAAGAGGAAGAGGTTACCACAGCCTGAATGCTGCCAGTCCATCAGCAGCTCTCTCTCAATGACTGTGACAGTATTGATGTGGGTTTGCCCTCCATCAGTCCAGATCACAACTCCAACATGCCTTCTCATCCTGCAGGATCCTTGTCTGTGTTCTTCCACAGATCTGTGGAGGATCCACTTAACATCCTGGAGATTTTCTTCAAGGGCAATGCGGTCAAACTCAAACAGAAAGAGGGACCACTGAACCATACATAAGGATCCCTGCAGGCCACATATTGACTTAGAAACCACTATATTTATATACTTCTTTTTTTTATTAATACATCAAAACATTAAAATCAGACAAGAACTATATTTTAATCTGGTTCAGGTTGCACATGGCAGCCCTCTGGGCTCTAGGATTTTATTTTCATATCTTGTAAACACCGATGGAATATCTGGGCTATCCTTATATTTATACCTTGCTCTATCCATGTGACTCCTACTTCCTTTTCCAATCATACATTTCCTTGATAATATCCCTTAGGTGATTTATGGTCCAGAGGCCATCACTGGAAATACAGGAAATACTAAAGCTACAGCTTTAATAGCTTAAAATTGCACCAAGATTTTTGGGACCCCCTTGTATAGAAGATAGACACAAGGTCATTAGGAAGGGGTGAAGACACTGGGAAGTAGCTAGGGAAAGATCAAGAGAGGCTTCATGTTCTGTAAGAAGATGGTACCTAAGCTTGGCCTCGAAGGAAACTAGCGGTCCTAAGAGGCTGGGGTGAGCAAGGAGGGCAAGAGGGACAGCCAGTGCAGAGACACACACAAGAAGATGGAATGTCCAATCAGAAGGGATATGTTTCTCTATTTCCCTTTGAATCACCTGCAACTTTGATTCCTCAGAGATCAAGGTCTTCCAAAATTTGCAACTATATAGCATTGCCAGGAGCACATGTTTAAAAAAAAAAAAAAAAGACCAAAAAAACAAAGATAGGTATCTAAAGGTGACTATTAAAACAGGCTAACATAAATTACTTGGAGAAAAACTCCAGATTTGAAAAACATTCCCAGGAAAACTGGAAAAGATTTTTGGCAGAAATTAGGTTTAGATCAATACCTTATGTTATATACAAATATAAATTTGAAAGGGTTATATGACCTGAATATTAAAGATCATACCTTTAAAATTCAGAAAAGAAATAGATGCAATATTTGGGGTGAATTCTTAACCAAAAAAAGGGATAGGAGCTATTGCAAAAGATAAAATAGATAATTTTAATTACATGAAATCGAAAAGCTTTTGCATGAATAAAATTAACTCAGCTAGGATAGAAGAGAAATGGTCAACTAGGGAAAAATTTTTGTGTGGACTTTGACTGTGGAATGGCTAAACAAATTCTGATATGAGATTGTAATATAATGTTACTCTGCAATAAAAATGATAAATATGACTACAGAAAGGCATAGAAAGACTTATATGAACTGATGCAAAGCAAAGTAAGCAGAAGCAAGGAAATACTATAAACAATGATTAAAACTTTGTAAATGGAAAGAACAACAAAACATTCAAAATTGAATACTGTGAAACTGTAATGACCAAGTTTTGCCCAAAAGAAAATAGATGAGTAGGTACCTCCCCCTGCTTTTCTGGAAAGGGGAAGGAGGGGGGAACTAAGGCATGAAAACTGAAGGTAATATCAGGCTTTATCAATATGTTGGTTAGTTTTGCTAAATTGTGTTCATTTTCTATTTTTTATTCTTTTGCTATAACAGTTAGCCTTCTGAAAGGGGAAGGAGGAAGAATTCAGTGGGAAACGTGATATATTAATAATAACACACCAAAATTTATTTTTAAAAAAAATAGATCTTGGCACTAGGGAATGCTGTGCAATCACTGAAAGCATTGAACAACTTCCCAAATACAATGCAGCCAGCTCTCCTTCCTCATAGTCAATTTGGGGGCCAACTCATTGTTCATTCTCACTCTCTATTCCAGATCACAGATATGTGTACTCATATACTAACTCAATGCACTATTTATCTAGCAGCATATAGTCTGGACAACCGGCATTCATCATTCATCTAGTTTATTTTGTATGCATTATTAGGTTGATCTCTTTTGCATAATATTTGATCTTATTGAGGAGTCCCTATAATATTCTGGGTTTGATGTAATCAGCACAGTATCATCAGCAAATGAGAAGCATCTGGTCCACAAAAATTCCTAGTGTGTATGTGTGGGGGGGATCTAGATTAAAATGTAATTGGGAAATGTTTAACACAATAAACACAATACAATACAACAGAGATAATGTTAATTTAAGGTTTTCTAAGTCAATGTGAAGCCTGCAGGGATCCATTTCTTTTTGAGCTTGACAACACTGATCTGAAAGACCTCACCATATATATGAGAACCCTTCCTCCATTTAGGCTGTTTGTGTTAAGAAACCCTCTCTAAAAGCGATGAACATTCACCTCCCTGTTTTGCTTCATATAAACAAGCAGGCCAGAATGATAAGAATAATTCAGAGCCCACTCTTCCAATGTGGGAACTATTGTAGAAAGCACCTGGGGTCTAAAGTATTGAGGAAACCATCTATGTCAAGGTCTCTGTATGGTAAAGAGCTTCTCAGCCCTTAATGAAAACTCTATATCCTGATAATTATAACATGATTTACCCAAAGCTGGGAGCCCCCAGCATAAGAAGCCACTCTAAGCCCAAGGCAGAGGCAGCAATCTCCCGCCAACCCTCCCCCCCACTCCCCACCCTGACCCTATACCACGACTAAGGGGATAAGTGTTCTACTTCCATGACTCAGAATTCTAAAATTCCTATGACCACAACCCCCTTTCATTCCATTTCTTCTCCTATGTCTCACTCCTCCTAAAATTCTTCTTCATTCTCACTGTGACCTGTAGTCATTCCACCCCTCAGAACTCTCCCAGGCCATCATCCCTACTCTGGCTTCATTTGCTTCCTCTCTTACTCTTGACATTACAGCTAACCAGTTCAATGTCACATCACCCTCTCCTCTCAAATTCCTTCCCCTTGCCCTACCACTGCTCATACCTTGTCAACCCTAGCCCTAGATATTTCCCAACAGTCACCTCTACTGATCTTACTCACAGGTTGTTGAATGGTGTTAGGGGAAGTCACCAACTCTGCTGACTGGATCCCTACAAAGTTATGTTACCTTATCTCAACAGGGCCTTCACTGAAGCAAGGCAATCCTTTCATTCTTTACTAACTGACTTCCTATCATATCACACTGCCCACAATGGTTGTTCCAAACCTTTCCTTCTCTCCTTAAACCTCCTTCACCACCTTCTGCCCTTTCCTCCTCACCTCTCATATTTTACTGAGAAGAGAATCATTCAACATGAGTTCCCTGCTTTCACCTACTCTAGATCACAACTCTTGACATCATCCTCTATTTTCTCCTCTTCCATTCTAGTTTCTGATGAAAAGATGATCCATTTTAATGAGGCCAACTCTTCTACTTGTACCCCTGATCCTATCCCCTTCCAGTCTCTTCTGGCAGGTTCTCTCTCTTGTCCAATCTTCAATATCTCTCTTTGTATTTGGTTCCTTCATTACTACCTAAAAACATCCCTAGGTCTCTCCCCCCAACCTCATCTTTTAATAAAAAATCCTCATTTGACTCTTCCATCCCCTTGAGTGATCATCCTCTATCTCTCCTCTTTCACAAGTAAACTCTTAGAAAAGCCTCTATATTTGCTGCCTCCATTTCCTCTCCTCTCATTCACTTTTCAACCCTTTTGTTGTTGTTCAGTCATTTTTCAGTTGTGTCCAACTCTTTGTGACCCCATTTGGGGTTTTCTTGGCAAAGACATTGGAGTGGTTTGCCATTTCCTTCTCCAACTCATTTTAAAAATGAGGAAACTGAGGCAAACAGGGTTAAGTCACTTGCCCAGGGTCACAGAGTTAGTAAGGGCCTGAGGCTAATTTTGAACTCAAGAAGATGAGTCTTCCTGACTCCAGGCCCTTTAAATTTGCTTCTGACCTCATCAACTCAACTGAAATTCCTCTCTTCAAAATTTTCAATGATCTTTTAATCAGATCTGATGATCTTTTCCTCAATTTTCATTTTTCTTGCTCTCTCTGGAGCGTGACACCACCGACCACCTTCTCTTCTTGGATACTCTTTTTTCTCCAAATTTTTGTGACATTGCATTTTCTTGGTTCTCCTCCCACCTGTCTGGCTATAACTTCTCAGACTTCTTTGATTGACCATCAACCATTTCTTGTCCCCTATTCCCCAGGGCTCTGTTCTGAGACCTTTTCTCAGGTTAAGCTTTTTGACATGTCATAGACAACCATGACAGTCTGGTGAATCCTACTAATCCCTTTTCAGAATAATTTTTTAAATGCATAAAACATGATACATAGAAGTACAAAGGAAACGAATTATATTGAAATACAATCATCAAAATATTTCTGAAAAACAAACTAAGAACCTCTCCTCTAGGTTTACATGAGAATCTTCATTCTGCTATGAATTACAGGGAAAGGGGGAGATCAGCTCAGAAACACTGAAAAAGCCTCTGTGTTGGTTTATATAGTGTCAGCCAAACTGCTTCCAGGCTGAAGAGACAGTTAACCCAGGGGCATGGCCACAGCTGGGCCACTTGTGTGGTCATTTACAGCCTCTACCATCTGCATCCCTGAGCACCCACGCCTTTTATGCTATAAAACAAAAAATGCTCCCCTGCAACTACCAAGCTCTGCTAATGACAAAAGAGTACTTTAACAGAGTGAAGGAGAAGACAATTAGCCTCTTTAATCTAAAGTGCTCGTGCCCAGACATTTATAATGTTAGTGAGGTTCCAGGAAACGGGCACTTGGGAGACTGTAAGGCACTCTTCAAACATCTCAGCCAAGACACCCAGTTCCTACTATGTAGCAACAGCTGTTTCCCTCCCTACCCCACTGATGAAGGTTCAGTTGAAGCTGGTCAGGGGAAGACAGAAGGCAAGCCAGGCTCAAACTCAGAGAAATAAAAACAGTCATGTGCCTGAAGGATGGTTTTATGTGGTTTCCACTGGACCAGTGCCTCATACTCTCAACAAAGAGAAAAAGGCATTGTCTCTGGCAAAGTGGGGACTCATTTTGGCCTCATTATTCTACCGGCATTTTCCTTACTACCCAAAATTTCTGCTTGATTTGATCCTGGTCAACAAGAAGGACCTAATTGCTGAAGTAGGAATGCTGGGAAATTTTAAAGGAAAAGTAACTGCCACATCTTATGACAGAGAGGGAAGTCAAGCATGTCTGTGTATGCTCCAGATTCGGAAATAGTCCATTTCAAAGAATTTAGAGAAAAGACAAGGTAGAATCCTACAGCCTCAAATTCTTCAGACGAAGTTGTCCAGACAGGGTGGAGAAGTCCTCAAGAAGGACATTTTGATAACACAGGCAGAAAAGATTCTGATTAGGAAGAAACTAAAAGTAAGTTAGTTAGTTGTCTAGAGAAAGAAGTACAAGTTCAGTAAACACATCCACAAATGAATAGATTTTTTTTAAAGTCATGTACAGAACAAAAAAGCAAGGCTGAATAACAGAAGATGAATACAAATATGCAGTATGGTCAGAAACTCTGAAAGTCAACGTGAGCTAAAGCTGGTGAAGAACCCTGAACTGGGCTTTTGCTGCTCCTCAACTTTTGATGATTCTTTGATATTGACTCACAATTGATTCCAATCTGGCTCCTCTAGCTTCTGACCCTTGTGATGAGTACCCATTTCCCTGGAAATGGGTTTTTTGTGTGTATTTTAGCAAAACCAACCTAGATTTCTGGTCTTTTTGTGCTGCCTGAATCATGAAGCCTCAGCTCACATTGTGGGAAACTTCCTCCCCTGAACCTCCACCGTGGTACACCCTGCCATTACTACTCAATACGGGGACTATAACTATTTGTCTCTCTCTTGCTTCAGTTTAGAGGCAGCTTACCTTAATCATCTGTGAGAGGTCACCTGCATCAGCCAGCTCCAGGACAATGTTCAGCTCACTCTCTTCAATGAAAGAGTCCAAATATTTAATGATATTTGGGTGGTTCAGTTGCTGCAAAGAAAAAAATGAAAAACAGCAAAAGGTGAAGGACACAGGGTGCCAGGGGATGAGGTTTCAGAATCAACAGAAGACAGAGCTTTGGAGATTTGCTTGAAAGACACCTCTGTAGTCCAGGAAAATGTTTGGACATCTTTATAACCCTAGTTCAGGCTCTCATTATCCATCACCTGAACCATCATCATCACTTGCTAACTGATCTCCCTTCTCCAAACCATTCTTCCTACACAATACCCAAAATCATCTTTTAAAGGCACAGATCTTACCATGCATTTCTCCTGCTCAAGAATTTTCAGCAGCTCCTTAATGCCTGTGCAGTGTGGCATCCAAAGCCCTATAAAATCTGACCCCAGACTACCTTTCCAGACTGATTTCACACATGCTGGTTGTACTCTTGTGTTTCAGCCAAGCAGGCCCTGAACTTGACATTCCACCTTCTTCCTGAATGATTTTGCTGAATGTTCCCAAGGTGTGGAACACATCCCCTCCTCACCTCTGTCTCTCAAATCTTCAGCTTCCTTCAAAGCTCAGCTTAGGTGTCAGTTAAACCAAATAAAGTTACTTGCTGTTCCTCACCCATAACCCTCCATGGTTCTAAGCTTTTGTACTTGACATACTCCATGTTGGAATGCTCTTCCTTCTCACCTCCCATTCCTAGAATCCCTCGCTTCCTTCAAGACTTAGCTGAAGTTCTGCAAGAGGCTTCTCTGGGTCACCCCAGATACTAATGTCTTCCCTTCTAAGGGTTACCTTATATCTACTCTGTGTGTATGCCCACATTACCTATATGCTGATTCTCTTGTTTAAAATGTAAGCTCCTTGAGGGCAGGGAATACTTTTGCTTTTTCTTTGTATCCCTAGAACTCAGCACAGAGTGTGGCACATAGTAAGTGCTTAATAAAAGCTTACTTTTGACTGAAGTCACAGAATGAATTAGTGGAAGAGCTGGGTCTTTTAAGTCCCAATCTAATTTTTTGAGGTAAATTTTATTTATTTATTCTCAACTTAGCACCTATCAACACAAACATCCAAACACAAATATGAATAAAAATTATCATACATAAAGCTTTAAAAGCTCCAGGATTTATAGTCTGTCAAAAATATATGCAGTAACTTTTAACAAGCTAATAAACAAAACATCTCATCTGCTCCCCATCCCCTTCTGAACTGTTTCTTTTTGGTGTTTTAAATTTTGTTGTGGCCATGTTACTGTTATTGTTTTTATGACATTGTAAGGAGATACAGACATATGTACATATATACACATTTGTATGTGTGCATATATGTATATATACATATATATGTATAAGTGTATATATGTATATGAGCGTGTGTGTATATATGTATCTCTCTCTCTCTCTCTCTCTCTCTCTATATATATATATTACTGTTCTGATTCTGTTTTTTTGCCCTCCATTACTTAGTCTAAGTCTTCCAACATAAATCCAGTGCTTTTCCCCCCAAATATATCAAATTAACTCTTTGACAAGAAAGGCCAGAGACTGGGGGACAAGTACATGGAGAGACGCATGAGAGTTTGAAGAAGGAAAAAACCTTCCTCAAGGAAGGTTTTGTCAGTAGCTTATCTCCCCCTACTCTTGAGCCCCCCTACTCCATACTCCTTTGGTAGCAATCTCCCACTAGTCTGCTCCTACCCACTCCCCCCTCCACCCCCAACCCTCCACACACTACTACAAGGACCAGAGAAAGTTACCACCCGAAAGGGCTTTTAGATAGACTAGCCAGTCTAACTCATTCATTGGATGGATGAGGAACCTAAGGCCCAAAGAGGTGCCATATCTGACCAAGGAAGAAAGCTAATTGATGCGGCCTCAGACCAAACACTTGACACTTACTAGCTGTGTGACCCTGGGCAAGTCACTTAACCCCAATTGCCTAAAAAACAAAATAAAACAAAACAAAACAAAAAAAAAGAAAGCTAATTAATGACAGAGACTAGATTTCTAGGACAACAATCTTCCTCCTATGCCATTTTGTTTCTATCTATTGTTGGCTTAACCAGGATCTAGGTATATGTTCTTCTCCCTCCATGAGATTTTAAGCTCCATGAAGGCAGGTACCATTTCATTCTAAAACTTGTTATCTCTTCCAGTCACTTAATAAATGTTTGTCCAACTAAATTTAAATGGAATTAAAATGTGTGGAACTGGAACTGATTTTGTATAAGATGTTTCATCTTTCTAGGCCCCAGTTCTTCTGACTCCAAATCTGGGACTTTTTCCACTGTACTCCAGCTGCTTTGGTTTCCTAATTTGTAAAATGAAGGAGTTAAACTGCATGATCTTTAAGGTGTCTTCCAGCTCTGACATTTTACATTCTAACTTCTAACATCCATAGATCTTCCAGCTCTAATATGCTGTGTTCTAAAATTCCAAGACATCAGAAATTAATGCAATGCATCTCAGGAATAACAATTTTAGGTCAGTAGGAAGATAGGATTCAATTTACATAAAACTTTTCAGGAACATATCTATTGTATGAAAAAGGATGCTCCTCCTACAAAAAAAGCCATTTCTTTGGCCTGAGACCATCCCCACACATCCCTTCAATGTCCTTGGGTTATTTAGACATAGCTGTAACTACCACCAGCAAGGGAGCTATCAATTAAGGAAAGAGATGAGTTGCAGGTATTGATTTGACAAGTTATTAGCTTCCCGGCAGCAAGGAAAGTGAAAGCCTACTGCTGACGCTGACAGAACTATGGAAACTGATCCCTGCATCTCCTCCCTTGTCTCCCAACAAGACCTTGAACAACTCTGCCCTGCGGCTCCTCAGGGTCCAGGTTCACCCCTGCATCCAGTTATGTGAAATGCTGACCAGCACAATAAAAAGGGGCTTCCCAAGTTGACACTGAGAACTTCCCTACATTCTCTGTGATTGGCTCAGCTCCTCAGCAGCCCAATTCTCTCCATCGTCAGGAAGATCTGTCATATTTTGTCGTGTCATTCACAGAAAGACCGACATACATTTGAAAGAAATGCCCTATAGGCAGCATTAACAAAGATATCCCCTGTGAATTGGCAATACAATCTGATTTACCCAACTGGCTTCTTAGCCTAGGCTGAGCCATGGCTGCTTGGAGGAAGTAGTGGAAAGAACATGGAACTCAAAGTCATAAGACCTGGGTTCAAGTTCTGTCTCCTACTAGCTGTATGACTCCAACCAAATCACTGAACCTCTCTGAGCCTCAGTTTCCTCTTCTATAAAATGGGAAAAATAATGTTGGCCCTTCCGACCTTATAGGTTTGCTTATAACCTTATAGCTTTTGTAAACTGTAATGTGGCAAAGAAATATGAGCATTGAGCACCATTTTATTTATTTCCATATGAATAATAATGAGTGCAAGGATTTAAAAAATATCATCATGGGTCATTTCCAGCATGATATAGTGGAAAGGATTTTGGAATCAGAGGAATTTGGTTCAAATCTCAGATCTACTGAGATTTGCTATCTCTGTAACCACGCAAGTAATTTAATCTCTTTAGTCATCAGTTCTTTTATCTATAAAATGAAGGGACTGGACTAAACTGCAGCCGAGGGCCTTCCAGCTCCAAAAACGTGACCTTGTGATTCTTTTAACACATGGCTGTCACCAAGAGACAGGGTGTGTAAAATAACAGAAAGCATGGTAGTCTCAGAATGAGAAGAGCTGGGTTCAACTTCCAGGACTAACATTTACTAGCTGTATGACTCTAGGCAAGTCACAGCCTCTCCAGGTCTCTGTTTCCTCTTCTGTAAAATGGAGATGATAATAATTGCATGACCTACCAACCTCAAAGAGTTGTGAGGAAAGCCCTCAACTGAATACTAAAAATAGAGTAAAAAATACTCTAAAAATGCTATACAAAGGTAAACTATTATCACTATCTTGGAAAGCATGGGGGAGAAGCACAGAATGTTAGAATGGGTAGGGACCTTAGAGATCATATAGTCGAATTACCATCACCACCCATTTGTGGAGGAGAAAAACAGGGGCTCAGTGGCTTGCTCAGAACCAGGACCAGAAGTAGAACAAGAATTGGGAGATATGGGGGGTGTCATATAGAATCCACCACAGAACCCCCAGTCTTCAGACTCCCAAGGCCAGGTCCTTTTCCCCCTTTTCCTTGTTGTCGCGCTGTTTCTTCTGTCCCTCCTGGCCTCAGGTTATCCAGGCCAGCTTTGCCAAACTTCTGGCCAATTAACAAGATGCAGCTCCTTGAGGAAGCAAGAGATGGGAAGCGGGGGTGGGGGGGGAGGCACAAAATAAAAAATCACAAAACGAAACAAAACAAAATCCTACTGAATATTCAAATATCTGTGTTCAGCCACAATGGAAAATAAATAAATAAGATGGGGAGAGAGCACCTCAATCATACATCTAAAGCCCTGCTCAGAGCCAAAAGCAGCCAAACCCTGCCCTCAGGCCCAAGCAGAGCCAAACATACATTTCTGATGTTCTATGGGAAAGAATATTTCAGAGCCAGAGCACCTGTCACATTGCACGCAGGAACCAAGAGGAGGAAGAAAATAAATCCATATGTATAAGGCAGGGATGGAGACTGGACCAGGACTAGTGATGGTTTGGTTTTACATTGACATTGTTATTTTTTGTTTCTAACTGGGGAAGAGACTGAAATAGTTAGTACAGGGTAGCAGAGTGAAGACTGGATACAGAGTCAGAGGATTTGGGCTTGAATTCTAAATTCTGCTAATTACTAGCTGTGAGACCTCAGGTAAGTTGCCCAATCTCTCTGGGTTTCAGTTTTTCCATCTATAAAATGGAAGAGTTGGATCAGATGGTTTCAAAGGTCCTTTTCAGTTCTAAAGCCAAGAATTTTGGGAATGGGATCCTCAGATCGCCAACAGCTCTAGAGATAAATAAAGGAATGAGGGATTATTTCTGCCTCACAATGTGAACTATATGACACCTCAACCCTAATAGAGCCAAAGAAAGAGTCAAAGAATTTTTAAAATCATGGGACCTCAGAGCTGGAAGGAACCACAAAGTGCACGTAGTCTAAACCTTGTCTAAGCATGACTCCCAACTGCAACCAGCCGGACAAACAGGAATCCTGCTTCAATTTGAAGACCAGGGCGCTCGCTGCCTTGCAAAGCAGCTCATCCTACTTTTGGACAGCTCTGGTTATTAAGAAGTGGGTTGTTGTTTATTTTCCTCCAGGTACTGAGCCCAAACCTGACTTTTCTGGCACTTCTATCCACCAACTTTTATGATGTGACCCTACACAAGTCACTTCACTGTTTGAGTTTCATTTCTTACACTACTTACCTCAGAGGGTTGCTGCAAAGCTCCATAAAAGGGGTCAGTATACCCCAGTAGAAAAACGTCTGGCCTTGGCGTGAGAGGACTAGATTCAAATCCCACCTGTGATGCTACCTAACCTTAGACAATCACCTAACTTCCCTGGGCTTCAGTTTCCTTTTCTGTAAAATGAGTGTGTGTGTATGGGGAGGAGGGGGAGTAGACCAGAAGGCTCCAGGTCTCCAATCCTATGAAATTTGAGTTGTTGTTGCCATTATTGATTTTTTTTCCACTAAGGTCCAGTCAGGTAACACCTGCACCATTTTCCTGATCCCCTAGTTGACAGGATTGTTATTTTTATAACAATGAGACCCTGCATGAGTTTCCTTCTCTGAGCAAAAGTTTCTTCCACTGATACAATGGGGGTGATAATATTTGTATTACATACCACACAGGGCCACTGTGAGGAAATGTGCTAATTCATGGATGTGGATGTGCTTTGTACTCATGGAGTACTATTATAAATGTCAGCTCAAATATGTCAGACATAGGCTCACATGGGAGGAGCACAGGCTCAGGGACATTTCCAGGGATAAATTAGAATATCCTAACACTTTGCATAAAAAGTCTTACCTTCAAGAGGTCAATCTCTTTAATGCAGTCTTGTCTGGCTTTGGCGTCCATCATTTCAAATATCTTTAAAAGAGACACAAACACCTATTTTAGAAACCAGAGAGACTAACAGTAGAAAGAAAAGATCACAGGTAGTTAGTCCTTCACAATTCACAAAGCCCTTTCATCCTGAGAGAGGCAATGTGCTGCAGTGGATGGGGGCTTCAAAGCTGGGAAGACCTGATTAAGTTTAAGTGCTGTCTCTCACTCTCAGGCAAGTCATTGTTCTAGCCAACTCTTCAAGATTAGAAATTGCAGAGAAGGTACCAACCTACAAATTACAAGTCTAGGGTCCATTCCTGTTCTTTCATCCCTGTGAGGTGGGTAGTGATAGGAATATTATTTCTGATTTACAGATTAGTAAACTGAGGTGAGGGCAGCTAGATGGATCGGGGATAGAGTGCTGGGCTGGAGTCAGGAAGACCTGAGTTCAAATCTAGCCTCAGACACTTACTAGCTATGTGACCTTGGGCAAGTCATCTAATCTTTGTTTTCCATAATCTACTGGAGAAGTATGGACAGTATGGTCCATGGGGTCACAAAGAATTGGACACGGCTGAACAACAACAAACTAAGATGGATCTGTGACTCGGATTTGTCATAGGAGGCATTTAATAAATGCATGAAAAACAGATGAATCTTTTGATTCCCAGTTCACTGTTTTTTCTCATAATAATAACAGCAGTAGCAACTTGCATTTACAAAGTGTAAAGTATAATAAAGTATACAGTATAACAGAGTACTTGCCCAAGTCCACATGGCTTATAAGTGACTTATAACTGGCCAGGGCTCAAACCCAGCTATTTTGACCTCAAGTCCAGGGCTATTTCAACTACCCTGGACTGCCTTTCAAGAATTGTTTTCCAGAGTTATCTGTGCTATTTATAGGTAACAACAAAAGTTCAGAATTCCTCCAACCCAGCCCTCAAAATGTATTTCATCATACTCAAGAACGATAAGAAGACCAGACGTTCTATGTCAGTCAATGAAGTTTAGTCATTTTCAGTTGTGTCTGACTCTCCGTGACCCCATTTGGGGTTTTCTTGGCTAAGATACAGGAGTGCTTTGCCATTTCCTTCTCCAGCTCATTTTACAGATGAGGAAACTGAGGGAAAAAGAATTAAGTGACTTGCCCAGGGTCACACAGCTAGTGTCTGAAGCCAGATTTGTACTCAGAAAAATGAGTCTTCCTGACTTCAGGCCTGACGTCGTATCCACTGAGCCACCTAGCTGCCCCTTATATGTAGGTATTGGTAAATCTGTCATCAAATTTACAACAAAAACACCAAAGTCACCCATGATGTGTCATTTAAAAAACATCAGACTATGTTTTCTTTTGCCCATTTAATTCAAAATGACCTTTTCTTCCCCAGGTCTAGTTCACAGAATTTTAGATCTGGAAGGGATCTCAGAACACAGAATGTTAGACCACAGAATATTTAGAGCTGAAATGGGTCTCATACTATTGAATGTTCGTGCATAGCCCGGGAGAGCCCTGGGCACCCTTACTGATTGCCCCTCTACTCAAGCATCCTTTTCCTAATGGACATCACCAGTGAAGGGGAAGTGACTTGTCCCCTAACTCCCAATCCAGTGGTCTTTCAACTCCATCACATGCTTCTACAAGAGCTTTTAATTAGCAGAATAATAAGCATTAATATTCATTTCATAACCCTGTAGGAGCAAATCAGGGGATTGGTGAAGCTCTGTTGAAGGATTAAAGGGACATTTAGTTGAACAAAATGATGTTTAAACATGCCATATGTGCAGCGAGTTTGTTTCTCACTCATGACTCACATTATGTATGTCTGTGAAACGCACAGAGAAGTATTTTCATTTTCTAAAGGGGAGTATGATGGAAAATGATTTTATTAATAATAATGATGATGATGATAGCTAGCATTTATATAGTATTTTAAGGTTTGCAAAGTACTTTATAAGTATTATCTCATTTTATCCTCACAACAACCCTGGGAAGTAGGTGCTATTGTTATCCCCATTTCATAGATTAGGAGACTGAGACAGAGTTTAAGTGACTTGCCCAGGATCAAATAGCTAGTAAGTGTCTGAGACTGAATTTAAACTCAGGTTCTCCTGACTCCATGTTCAGCACTCTATTTACTATGGCTCTGTTTCACTTAAATTCTTTGGCCCGCTGTTTATTAAAAAGAAAAAAATCTTGAACTAAAACTGCTCTAACATCCCTTCTACAGCAAACATGCTAGTCCTAACATTCCTTCTTTTGTTGTTCAGTTGTTTTCAGTTGTGTCTGACTTTCCATGACCCCATTTGAGGTTTTCTTGGCAAAGATACTAGAGTGGTTTGCCATTTCCTTCTCCAACTCATTTTACAGATGAGGAAACTGAGGCAAACAGGGTTAAGTGACTTGCCCAGGATCACATACCTAGTAAGTGTCTGAGGCAGATTTGAACTCAGGAAGATGTCTTCCTGCCTCCAGGCCTGGCGCTCTGTGCACTATAGCTCCACCTGGCTGCCCAACATTCCTTCTAGTTCAAACATTATGGGCTCTTTAAGCTAACTTTCTATGTTCTAAGTTTTCCCAGCTCTTATGATCTAAGTAACATATTATGTTCCAAGGTTCCCTTCAGCTCTTACATTCTATGTTCTCGAGTTCCTTTCAGATATAGTATCTTTAATTCTATCTCACATTCCCATAACTTTTCCTTTGTTGACAAAGTGCTGGGCTAAATGGAGTTGCTCTAGGAAGGTATGTTTTATTTTCTCATATTTATGATTATACTTGACCCTCTATGTGCTAACACAGTATGTTTTAAGATCTCATCCAGGTGTGATATTCTACATTCTCTGTGTAACCAATCTGCATTCGAAGATCTCTTCCTTAGTAGTGATGGTGACACAATTCTGAGCAAGCAGATGTCAAAGGGGCAGGTTTGAAGGAAGGATGAACTCAAAATGAGAATTTAAATAATTTCCTTTATAACGATGAAGGAAAGGATCCCAGGGAAGAAGACAACAATTTCTAGAATTACCAATTACCAAGGATTACCACTTGGGGCACGAAAATTTAGAGAATAATGGAGTCTCAGGTTTGGACCTCAGAGATCACCTTGTCCACCTCCAAGGCCATAGAGAAACTCCTCCTTTTGACAGATGGTAATCAAGCCTCTGATTGAACAATTCCAATGACAGGAGCTCACTACTATACAAGTTAATACATAATCAAAGTTGGGAGGTTCTTCATGCACATAGATATGCCCAGTACAATATTAATGGGAAATACTTTTTTTTTTTTGGCTGAAGTGGGGCGAGATAGTGGGTAGGAGGAAGAGAAGGAAGCATCCATCCTAAAAATGTTTACCTGGACTTTCTTCAGAGCAACAGTTTTCCTGTCCAAGAGGCAAGTTGCTTTGTAAACTTCACTGAACTGTCCTCGGCCTATCTTCTTTTCTATCTGGAAGTCAGCTAAGGTACAGCGATAGGGAAATGAAGTCAAGTGTCTCTGTTTAAGAAAGAAGGGAAAAAAAGGAACAAGAGTGAGAGCCAACCCGACAGAGATTCCCAACTCCATCACATCAGGCAGTCATTCTATCTGCATGACTCATTAGCTCAGGAGGAGGCCAACGTCACTCTCCACATAACCCTGACAGGTGTGGGCCCTTGGTCAAGAGAGAAAGGCTGTAAGAATTGGGAGGGAAGAGGGGGAATTCAGTATTCTCCATCACAGGGCTACAAAGAAGCACATTTTATCTGGTCCTCACAACAGCCCTGGGAAGTAGGCAGTGAGGCTCTCATTGAGCTCAAACATTCCCTGTTTTTGTGTACTGACATTCTATACTCCAATGTCCCTCCTAGCTGTGACACTTCTCTGGTCACAAAGCCATGGGGGTTCAGTGTGGGATGAAGGACCTCCAGCTATCTAGTCCAACCCACAGCTGAAAAAGAATGCTCCTACAAAATGTCCAGCAAGAAGTCATCCAGCCTTTGCTGGAAGACTTCCGAAGTAACCCATTCCACATCTGGATAGCTACAATCTTTAGGAAATTTTTCCTCATCTCAAACCTAAATTTGCCTCAATTTCCATCCACTGCTCCTAAGGCAGTCCTTGGGAGCCAAGCAGAAATCTGATCTCTCTCCCAAAGGACAGCTCTTCAAAAACTTTATAACAATATTTATTCCTCCCTCTCCAAATCTTTTTTTTTTCTGGGCCAAACATCCCCAGATCTTCTGACTGAACATTTCCAGTAACAGGGAACTCACTACTGTCCAAGCTGGCACATTTCAAAGTTTGGAGAAGGTTCTTCATCCACACAAGTATGTGCAGCTATATAAACTGCTGGCATTTATACAGCCTTTTAAGGTTTGTGAATTATTTTACAAATTTTAACTCATTTTATTCTCATAACAACCCTGGGAAGCAGGTGTTATAATTATCCCCATTTTATAGATGGGGAGACTGAGGCAGAGAGAGCTGTTAAGTTACTTGCCCAGGGTCACACAGCTGTAGCTAGCTAAGCATCTGAGGCCAGATCTGAACTGAGGTTTCCGGACCCCAGGTCCAGTTCTCCGTTCCTTGTACCACCTCTCTTGAAACCCTTTACCATTCTGGACTGTCCAATTTATTATCAGCGTCCTTTCTAAAACGCAGTTCTCAGAACTGAACATAATACTCTATATACAATCTGACTAGGGCAGACTATAAGACTATCACCTCCCTGGTCCTCTTCACAATACCTCTCAATGTAGCAGGTCAAGGTCACTTCTTGGCTGCCACATCACAATGTTGACTCATACTGAGTTCATAGCACACTAAAAATGGCCAGACTTTTTTCAGGCAAATTGCAGCCTAGCTATGCCTCCCCAATCTTGTGCTTATAAAAAGCTGATTTTTAACCCAAATGTAAGACTTTACATTTATCTATATTAAATTTCTTACTAGATTCAGTCCAATATTTTAGTTTGTTGAGATCTTTTTGGATCTTGACTCTTGTCATCTAATATGTTAGCCATCACTTCCAGCTCTGCATCATCTATTCCTTTATCCAAGTCACAAGTCACTGATCAAAATGCTAAGCAAAAAGATTCCCAAGATTCTGGATCACAGGCCTCCTTCCAAGCTGACAATGAACAATTAACGCCTACTCTGTGAGTCACCAGGGGTAATGGGCCTGCAGCCTCAAGGCCATATGAGGCCCTCTAGGTCGTCAAGCGTGACCCTTTGACTGAATCCAAACCTCACAGAACAAATCAAAGGTTCAGAGTGGGATGAGGGACCTCTGTGGCGATCTAGTACCACCCACAGCTACTAGTTGGGACAAGACGATTTTCATTCTTTAAATCGGGGAAGTTGGACTAGACCAGGGATGGGGAACCTTCAGCCTTGAGGCCACATGTGGCCTTCTAGATCCTCAAGGGAGGCCCTTTGGCAGAATCCAAACTTCACAGAACAAATCCTCTTGATAAAAGGATTTGTTCTATAAAACTTGAACTCACTCAAAAAGCCGCACTCAAGGAACTAGAAAGCCACAGGTTTCCCACTCCTGATTTAGCTACTCTCAGCAATATAGTGATCCAAGACAATTCCAAAAGAACCATGACGAAAAATGCTATCCACCTCCAGAGAGAGAACTGATGATCTCTGAATGCAGATTGAAGAATACTTTTTTTTTTACTTTTAAAAATTTTTCTTGGGTTTTTTAGTCTGTTTTTTTTTTGCAACATGACTAAAATGGAAATATGTTTTGCATTTCACATGTATAATCAGTATCAAATTGCTTCTAGGTTCCTCACCACTAGACCCATTCAACCAGTTCAGTAGGCTCTTAAATGCGCTATCATTTGGCTCACATTTCCGAATCGCTTCCATAACAGGAGAACAAGAGACTTCATCAGACATTTTACTAAAGTCTAGGCAAATATATCTAAGGGGAGGAATTCGACATAATTCAACAAATATTTGTTAAAGAAATAATTATTACATACAAAGCATTAGAAATACAAAGACAAACTAGATAATGTTCTTACCTTTGAAGGACTTAATATGTTACTGGCCCTATCAGTCTAGTTTGTCTTGTAAAAAAAAAAAAAAAAAAAAAGGAAATTATGTTATTCTTATCTGACCTATCTTGAAACCATGCTGGCTTTTGGTTAGCACAGCTTCCTCTTCTAGAGGCTCATTAACCATTCCTCTGATGACATATTCTAATATTTTGCCAAGAATCAAAAGTCAAGCTCATTGGTATATAGTTTTAAAATTAGACTCTCTTCTCTTTTTTGAAAATTGAGACAGTATTTCCCCTTCTCCAGTCCTGTTATGCCTTTCATTTTCCATCACTCAAAGATGGTGGTTAAGCAATCACAGCTGCCAGTCCTTTTAGTAATCAGGAATGTAACTCACCTGAGCCTGATGACCTGAATTCTTCAAGGGCAGGCTCTCTACAGCCTCTCTCTACCTCTCTTGGATTTCAAATCACTAATTTTATTTTGTCCTTTCTAGTCCTAAGATCATTCTCCTTGGAAGAGAAAACAGGAGCAAAAAAAAAAAAGAAGAAAGGAAAAAATAAAAAAAGAAGTTGAAAAACTGCCTTCTATCCAACCATCAATTATCATTATTCAATCTATCCTGACCAACACTCATATTTTCTTTGGTCCTCTTTTCTTCAAATACCTTAAAAAAGAACAAACTCTGTTTTTTTGTCCTTAGTTTTTCTTTCCAGCCTCAGTTCATCCTGAGAAGTAGCACTCCTGACACTACTATTGTAAGGCCATAGCATGCCTTCATCCATTGTTACCTGTCTTTGTTTCTATGTTTTAGATATATGTTTTTAAAATCTAAGTTGGTCAGTAAGTTCCTTGTACTGCTGCATTGGTTTCTTTAGGCTTCTCCCCCTTTTCATCAAAAATTGTTTCTTCCCTGTACCTCCAAAATTTCACTCTTGAGACTTCACATCCACTTGTGCTGGCTTCTGGAGGATTGTGGTCCATGAGATCATATCTATCCTTTTTCTGAACCATTAGAAATCTGCTCTTTCAAAATAGAGGATACAATTCAGACTACATTTAGTTTTCTTCTCCTTCTCTGTCACAAACTCCACAATGTAATGGTCACTTTCCTCAAGGTTCCTATAATATCTACTTAAGCTAGCAGTTCCTCTTTAACAGATGAGAATCAAGCTCAGAAAAGCAAATTTCCTCATTGCTTCCTCTATCTTTTGAAAAAACAATTTGCGCTTCTCTATTCTATGATTCTATTATTCTTAGGAAATTCTAATTGGTAGCCTTGTAAAAGGAAGATGAAACTATTATTCCAAATTCTAGAGTCCTAGGATACAGGAAAATTATCATTATAATAGACAGAAATGCTCACCAGTATCATTTCTCCCAGAATTCCTTGCCCCTAGCCCTTTCCATAAAAAGGTTTCTGTGGCCCCACTTCCAAGGTATGTCCACATATTAGCTCTTTGTGTGATTCTCTAAGTGGATGTTCAAAGTCCAAATACAACCAGAAAAGAATAAACCCTGATGGGAAATGCATGCAGATAATTATCAATTCCAGCCAAGGCAAAAATGTCACTGTGTCAGAGGATTCTGTCAGAGTGTTGTAATGAAGGGAGGCATGGAGTTGTGAATTTAACTTCAGGCCATCATCTTCTTCATAAGCTCTCTCAGCTAAAGTGCCCACGAAGAGCATCTTCAAATAAAGTGACACTCCTGGTAATTATTTTCAATACTTCAAAGTCAAGGTTAGCTCAACTTTTATCTTTTGGACAGAAAGAAAGAATTGGCTTCCTAAACACCACTGATTACACAGCTCCACAAAACTGATCTTTATAATTCATGGTGTGAGGCCCAAGATTAGAATTTTAACTGACACAGAGGTTTATAGAATCGGGTTAACTTAAAATTGGCATTTATATGGAAAGGTTAGTCCAGGGGAAGTGGGAAATTACTTAAGTCTCAAATTTCTCTTTAAAGCTTAATGGTGTAGACTTTTTTGTTGACTTTCTCAAACACAAGATGTCACAGTGGATAAAGTGCTAAATTTGACATAAGAAAGACCCAGGTTCAAATTCTACCTCAAGATATTAGTTGTGTGATCCTGGGCAATTCATTTAACCTCTCAACGTCTCTCAGTTTTCACCTCTATAAAATGGGGATAATAATGCTTCTAGTACTTGTCTCACAGGGTTGTTGTAAGGTCCAATCTTACTTACATAAATGTCAGTTATTACTAACCCTCCTCTGATCTAGAATACTACTTTGTATTTCTCTTATATACTAATTATATCTGATTCGCAGTATAGCAATTCATATTTTCATAAAGTGATTTAAGGTTTTTGTTCCTGTTCCATCATTTTGGTCATGTCCAACTCGCTGTGACCCCATTTGGGGTTTTCTTGGCAAAGATACTGGAGTGGTTTGCCATTTCCTTCTCCAGCTCATTTCACCGATGGGGAAACTGAGGCAAACAGGGTTAAGCGACGTGAACTTGGGAAGAAGAGACTTGCTGACTCCGGGCCCAACTCTATCCATGGGGCCACCTCGCTGCCCCCAATTTAAGGTTTATAAATCACCTTATAATTTCTGCAAGGTTATTAGATAAGATCTGGGGGCGTATATCCTTACTCCCTTTAAAGCTGAGGACTATGTTTTATTTAAACTCTGTCTCCCCCAGTACCTAGCACAGGGTTTATGGCAGCGCTCGGGACATTTTATCTAAACTCCTCATTTTACAGATGGGAAAATTGAAGGGGAAATGAAGCCGAGGGAGTTAAAATGTCTCACCCAAGGTCACATGGAGCCAAGAGGTGAACCCAGGTCCTCTGGGTTCTAATATTTTTTCCATTATACCATGCTGCCTCACAATAGAAGGTGCTTAAAAAACATTAAAATATAAGCAAACATACAAAACAACAAACCCCGAAATGGAAATTTACAACTGTTCCTGGTTGCTGGGTGGTGTTGCTAGGTGGCGCAGTGGGTGGAGAGCTAGCCTTGGAATCCCGAAGCCTTGAATTCAAATCCAGACTCAATCATTTACTAGCTGTGTGATTTCTCAGCCTTAGTACCTAGCTCACCAGGTTGTTGTGAGGATCAAAATGAGATAATACGTGTGAAGTGCTTTACAGACCTTTCAATATCTATAAATGCTAGCTGTTATTATGATATTTATTACTCTACTGCCCTCCAGTTCAGCTGATATGTTGGACGAGATAACATAGGAGGTTCCCTCTTAAATTGGAGATTCTGAGAGTCTAAAAGTGCACAAAGATTCGAAATCCTCCCAATGTTTCTTTGAGTCTGAGTAGTGCCCAAGTTCACACAGCAATGAGTGACAGACCTAGGACTTGAAACCAGGTCTTCTGAAATCTAGGCCAGCGATCTTTCCACTAGAGCATATTATATCTTACAGCAATTTGCTCATCACTAGAGGGATTCCCCAACCTCTCCCACCCCCTTGCCTTTTTCCCCTTTATTTTATTTTTCAAATAACAAGCTTTTACTTTCTCCCCCCCCCCAATTTAAAACAAAAGCAACAACCTTGCAACAAATCTGTCTAATCAAGCAAAACAAATTCCCATGTTGTCCATGTCCAAAAAAAGATTATGTCTCATTCTGCACCCTGAATCTGCCACCTCTCAGTCAGCCCACCTGTCAGGGCTGTTCCTCTTCAAAGAGGGGGTGAACTAGATGCCTTTTAAGGTCTCTTCCTGCTCCAGGATTTCTGACTTATTCAAAGATACAAAGCAAAGGCAGAGCTGGTATTCAGAACCATTCAATCACACCCAACACCTTCAGAATACAGGAGTGCACTCCAGAAGAAGACAGATATGGTGTGGATTTCAAGTTATTAGCTTGCAACCTTGGGGTAAGTCACTTTTCTGAGCCCCATTTTCTTCCCTGTAAAATTATAGGACTGGAGTAGATGATCTTTAAGATTTCTGACACCTCCAAACTCCATCCAATCCTATGAATGCTATTCTGTATCACTTTCCTACTGTAGGCCATTCTAAGACATGACTCTTCCACATCCAAATGCCATCTTGGTGTCCAGATGCTGGATGTGCGAAGGTTGGTAGACAGTATGATACATAGTAGAAAAAGGATGGGATCTGGAGACAATATGTGTCTAGATCTTGACTCTGTCACTTACTGAGTGTGTGACCTGGGGCAAGACACAGTTAACCTCTCTGGGCCTCCATCTCCTCATCTGTAAAATGAAAGCGTCGAACTCGCTGGCTTCTAAGGTCCCTTTTCAGCCCTAAATCTGTGATCCTCTGATCTAAGATGACCCACAACCAAAAAAATTGAGTAACACTGTCAGGCCATCAAGAGATTAATGTTTCAGGATGTCAAAAGATCAATAGATTTGGGACTATGTGGGATATTAGAGAGCCTTTTATTAGAGAAGTGTTTAAATAAAGGCCTAGAGAGGCGAGTGATCTGTCTTAAGCTGTAAATACCAGTACAGGATGTAAGTCCTTGCAAGTTTTCTGACTCTAAGTTTGGTTATTTCCAACTACACCACACTGTCCACAAATTGAGGAATTATGTCGGGGCTGGCTGGGTATAGGGGCATAAGCCTTGATGATTCCCACTGTCAGCAGGCAGCCAACCTCACTCCCAACCCCTTTCTGGAGTAAACCCCACAGGGTTTCTAGACATTTCAGAGGCTGACACATTCTGGAACCCTTCAAGACTATAGCTGCATAGTTACATATGCAATGACCCTGATTTGCATTACTTATCTCAACCAATCTGAACTAATTGAAGCAATCCTGCCTCATAACAGGCAAGGCAAGATGGAGGAATGTAATATTCAGAACAAGATCAGAAAACAGGAACCCCTGTCAGGCATCAACTTTCATGCCACCTTCCATAATCCACCAGAATAGAATGTGCTAGTCTCCAAATTAGCCACGGATTTCAGAAGAGTCCTACCTGCATGAACAATAGGAGAGTAGACTTTAGAGCTGAAACACATCCTCTAAAATTTAAAGGGCACTTAGAACTTAGAATGTTAAAATACAGAACATAAAATTTTTTGAACAGGAGGAGATTTTAGAATCCATAGAAAGTGGTGGTTGTAGGAGAAAGGCAACTCTTTCTTATTCAATTCTAGCTAGAACATTTGGAAAGGAAGAAGGCAGTAAATCAGGTAACTAGATTGAAGAGGCAGCTTTCTGCCATTAACAATACCCTTCATGCAAAATTGATTTATCCCCTTAAAATGAAGAGCACCCTCCAATGGTTCTCAGTTCTGTCATAGAGTTTCTAATACAGAAAGTATGGTATTACTTCAGGAGGTGTGATAAGATCAATATCTATCATTTAGGTTAGGCCTGGGGTGGGGAACCTGAGGCCACACGTGGCCCTCTAGGTCTTCAAGTGTGGCCCTTTGACTGAATTCAAACTTCACAGAACAAAAGTAGAACTAGAGGGCTAGGCTAATTTTTTTCTTAAAGGACTTAATTAGCTCAGGGGACCTTCAGGCCCTTGACATAGCTTCCTGCTGACTTCAGTACAAAAAGCTGGTGAATGGGAAGTCACTAGTTCCTCCCTCAGGCTTCTAACCAGAAGAGCAACATGGTCACCACAGAGGTAGGGAAGCCATGCTTCACTCAATCAATGTTACATGCTTGCTGAATATTCCCTTTCTCTGCTAAGGCTAAGTAAACTTTTTTGTTAACTGTTAGATGGTCTATGACTGTCTCATTCTGTTTTCTCAAACCTGGATTACCAGACCTGGCCTACTAGAGAGAGTGCTGAGGAGATTAGGAAAAAAAAAAAAAAAAGAAGGTACAAGACCTGATTAGACTGGAGTAGTTGGCAAGATTTAAGGATGCACAAGTCTTATGCTCAGTCTCTCCTCTGAGTGCTTTCTCTTCTTGGTAGGCCAAAAAGCAAGAGCTGGAGGCAAGATGTTTCCTTCAGCTCTTCTCCAGTAGCCACAGCTGGGCCCAGGACAGATATCGATTTGTGATGTAATTCCACCACATTGGCAAAAGTGCTCATGAATCTCTGCTATTACTGTTAAGAAGTATATTTTGGAATTTAGAGAAGTCATATTGATGGATTTATATTTTTATACTAAGCTAGAAATTTCTCTGAAAGTCCATACACTTGCAAGTCCGAAGAACTATATACTTCTCCTCTCCTCACGAAATTATCTGTTTACTCTGGTATTCAACCAACTAAACATCCCTTCTCAGAGATTTCAAATTACTAAATAAAAAGGGAGGACAACTGTGCCCCCACATAGCCAACCCAGAGTAGTATCCTGTGAATAGCTAATAGAGAATGAGTGCACTTTAAAGACTGGCATAGCCTTGTTGTTGCTGTTCGGTCATTTTCAGTCATGCCCAACTCCTCTTCATGATCCCATTTGGGGTTTTCCAAGCAAAGTTATTGGAGTGGTTTGCTACTTCCTTCTCTAGTTCGTTTTATAGATGAAAACACTGAGGCAAACAGGGTTAAGTGGCTTGCCCAAGGTCTCACAGCCAGGAAGTGTCTGAGGCCGGATTTAAACTCAGGAAGATGAGTCTTCCCACTGTGCCACCTAGCTGCCCTTTACATAGTAGTACCCTTTACACAGAAAAGAATGGGGAGTGTTTGTTCAAAGACATTAGCCAGACACTGAACCAGGAGTTACAAGACTTGAGTCTGAGTTCCAATTCCACTACTTTCAGTGTCACCTCAGATGGGTCTTCCTCATCTGTAAAATGAGAGAGCTGAATCGGATGACCTCCAATGTTCCTTCAGGCTCCGGCTTTATGATCTTAAGACACTCAGAGGTTCAAGAGTGAAAAAGAAAACATTACTGTTCTGGCTTTAAAAACAGGGGCTTTCTCCCATTCAGGCAGAGTCCCAGAATCATGGGATTAAATGGTTAAAACGGACCTTAGCTGCCACCCAAACTCTATCTAATCCTTTTCAGTGAAGGAGAATTCACTACTAAGAATGAAGGAAAAAAGTATTTATTAAGCTCTTACTCTATGCTAGGCAATGTGATAAGTGCTGAGGATACAGTTACAAGGATGTAATATCCTTGTATTCCTTATATTTATTTGGACAGTTCTGTTTTTGGTTTTTTGTTGTTTTTTTCCTAACAAACCTAACTGCAAGACTTTATGCTGCCCGATACTTTCCATCAGTCACTAAAGTAACCCCTTTGTCCTTGGCTCTGATTCAGACAGCTGCATGGGCTACAGAGGTGGAGAGGATGAGTGAGCAGCAAAGATGGGAAAAGCGGCAACTCGAACAGTCAACAACCTATTTTCCTAGGAGAAATTATGATTCAGAAAGAAAGAAAGGCGACCAAGATGTTATACAGAGGATTAATCCACCAGTCAAGGACTATACTAATTAACCTCTAACATCCCTTACACCTTTAAAGCTGTATGATTCTATGAGATGAAACTTCCTATGGATTTGAGCCCACTATGGTCAGATTGGTGGGAAAAGAGATAAGAAATCTGAACTAATGTTGTAGTTTATACCTTCCATACCTCACAATGCTGCTCTAGGTAACCTCTAAAAAGAGAAAAGGAAAATTGGCAATTTCTGGTTGAATCTGCCAATTCAGAGGCTGATGGGTTTTGCCTCTAGTTATCAACTCTGTACCCAAACTTCAAACAAACTGAGGGAAAATCAACCTTTAGGTTGGCATATTTGAGCTGAGGATGAGGAAGAACGTCTTAACGTTTCCAGCTTTGCAACAACAGAACAGACTGGCTCCATGGATGTGTTCAAGCAGGGGGAGAAGTCACTATTTCCTCCTGCAGGCTTCTGATCAGAAGACCAACATGTTCAACACAGAGACAGGGAAGCTACATCTTATAACAATGCCTTAGAAGGGGCTTCTACATTGGGAGAGAGGTTACAGTAGATGACTTCTGACAATCCTTTTAGCTCTGCCATTTTATGTTTTATGCTCTAATTATCTACAATCTAATGTTCCCTTCCAACTTTAACATTTTAAGTTCTATTTTCTAGCATTCTGGGTTCTAAAGTCCCTTTCAGTTATAGCTTTATTTGTTCAAAGGTCTTCTCTAGTATTAGCATTCTGTGACTTCCCTGGGCAAATTAGGGACAGATTCTGGGGGACCTCTTCTTTGGCCTTGGGGTAAGAAAAGGATTCAAGGATTCCCCGTCATCTTGCACTGCTGAAAAGTCCATTCTCCTATCAGCTTGGACTAAAGACACATGCACCCCTACAGTGGATTCAACAGAGTTAAAAATCCTTGAATCACGATAACCTGTAGTTACGAATAAATACCTTTTCAGTTTTTGAAGGAGCATAACATTAAATTTTAAAAGAAAATAATATACTCACCCAATTAGTTTTCTGAAATCTCATTAAAAAATTTAGCCTGAGTCAGACTTCTGACCTGAATTTTAATTATCTTTACGCTGGATGGAGATCTTTTTTCCTTGATATCTGCAATGCATCATTAATCTTAAGGCAACTGTTTCTCTGATTTTAAAATGCCTATTTCATCAGAATGACATTTACTGTAAACTAATTTCACCTTCAAAGACATATGACATTTTACAGAAGGGGAAATCCTTAACAGATTACAAAGTCTTATCTTTGTAAATGATTTTGTGTCCACCAAAATCCCCCCACTCCATGTGCTGCCCAGATCATCTTTACGAATATAGTAGCCCCTGTTTCCATTGAGCTTTATAGTTTACAAAGCACTTTCCTCATAACAGCACAATAAGGTAGCTACTCCCAGAATTATCACCCCCATTTAACAGATAAAGAAACTGAGACCCAGAAAGCTAAAGAAATTCCCCCATGATAACACAACTAGTAAACATCATAGCAGGGACCCATTTCTTCTGATTCACTCCAGGGTCTGTGCTCTTTGTACCATATGAGGTTGCCTCTTCATTTGTCAAAAATCAAAGTTCTTAAAATTCAGACCCTACTAAATTCCCTGAGCACTATCAGTATCTTGTGAAGGCAGTATGGTGCAGAGAAAAGAACACTCCCAGAACCGAATGAAAAACAACTACCAATATGGATATCTTTTCCCCAATTCATCAGTATTCTACTACGTAATGTTCTAATCCTGCCACTGCCAATTACTAGCTGAGTGACCTCAGGCAAGTCAATGTGAAGGGACTCAGTTTCCTCATCTGTAAAATGAGGCTGAACTGGTTGACTTCTAATGTTATTTGTTCTAAGGTCCATCCTAGCTCTAACAACCTATGATTCTATCATCCCTTCTAGTTCTAACATTGTTTGACTTCATGATGCCTCAACAGTTTTGTTGTGTTTTGTTTTTAAACAGTGGGGCTTTATACAAGGCAGAAAACAAACATGTGACTACCTTCCTCTCCCATTCCTACCCTGGACTGTCCCCAGGAAAAAAGAATGCCCTGCTCTCAGAACTCATTACTAAACTCTGGACAGATGCTGGCAGGCCTGGAGAAATTTTCACCCAATAATAGCCACATGGAGAAACACGGCAGCCCAGAGCCTGGGTAACAGGCGAATACAGAGTAATAGTTACTAATTACACCTAACTATGGCATTACCGATTCTAACATGTGCTACAAGATGCCACGAATGTATCTGTGGCAGCAGAACACTTCCTCATCTTGTTCATGAAATAATTACAGGGGCTCTCTCCTGCCAAATGAGGCAGTAATTAACCCTAATTGCTCAAAATGCAACTGGCTAATTCTAGGAGATTAATCAAGGGGATTCAATTATTATTGAATGACTTAATATGACAAATTGGTGCATTACCAGAGGAGGCACCATTTGCAGACAATGCAGGAAAACCACCAGAGTAGTCAGTAACCAGGGGACTGCCCAAGAGGTGTCCAAGAGAGTCACATCTTTCCTGAGTTCTGGTTACCTAAATTCCTCCTTGAAAATAAGACTTCTTTTCTACCCTCCTTCAGCCAGCAGTGGGAAGGCAGAGTATGGAAAATAAAGCATGGTGGAAAGGACCCTGAACTAGAAGTCAAGACACTAGAGTGTCAGTCCCAGCTCTGCTGCTAACCAAGTAAATGACCTTGAGCAACTTACACAACCTCTCTCTGGACCTATTTCCTACTCCATGAAATGAGGAGGATGGATTCTATAATACCTTAGGTCTCTCCTGCCTCCAGCATATTTTAAGGTCCCTTCCAGCCCTAACACTCCATGTTCTGTGTTATAATACTCTATATGATAAAATTCTGCCTAGGTCTAACATTCTATGTTCTAAGGTGACTTTCACCTCTAATATTCTATAAGCAATGTTCTAACATTCTTCATGGTCCCTTCTAACTTCTCTGCTCTCAGGTTATATCCAGCTCTTACATTCCACATCCTGAGGAATATGGTCTTATTTCTTAAGACCAAAAGGTCTTAAGAAATTCTCTTATGGCCTTAAGAGATCTTCTTCTTAGTCTTATTATTAAGACATTAATAAGAAGGTCTCTTCCAGATCAAACAGTCTATGATTATCTTATCTTTCAATAGCTTTGTTGTCCAAATCAACATTTCAATTCAACAATTATTAAGAACCTAGGTACATGGACTATGTTAGGTACTGGGGACACAAGATGAGGGAGGAACACAAGGTGGATAGAGTGTGGGAGCTTAGAATCAGGAAGATTCTTCTTCATGAGTTCAAATCTTACCTCAGACACTAGCTATGTGATCCTGGGCAAGTCACTTAACCCTTTTTGCCGCAGTTCCTGATCTGTAAAATGAGCCGGAAAAGGAGATGGCAAACCACTCCAAGAAAATCTTTGCCAAGAAAATCCCAAATAGGGATATGAAGAGTCGGACACAAATGAAAAATGATTCAATAGCAAAGATATTCTGATTTACTTATAAATAAGAAAAATACTTTATGTACTTAGAATAAATATTCATTCATGAAGAGGGAAAGAATACTAATAACTGGAGGGATTCAGGGAAGGCTTCACAGAGGAAGTGATCTCTGAGCTGAGCCTTGAATACTCACCACTTTCTGTATGGTCCACAGATCTATCAAGTGGGGATCTTCATGGAACTGCAAAACAAACTATTACTCTTCTAGCACAGAACAAAGATAAGCACTGTTCTGTGCAGCTGTATTCCAGGTAGAACATGCTCTCCCACTTAATAGATGGAAGGGAGAAAAGGGGATGCAGGGTCAGGGAATGGAGAAGAAAACAAACTAATGAAAAATAAACCTCAAAAAACTGTATTAATACTAATTATTTAAGGAAAATTAAAATCCATGACAGGAGGACCTAGAAAATATGTTCTTAAAATGTGAAGCAGAGACATGATGTGAGCACCTACTGTTGGAAAAATGGCACTGACAGACCTGCTCAACACAGGATTGCCACAAACCTTCAATTTGTTTTAAAAAAAAAACAAACTTCACAATATTTGCAAAGCACAATAAAGCAAAGCATAATAAAATGAGATTTGTCTGTATAGAGTCATGCCATAGAGATGAGGGCAGCTCACATTCAGCACGCCTTCCTCATCTCTGCCTGTTGAAATTCTTTTCCTTCAAGGCTCACAGCAAGCATCATACATACCTCAATCCTTCAGCAGAAAGTGTGCTATCAGCCTTCCTCAGATTTTGCCTGTATCACTCCTTTACCCATCACAATCTACTCTGAATTATAATTATTTATGCCCATGTCCTATTCCACCCCCAGTAGATATAAGTTCCCCAAAAGCAGAGAATGCACTTTTTTCTGTATCCCCAACCCTGAGCACAATGCCTTGCACATAGGAGACACTTAATACACATTTATTGAATTGAATTTATGGCCACCAAGCATTTTCAGTTCCATTAACTCATTGGGTCATCATCATAAAATCTCTGTGTTGTAATAATTCTAGGGCAAATGTTATTACCTCTATTTCTGTGATCTGAGGGGTGGGGGGTGGGGAAGATGGAATTTAAGGCTCAGCAACAGGAGTTGTTTGTGCAAATCCACACATCTAGCTAGTTAAAACAGAGCCATGACCCACACCTATGTCTTCTCCTCTCTATACTCTCCCTCAGTGAGCTCATCACTAAGCAGATGGCTCAAAGCCCATAAATTCAGCCCTGAACTCTCATCTCACACCAGGTCCATTACCTGCCACACACCTTCTCCTGGATACCCCATGAGCATCTCAATTCAACATGTCCTAAACAAAACTATCTTCATCACTCTCCCCCACCCCCCCCCCCAATACCAGCCCCTCTTCCAAATTTCCCTATGTCTCATCACTATCCTCCTACTCAGCCAGGTTTATGACCTTGGGAGTCATCCTTGACTTCCCTCTCCATCACCCCACAAACCCAATCTTGTAGCTTCAACAAAATCTCTCAAATTGCTCCCATCTTTCTATACACAACACCACCACCCTCATCCAGATCCTTATCACCATTCACCTAAACTACTTGAGCTCTCTACTCCCAGTCTTTCTCTTTTCCAATCTGATTCCTTAGGAAACATAATAAACCCTCTAAAGGGGTTATCTTACCCTGACAGTTGTTTTTTTTTTTTTGAGTGAGGGAGAAGGAGTGGTTAATGCAGGTCTTTGGAAGAAACATTAGAGACCACCTCACACAGCCCATCCTGGCAGAAGAATCCTGGCTCTAGTACTGCTGACCAGTGGTCATTCAGCTCCTGAAGGAAGACTTCTATTGAAAGTAACCCATTCTACTTTTGAACAGCTCTAATTGTTACTAAATTTTTCCTTCTACTGAGTTGAAATCTGCTTCTCTGCAGCATCCTCTGATCACTCCTTGTTCTACTCTCTGGGGCAAGCAAAACAAGGCTAATCCCTCACCCACATGACAGATTTTCAAATACTGGAAGGCAGGTATCATGTACCTACTAAGTCTTCTCCAGGCCAAATATCCTAGCTCTGTCAACAAGTCCTCAAAAGGGCAGTTTTCACTCATCTCATCATCCTGGTCTGTGAATCACTAGAGGGTGGGGGCTGGGATAGAGCAAATACTACTTTCTGTTCACTTAAAAGAAAGTGGTTCCCTAAGAAAAGAGGCAATGTGGCTTAGTGAAGAGATGGCTGTAATGATGTGGTTCAGAAAATGTCCTTAAAAAGGAACTCCTTTCCCCCACCAACCCTCCCAGAGAAGTCCATTATACTTACTTGGGGGTCAGGCTGATACTCTGTCCCTGGCATATGGCACAGGCTGCTGGTCTGATCCCCAAGATGATGTGCGTGGCTGTGTTGTCCTTCCATGGTATCATGCCAATCAGTACAAAAAGGGTGGGCTAGAGAGAAAAAAAAATAAGATAAATAAAGCCCCAAGGGGTTAGCAATGTGTTTAAGTTTCTTTTTTCTTAATTAATATTTTTTCATTTAACAACCACTTATTTTCTTGCCCTCTCAGCCCTGTCCCTCCCTTAAAAAAAAAAACCAAAAACCAGAACAAAAAAAGCTTGTAACAAATAGTCAAAGTCAAGCCCATCAATTAGAAAATCATTAAACAAATTATGGCATATTAATATTATAGAATACTATTATACTGTTAGAAATAATGAAGGGAGAGGTTTCAGAGAAACCTGAGAAGACTTGTAACTGATGCAGAATGAAGTAACCACAACCAAAAGAACAATTTATACCCTAACAACATTGTTAAAAAAAAAAAAAAACAAAAAAAAACAGCAACCTGAAAAGACTTAAAATCTCTGACTGATGTAATAATCAACTTCCATGAACCAGAAAAATCTTTCCATTCACTGGCCCCGGGCTCAACATTGGAGCAATGTCTCTGATTCTTCCCTCTCCCTAGATCTAGTCAGTTGTCATAGCCTGCCTCCTATAAATTAATATCCATCTCCTCTCTACAGTCACCAGCCTAGAGAAGGCCCTACCTAATTATTTCTCAAATCATCTATTGTAACTTCCTCCCTGCTTCCAGTCCCTACCCCTCTAATCCATCCTGGACATGCTACTGCAGGAATCTCCCAAATGAACATGTTGCTCTCTTGCTAAAAGACCTTCATCCGTTCTCTTCTGCCCACAGAAAGTCAATGCTGGAAGGCACCTGCGCTTCCTATGTGTCAGCCACTGTGGCCAGTATTTTGAGGCAAAACCAAGAATTAAATGGTCCCCACCCTCAAGGAGCTTATATTCTACTTGCAGGAAACACCATCTACATAAATAAATATAAAACATATCCAAAATCAGTACAAAGTAATTTTGGTTTTTGGTGGGGAGAATCAGAAAAGGCCTCCTGCAGGTTGTGGTATTTGAACTGAGACTTCAAGGGAGTAAAGTGCTCCCAGGGACAAAGGGGAGAGAACACTTCCAGGCATGGGAGACCAGTCTTGTACAAAGGATGTGGAAGGTCATGAGTGGGGAATAGTAAATAGAGACCAACATGGCTGGAATTTGATACACATGAGGAGAAGTAAAGTAAAATTAATTTAGAAAGATGGGCTGTCCTTAAATGTTAAAATATAGATAATTAGAGCTATAAAGGCCCTAGGATATCATTTAAGTCTAACTCTATGATTTTATGGATTGAGAAACTAAGTCCTAGAAATGGGAAGTGTGCCCAAGGTTCACATGATGAGTCAGTGGCAGGGTCTCCTGACCCCTAACCTCAGGTTTTTCCCATGACTTCCCCACTGCCACTTTTGCTTATTCTATCACCAGAAAAAGCATTCGCTTTGCTACCCACTCCTTCCTCACCTCTTCTGGCGATCCTTACCCTGGGGCTCATTTCAAAAAGGGTATGGCCCTTCCTACACAGCCCTAGGCCTGCTGCCTATTCACCCTCAAGAGAGTAAGATTCTGAGTCAGTTCTTGAATGGAAACTCCGCCTGTATCTGGAAATCACTGGCAGTGCCACAGAGGGTAGGCACTGAAGCTCCAGTGTGAGGCCCTGGCACCGCTATTGAGAGCAATCATGACGCAGGGGCACCTCCACCACAAGACCCACTCAGCATTCATGGCTTAACCACAGGCTAACAAAGGGCTCTTTGGAAAAGACTGAATTCCTCTGCATGTCAGGGCACCAGAAGCTGTACATTAAACCCCAGGAGGACAATACTACCACAAAGACTGCTTTTCTTATCACACAGGCAGGGCCTCATAAAACCAGCCCAAAGTAAAATGGAACATAGTTCTACTTCTCCAAAAACGGGGAAACACAAAGCTAAGCCAACATAACTGGGGTTATGGGGGGATAGGGGACAGGAGGGGAACAGAGGAATCCCATCCTAGCCACTTGTTATTCATATGACCTTGGACGAGTCATTTAAGCTCTACAGCACATACTACTATCCAGGCACACAGTAAACACTTAATAAATGCCTTTTCACTCACTCATTCATTCATGCCCTGGGGCTCAGGTTACTCATCCATAAAATGAAGAGATTAGACTAAATGACTTCTAAGATCCCTTCCAGCTCTAAATCTATAATACTGTGATCTCTGGTTCCCTGTGTTTTAAAGAGGTGAGTGCCCTCATTTTGGGGAATGAGACCCAGAAGGGAACTTGCCCTTCCTTTGGTTTTCTACAAGTGAGCCTTATACAAGCTACATACCCTCACTTAGTGAAAACAAACAAACAACTAAATATCTAAGCTAAAAAGGATCTTGGAACCCTGAATATTAGAGCTGGAAGGGATCTCAAAGATTACTTAGTCACAGAATTACAGAATCCAATCTCCTTGTTTTATAAAAGAAACTGAGATCCAGAAAGAAGGGTCTTTCCACTATATCAGGCTGACTCCTACCACTCCGACCTGCCTTCCCTCCTCCCTTTCTTTCTATAAATGGAGGCTGCTGAGAAAATAACATAAAATGCCTGTGAAATGCAAGTTATGTTTGATTAAGTACAAGGGGGAAAAGTCAAGAACACAAATCTCCAAGAGTTGAAATTCAGCCAGATGTCATCTGCTGAATACAATGCATCTTATTAATTCCTTTTAAAACATCCAGTCAACAGGAGAATCAATATGTCTAATCACTCGTCAATAATTATTACTATACATAATTTGTTAAATACCAATCCCCTTCCAATCTAGTTACAATGCAATTTAGCTTCTCTTTAGCTGTCACCTAGATTACTATAACCAACTCATGAACTGGGTGTAGTTAGTCCCCCTTCAATCTATCCTTCAGAAGCTGCCAAAGTTATCTTCCTTATGCACAGGGCTAATCACGTCACTTCTCTGCTCCAACACCTTCAAAGGATCCCAGTTACCTACAGGATAAAATCTACTTCCCTAGCCTGGCTGCAATCTACTTCTCCAAGCCATACCTTTGAGTACTTTCTTCTGAACATTGTGTATTAGCACAGACCTACACCCAGGGCTGGAATGCGCTCCACATCTCCTCATTTTGGTATAAGAAGCAGCATTACGTAGTTGAAAATGAAACAGATTTGGGATTAGAAAACTGGGTTCAAATCTCTGATCTTTTACCTACTGCCTATGTGATCTTGGATAGGTCACTTCCCTTCTTTGGGCCTCAGTTTCTTCGTGGGCAAAATAAAGGGAATAGACTAATACCTAAAGTCCCTTTCAGCTCAAATTTTATGATCCTGCTTATAAGTGCCTTCTCTTCCTTGAAGTCCCCCTCCACCTACCCCCACTGCCTCAGCTAGGAAGTTATTCCTCCCTTTCTTACAAACAAGTGATCCCTGTCTGTTTGACCCCTCCCATCCCATTTTCTACCTGATCTCCTCCACCAAAATTCCCTTCCCATACTTTATTGTGGTCCCTATGCTTTTCAACACAGTACAAGCTCTAGCAGGTCTAGCCAAGCTGGAAAGTCTACAAGTATGAGCAAGGTGACACAATGTTATTCAAGGATAAGCCTTGCTAACGATAAAGAGGTTTATCACTAAGTTGGCTGCAAAGATGAATTTTTGGTCCACAGACACATTCGAAGACCACCTATTGAAGTTTAGAAAAGTCAGTGATTTGCATCAATGGGAAAAGCATCTACACCAATGAAATCTCAGGGACGACATTATTTTTCATCACTGCCTTGCATTGAGAGATACTTAATGAACTGGTGAACTGAAGTGAGGAACTGGAAAATGTCCAGAGTTGAACAAAGAAAATTAAAGTTATGAAAAATATTTTCAACAAAGAAATGTTGAAAAGAGGTAGAAACATTATTCCAAGAAGCTAAGGTAAGTTGGTGTCTTAATTATTGTCAACGAGCTAAAAATAACTATTTTGATAGCACTTTAATGTTTGTAAGTGAGACAGAGAGATTTTTCTGTGGCCAGAATACAGCGCTTTTATTGCTAGTAAAAACACATAATAAAGGAAGGAATACAGCCCAGGTGCTCTACATCTAACTTCATTTTCATGCCAATCAAAGTGGATTTGGGGAGTGAGATAAGCTTCATCTCTACAACAGAAGAGCTCCTATGGGTTTTTTGGGGACAGAGTTCCTAAAACAGGTGTGGAGAACACAGGCTCATAATCAAGGACATAACAGAAGTTATAAGGAAATTCCTAATCCTAAGTCAGAAAGTTGTCTGGGACAACTTCAAATCAGCACCAGACAAAGAAGTTAAGACTGGACTTCCCTTACCCTGGGATGTTCTGCTGGCTTTTATTGGCTGATCTCTCTATGTAGTAGCTTTCTACCTCATCAGACAGGAGCAGAGAGGTCCAGCAGATGGTAGTAGAGAGCAGCTTGATGACCATAAAATTAGTGGAGATGCCCAACAGAGGTAATGCAAAAGAGAGCCTATCAAAGAGCCATAAAGAATAGCATGGCAACATCACCACTTGATATCGACAAACTTCCAGCATTAGAGGTATAAATTACTTGAGCCATGTGTGCTCCCTAAGTATATAACCTCCATAAATATTTTTGGGCCACATATGTTCTCTGCATGAGAATCCTTCCCAGTGGTCATGTAGTAATTTGTGGGAGAATATACCCCATCTTCCCACACCACACATATACATACACATGCATGCATACACACACACACACACACACACACACACACACACACACCCCCTGTGTGCATAAGGGAATATTTTCTTTTTACCTTTTTTTTTTGTTAAAGTATCTTTTGTTTTCAACATGTCCCAGGCTGGCTGGTAAAAATAAACATCTCATTCATCATTTAGGGAATAGCTAGGCAAACTGTGGTATTGGGCTCCAAAGCGCTGACCCCAAAATCATAGATCTAGAACTGGCAATGTCTTCAGAAGCAACTAGCCTCCTTTTTTTCCCCCAATAATTAGGGCACAGGGAGGCAAAGGGCCTTTTCCAAGGTCACACAAGTAGTAAGTATGTGAGTGGGATTTGAACTCAGGCCCTATGATTTCACAGTCATCATTCTTTCACACTATATCACACTACCACAGTTCCTAGCTTCTCTAAGACCACTGATCTTGCAAGAGATGGCGCAATGGTTGCACAGTCAGGGAAACTGCCAGCTTCCGGTGCTGGGAGGAACTGGAAAAAAAAAAAAGGAAATTGAAAGAGTTGTTCTACAAGGCGCCTTGAGCAAAGACAATGAAAGTTAGGTTTTCAGAGTGACTGTTTTTTGCCAAGTCAGTTAACAATAAAGCAGCCCCTGCCAGAAACACAGTCACAGACCAACTATGTCAGGAATGCAGGAGCCTGAGGCTGAACAGCCTTCTTGCAAATGGCTAATCTCAAAGGCTAAATTCTCAAGAAGTCAATTCAATTCAACTAACATTTCTTAAGCACATTCTATGAGTATGGCCCTATGTTCAGGTCTGGGAATACAAAGATGAAAAACAACATGGTCTCTGCCCTTGATGGAACTTACAACTGGAAGAGGGGGAAGGGAAAGAAGGAAAGCAGAGGCAGAGCCTACTGCTGCAGAAAGAACACAGACAGGGTTGGTTATCAAAGAACTCTGGCTCAAAACCTCTGTCATTTACTACTCTTTGACCTTGGATAAGTCACTTTCCTTTTATATATCTTTCCATATCTGTAAAATGAGTGCACTGAGATTTTCCTTGGACAGGTGGGTGACTATGGATATGGAAGACTGAATGCATTGTCAGACACAGTGAACAGATTGCTATTACTTTTGCTTAGCTTTTTCTTTGTTCAAAGGGAAGGTTCACTGTGTAGGGGTTGGAGGTGGAGTAATATATCTGGAAATGACTATGATATAAAAAGAAAAGGCATCAATAAAACTGTATTATAAAAGAGCAAACAGAAGGAAACAATTGTCCTGCAAGTCTGCTCTTATTTTAAGCCTTTATTAAAAAAAAAAAACAACACAATAAAAAATAAGGGCACCAAAGTAGATGATCTCTAAGGTCCTTTCAAGTTTCAAATTCTATGATTCATTCAATCAATGCTCATTAGATAAATACACACAAATAAGCATGAAATAAGGTGTTATATGACAAGCAAAGGAGAACTCCAAACAAGTAGCTCTAGGACTATCTGAGAAAGGCTAGATCAAAGAACAAAGGATCAGAGGACCTGGGTTCAAATCTCTGCCTTCTGTGTGACCTTAGCCAAGGTCTCTGGGCATCTCTAAAATTAAGGGGTTGGACTAAATAACTTCTAAGGTCCCCCGCAGCTCTTTGATCTTATAGCAAATACTCGAGTTTGGCTAGAACACACTTTGTGAAGGAGTGCAAGGGTCAGATGAAGCTGGAAAAGCAGGTTGTGGACTGTGGAGGGCCTTGACTGTCAGGCTAAGAAATCTCTATTTTTTTTTCAATTCCTTAAGATCTACTGGAGTCTCAAAGAGGGTCCTACATATAAGATATGCTATGTGTTTCCAAATATGTGTTTCCAATAGAGTCCTGTCAATCAATCACTCTTCTCTTTCCCTACCTACTTCAATACCACCACCACCTTTTCCTCCATTAATTAAAAAAACATTTCTTGGAAGGGGAATGGGGAATGAAGTGGGGGTGGGGAGGGAGAGGGGATATACAAAAAAATTCTCTTGGACGAGGATCATTTATCTAGTAGGCTTTTGCATAAGTGTCAGAGAAGTGTGGTAGTGATTTCTAACTTACTTTGGGCCGCATCAGTTAGCTCATTAGAACTGGCCTATTATTTTGACTCTGGCTTTTTGGCTAGATGAACTTCACTCAACAGACAAAGTTATAGAATGTTCAAGTTGGGAAGGACCTTAGAACATGGAATGTCCAAATATAGACCATACAATATTAGGGTTGGAAGGAAACTTAGAACATAGAGTACTAGAACTGGGGAGGGCCTTAAAACACAGAAAGTGAGAAGACAGAATATTAGAATTAGACATATATATTCCTCCTCTTCAATCTGGAGATAACAGTCCCTTTACTCTCTCCTCTATGGTGTGGTGAGACTAGAACTTTTGTAAACTGTAAAGAAAATAGAAATGGGAGTTTCCTCATTATTATGATGCCACAGTAGAGAATCATGGCATAGTGAAAAGAACACTGGATTTGGAGACAGAGGACCTGAGTCTGAATCACAGTTCTACTACTTAATTTATATCTACAGGACTCTAGGTAAATCACTTAACCTCTCTGAGCCTCAGTTTCCCTTTCTACAAAATAAGGGGTTTAGACCAGATGATCTCTTAAGGTCCCTTCCAATTCTCCATTATTGTTCTCATCATTCCGTCCTTAAAGGCTATGTACAATGTAGGTTCAGAAGCCAGAGTCCTTCCTCCTCCTCTCAGTAGGTCCCTGGGGATGCCAGTGTGACGTCTTAATCACTTGACAGGAAGCAGCAAGATCTCAGACCCAAAACGAAGGCAGCCTGGTCAAACCAGACATTAAACCTGGAACTGATTACATCAGATTTCCCCCGACTGTTCTGCTGTGAGCTGTCAGTTTCACAGAAAGTAATGTCAAAGAAAGGATTGGTGTGACAAATGTTTCACTGGCAAGAGATGTGTAGTTTTCAGAGTCCAAGGACACAAGGGCAGTAAGAGGCAGAAATGGGATTCAAACCCAGATCCCTTGGCTCCAAATGGGGCGTTCTTTTCACAACCTAAAGAGTGGGTTCTTCTTGCTTGTACAATCTGGCCCAGGGAATACTAAATCCACATCTAAAATAAGAGTGCTATGACCCATCATATATTCACATATACAACAGCACAACCGCTTAAACCTATCCAGGAAGATTTTTAGTTCGTCAGTAAGCATTTATTAAGCACCTACTATATGCTAGGCACTGTGTTAAGTGCTAAGGATGTGAAGAAAAAAAAACACAACAAATCCTGTTATCATACAGCTCATTAAAGAGGCAACAGGGTCTACCAGGAGGGAGTAATAGGATTGAAGTTAGGAGGCCAGGGTTAAGTCCCAGCTCCAGCACTTACTAACTGTGTGACCTTAAACAAGTCCCTTCCTTTGTTCAGGTTTCAAGAGTTTTATCTATAAAAGGAACACAATAGACTGGATGATCTCTAAGGTTCCTTGTAAGCTTTTAACAGGGGTGGGGAACCTTCAGCCTCAAGGCCACATGTGGCCCTCTAGGTCCTCAAGCGAGGTCCATGGACTGAATCCACACTTCACAGAACAAATCCCCCTAATAAAAGGATTTGTTCCGTAAAAACTGGACTCAGTCAAAAAGCTGCACCCAAGGACCTAGAAAGCCACATATGGCCTCGAGGCCACAGGTTCCCCACCCCTGGATCAGAACACTCGTTTGAGTGTGAGCAAGTCACTTTATCTCAATTGGGTCTTGCCTTCTCTGTAAAATGATAGTAATATCATCAATTCTCCCTGAATCACAGCTGTAAGTAAGGGTATAAGAAACAAGTTCTGCGCAAAAAGTAAACTGCTATATAATCAGAAAATGCAGAAAGGGACTTGAGAACATAAAAGTGTTAGAACACAGAAACAGTCTATATTCAATATTCCAACAATCTGAGATATGAGGTTCCCTCAAGCTCTAATATTCTATGCTCTATGATTATGCATCTTGGAATCACTCTCACTTATTAATTAAACAAGATACAAAACCCTCTTCAAATCCTCCTTCTCCTGGTAATAAAATACTGGCTCAGAAAAAAGAAATGTCCCTTCCCCCTCTTTTCCCAACAATGGTTTTACCATTAAAGGTGACAACAGGAAATAACAGAAATTATACTAGAAGGAGTTCTCCCTGTTCTCTCGCAAAAGCCCATAACCAGTTCCATCCTCTCTGGAAAGGGGCCAAATCATTAATGTCCTATGAGACTGTAACAAAGGCAGGTCACAGTTACATGGATCCAAGGAGGAAGAATGGGTTCTTTTTAAGGAGTGTTATAGAAGGAGGCCTGGCAATGAGAGGAACTAAGGTTGCAATTTGGGGAAAGGGGAAGCCATATAGGTGTAAGTAAGGGTACAAGAAACAATATTTAGGCTTTGTGCATTAGTATTAAAAACACTAAAATATGGTTGGCTCAAATTATTTAAGAGTAGCCAAAAGGGAGTGGTGAGGTATCTAGCAGAAGGAAAACGTGGATGCTAGTCCTGGGTCTAAGACTGTGTGACTACCAGTAGTCATATCACTCCTTTGTACCTCAAATTATAAAGATAATTATCTTTAAAAGAATAAGAATTTTTATTAATGAAATGGCTGTGATTCCAGAGGACCAATAATAATCTGTCCTACTCACCTCCTAGAAGAGAAAATCAGATATATTTTTAGACAATGACAGTGTGGGAAATTCTTTTCCTCAATTATGTACATTTATTAAAAGGTCTCCCCTCAATTAAAGGGGGAAGGAGGGGAAATTTTTAAAAATTAATTAACTATATATATATATATATATATACATATATATATATATACACACATTTTAGGCAATTGGAGTTAAGTGACTTGCCTAGGGTCACACAGCTCGTAAGTGTCAAGTGTTTGGTCCAAGGCCGGATTTGAACTCAGGTCCTCCTGACTGCGCCACCTAACTGCCCCCAAAATAAAATTTTTAAAAGGGGTTTAGGTCACTAGATGATCTTTGAGATTCCTTCCAAGCTCTAACATTCAATCAACCTACGAACACTTCATTGGTATTGACAAGTCATAATTTGATTGGTGATATCATTTGGGGATTGCTAGCTTCCCCATTTAGCACCTCACCTCACACCTCCTCCACTGGGAAAACTTTACCAGAATCATCAGAAATAACAGTACTGGTAAGACAACATGATGTTACCTCAAGCATATTAGTAATCCAGGCCAGAAAGAAGAGAACAGACCAAGACAGAACAGAAATGTTTAAAGCTACTAGAGGTCAGCCTGCCTTTGGAAAACCTATATAATCTGATAGGGAATGTTCCCCACATAGGCCTAAAGTATAAAAACTAGTACACAAAGCAACCCTGGGGAAAACATGGCTTGAAAGAAGGAGTAAATAGCAGGGATAGAGAAGGAAAAAAAGGAGGGGGAAGGGAAGAGGGACTGAAAAGAGAGAAAGACAGGGGAGAGGGAAGAAAGGGAAGAAAAAGAAGAAGAGGGAGGATGAGGAGAGAAAGAGGAAGGAGGTAGGAGGGAGAAGTGCAGGGAAGAATGGTTCCCTGAAGCTTGAGGCTATACGGCTATATCCTGTCTTTTAGAATATATACACCTCTTTGGAATCAGTGGGCAGATTCCCTGAAACAGAGTATCACATCACACAAATCACAGAAAGGAAAAAGTAAATTGTACAACTAAGCAAAACTGAGTAGAGTAGAGAGCCATACTCCCCCTTGGGTCTGGGGCCATCTGTAACCATTTCCCTTCTGGGAGCAGGCCTAATCCCTGCCTACTCTCTTATCCTAGCATGTAGTATGGCTCCACCAGCCACCCACTACTGAAAAAAATGAGAACCCACAAATAAAAGCTAAATGGTTCTGGGGAAGTCCAGGGGATTACTTAGGGTGAACTGAGACTTTGAGGGAAAAGTTAGAGTCAAAAAGGTGTCAGAGCTGGAAGGGCCCTCTGAGGAGCATCTGGTACACTCTGAACTTGAGAAGGGATCCTGTCCTACAACATACTTAAAGACTGGTCATCCCACCAATTGGCAGTTCAGTACCCTCCTTGGCAGTCCATCCCATATTCATATAGCTGACAGAGTCAACAGATCTGAATTCAAGTTCCAACTGTCACCTACTTACTGTGTGACCTTGGACAAATCCTAAATCAGCATCCCCGTTTGCAAAATGAGGAGGTTGATGACCATGATGACAATGATGACAATGATGATGATGATGATAAAGTTTTAAGGTTTGCAAAGCACTTTTACAAATACTATATCATATGACCCTCACGACAACCCTGGAAGGGAGGTGCTATTATTATCCCCATCTTACAGATGAGAGAACAGAGGTGAACAGAGATTAAATAACTTGCCTATGATCACACAGTGAGGCCAGCTTTGAACTTAGGTCCTGTTGACTTCAAATCCAGCATTCTATCTACTGGGCCACCTAGTTGGCTGGACCAGATTATCTCTAGTACTCCTCTGAACACTAACAATCTGTGATACTTTTTCCACAAAGCACTGCAAAATTTACAAAGTGCTATAGTGACATTATTTTATCCCATATTCACAATAGCCCTATCAAGCAGGTCATAATAATCGTGCCTCACATTTATGTAGTGCATCAAGGTTTACAAATCAATTTCTTCTGGATAACCCTGTCAGACAGACAGTATAGGCAAATCTCATTTTACGGATGAGAAAACTAAAACTACACTGGGAAAATGACTTGCTCAAAAGTAACAGAGCTAATAAAAATCAGAGCTAGGACTCAAATTCAGATCCTTTTGATTCCAAATCTAGGGTTCCTCCTACTATACCAAGCCACTTCCCTTAATATTTAAAGCCAAAGGTATTTACATGTAACACAGATGGGATTCTTTCACCATCTCCTCCATCAGATGCAGTTCTTTCTCCAATCCGCTACCCAGTAAGAGTGCCAGGTCAGAGTTGGCATGATCTCTCTATAGTCTGGCCTTACCTGGAAAGGCCACACTGAGCTGGCCACAAGGTAGCATCTAAAGAGACCTCAGTGGACAAGGAAAAGAAGCAAAAATGAATCCCAAGGAATATAAATTTGCTTTCCTAAAGATTTTAAAACTCCTCACTAAGCTACACCTAAAAACCAAGAAATGGTTTTTAAAAAGAAAAGCTGACTTGCCGAGGTCATTTCTGGAGGGTTTTTTTTTGGGGGGGTGGAGAGGGGTACATAATAGCACCATAATACATTTAATCCTGAAGGCACAAGGAAGGGACATTTTAAAGAGCTGCTTTCCAAAGTATGCAGTTGTGTAAACCTCCCTAAAGTAGAAACCTTAACTATCTCTCACTAGTCAGCTTCCAATGGACTGCAACACACTACCTCAAAGACAAAAGGGATTTACTTAGATAAGGCCCGAAACGAAGGGACCAGCCCACACACATTATAAAATTTTCACAAAGTTAGCTATGCCAAGCTAGATGAAAATTGAAAATTATAGACTGTTAAAACCTAGAATGTAAGAGCTGGAAGGGTCCTTCAATGGCACCCTGTTAAGAGTTAGAAGGCAGCACACAATTTTAGGGCAGGGAACAAAGGATGTTGAAATACACACTACGGAATGTTACATCTAAAAAGGAACGTTATCTCATCAGGAAGGTAAAACACAGAATGTTAGATCCAGAAGAGATCATAAAACATACACTCTTGGAATATAGAATGATAAGTCTGAAAGAGACTTTATAGAGGTCATATAGTCCAACCCTCTCCTTTTTAATAGTCTGGGAAAGCAAAGCTGAGAGAGGCTAGGTGATTTGCCCAACGTCACAAAGTGAGTGAAGGGCAGAGCCAAGACTAGAATCCAGACTGACCAACTCCCAAGACAACATTCTTGGGATTTATCACTGCCTAAAAAACAAAACTGCTGAGAGTTGTTCTAAATCATTGGAGTGACTGAAATGGCAGCACTAACAATTATTAATTCAATTGGGGGTGAGGTTGAAAAAAATCATAGACTAATTCCTAGAGTTTTTTAATGTTACCAACTCTGCCCAGGTCTCATGTAGCTTATAAGGTGCAGAGAAATTCCCACTTTCCCTTTAAAAACAAAATTATTTGTTGCATTTGACTCACTTGGCACTTCCTTCTTTCCCTATCCCCCTGGTTGTAAGGGCTCTCTCCCTCTTCAAAGATCTGATATTTGCTTACATATGTACCTACCATAGAATACAAATAGCTCCTCAAAAGTCTAGACTATTTTGCTCCTTGTATTCTCAGGCCTAGCATTTGTATTCTCAGGCCTAGCATCCCGTCCAACTCTGTTACCCCATTTGGGATTACCTCAGTAAAGACACTGGAGTGCTGTGTCATTTCCTTCTTTAGCTCTTCTTACAGATAAGGAAACTGAAGCAAACAGAGTTAAGTGATGTGCCTTCAGTCACTCAACCAGTAAGTGTCTAAGGCTGGATTTGAACTCAGGAAGATTAGTCTTCCTGCCTCCCGACCTGGTGCTCTGTCCACTGCACCACATAGCTGCCCAGGCCTAGCACAGTACTTACTTAATAAATATTTGCTGAATTGAACTAAAATTCATGGATCACAAGATCAAAGCACTAGAGTCAAGAAGGGAGATGATTATAGCTGGAGGAGGCCTCAGAGACCATTTGATCCAACCCTCTCATTTTATAGATAGGGAACCTGAGAGGAAAGGGGAAGCATCACACAGCTATGCAATGGTAGAGATAGAACTGGACCCCAGGTTTTCATACAAGGATCTTTATTCTATATCAAGAGTTCAAATATCCATGGCACCACCACCATCCTTTCAGAGATCCAGGTTTGTAATGTCAGAATTATCTTTGTCTCTGCTCATTGCTTCATCCCCATATGGAATCAGTCACCAAGTCTGTGGATTCTCTCTCTACTACTCTAAGCAAACAGCCACCACTTTAATCCAGGTCTTCTTCACCTCTTATCTTAACCATTACAAAGGTCTCCTAATTGACCTCCCCGCTCTCCAATCCATCCATCACCCAGAGGCCAAATTTATATTCCTAAAACAGACATGACAATGTCATTTCCTTGCTCCCTCTTCAGTAGCTAGATTCCTACTGTTCTAAAATAAAATACAAAATCCTCAATCTGACCTTCCTAGTATGGCTCCCAGCCATTATGTGATATTACTCCATTCCATGTACTCTCTGTTCCAGCCAAACTGGCTCCTCCATGGCCTTTCTTCTCTTGCTTCCCTAGCATGGCACAGGTAATCCTGTGACATACTCTGTCATCTCCTAAAATCCCTAGCTTCCTTCAAAGCCCAGTTCAAGGACTACCTCCATAGGCTCATCCCTCAGATGTCCCTCCTGAAATTACCTTATATTGCTCAGTATTTACTTACCTGTATCCATATCACATTCCCTCCCATCTTCTTTGTACCACTGAAACAGTGCCCTGCAAATAGCACAGGGCACTGGACAGGTATCAGCAGGTCCTCAGACACCAGTCCTGACTCCACAATTATCCCACATGAGCATGAGCAAGTCATTCACATTCCTTTGGCCTAAATGTCCCCGCCCTATATAAAACGAGGTACTTTCTAGCCAGTATTCCCTTTTGCCCAGGAGAGGTAGATCAGTAATCTAACATTCCATGTTCTAAGGTTCCTGCTAGTTCTAACATTCTATGATACTATGTGTTCCAAAATAGTATTAACTGAATATCATTGAACTCAAAGTCTGATCTGATTTTGAAATTTTGCATCTGACATTTGATGGTTTTGTAATACTGGGCAAGTAACTTCTCTGAATCAAGACTTCCTCATCTGTAAAATGGGTAAACAACTATTTGTATCAACCTGCCTAACAGGGCTATTGCAAAGAAAGTGCTTTGTCAATTTAAAGGACTACAGGAATATTAGTTGTTATTAAGTCTTTGTTCTAAGGCCCCTTCTAGCTCTAACAATCTACATTCCAAGGCTTTCTTTCCAGATCTAACATTGTGCAATTCTACATATTTACCCACTATTCTATACAACAAGCCAGATTACCTCCACATATAGCCCAGACAATTCCTGTAACGATGCTCCAAAACACAGTCTGAAAACGGAAATGAGGAACACAATAATCCTTCTCCACCTAGCAGAGGGCAAACCAGGGGCCCAAAGGTTATGGCTCAGACACCAGTTTAAAGAAGCAGCCCTGGGGTTCCCCACACCCCCCAAAAAAGGCCAATCAAGCTTCCACACAACACAGCCTCTCGGAAACAATGAAATGATGCCAAAACATTTTACCAAGTAACCACAAGATCAGTGATGTGACTTTCTTAGTCTCTGCTGCCTGGTTTCTCTTCCTCCCCCCATGGCTCTGCCACAATAAAATAAATCTGACAAGATGCTTGGGGAGATAACTCATATATTTAAATGACTATCTCTGCCTCATGATTACATGAACCTCCCCGGTTCACTGTACCCAGGGCAAGAAAGGCAAGCTGGTCCTAGGAGAGTATTATTTGTGAGTGACTTTTATTGTCCATTATCTTACAGCATTTACACCACCACTAGGATGCCTAGTAGGAATATTTCACAGCAGAAATATCTCTGTCGTTAGTATTCACATCGCAATTTAGTCAGATCAACCTTTCAATCCCATCCATCATACAGAAGGGCTTTGGCAAAGAAAGCTTCTTTGTGGAACTAAATTATTGCCGGATGCTGAGGGCCCCAGGACCCCCTTCTAGAGTGTCCATGGCTGAGTATCTTACTGGTTAAAGCACAGTACTTACTAATAAGGCCTGGACATGGAATCACAGGATGTTAGAAAAGGACCTTGGAAAATAAGTCAGAACTGAAAGAAACCCTTGAACATAGACTATTACAGTTGGAACCAACCACAGAACAGAGAATGTTATAACACAGAATGTTGGAGCTAGAAGGATGGGACCTTAGACATCAGCTAGTCTAAGACCTTTATTTTACAAATTAAGAAATTAAGGTCCAAGGATCTTGGGCTTGCCTAATTGATCAGATACCTTTGGTAAGAGAGACCAATTCCATTCAATTCGATAAATTTTCAAAGTAGTAGTGTAATGTAGTATTGAAACCAAATGGGTTCAAGTCAAGGTTCTGTCATTAATCCTCTATGTGACTTTGGCCTCAGTTTCGTCATTCGAAAAATGAGTTAGGACAGATTCCTATTCAAAGGTTCCTGGCAGTTCTAACATTCTAGGTTCTTTTTTAAAGTCCTTTCTAGTTCTAACATTCTATCTTCTAAGGTACCTACCAGATATAACATTCTATGCTGTATGTTCTAAAATACTTAAAAATGTATTTATTCCTAAGCCTGCCTCTGTTACAGTATCTCTTAGTTATGTCTGTTCAATCAATGCTGTCTCAGAAATGGTATATGATAAATAATATAAAAAACAATACAACCGGTCAAACTTGTTCTGCAACTTCTAGTAATAACTGACATTTAAATCTTTGTGGTTTCTAAATGCTTTACATATGTTATCTCATTTATATTTAAAGAAATAAAATTTTGCCATAAAATGTCCTAACTTTGTGGTCTCTTCAAGTCACTCTCAGGATTCTGTGGCCATTCATTTTTTTTCCTCATGTGGCCATAGTTAGTGTGTACTCTGTGCTATAAGTTCTGGATGTTTGGGGTTTTGTTTTGTTTTTTGCCTTTGCATTATTTCATAAAGATCCTTCCATACTCTCTCTTCTAACTTGTCAATCTTTCATAGTTTAACATCTATGTTCTAAGGTCTTTCCCACTTCTAACATTCTACATTCTAAAATTCACTGACCATAAGATGTTGGGTTAGTCGCTTCCCTTCTTTGGGATTCAGTTTCCCCAGTTATAAAACAAAGAGATATGTACTATATAACTTTTAAAGCCTTTCCACTTAATTTAGTTTGAATGGAGAAACCAACAAGATCCTTTTATACATGCACACATATATGTAAATATATATAAATACATATGTGTGTGTACATATGTGTGTATGTATGTATGTATATAAACTTTTCTGATGTTCCTACAAAGGAGAAATGAGCTCTTACTCAGCTTTCTCAAGCAGCAGACAGAAAAGTCTAGGAAAAAGGACGTAAACATGGCCCCAGCCAATTCCTCCAATTTCCCAAAGCAGCAATCAGACTTCAACTCTGAAACTGGAATCATGACGCTGGTATTCTTTCCCTTGAATTAAATCATCAGGCGCCCACCTTCCAAATAAAGACCACAGATGTCCCCAGAAATGCTTCCAGAGACGTAATTAGTGATTCCCTAGCACATCTGCAGCCGCCCATCTGGAGCCCTTACCAAATGATGTGATTCCTGGCCAAGTAGCACAAAGTAGCATGAACAGGTATGATGAAGGAGAAGGAAACCCCAAGAATGAAGGGGGAGAACAGACACAACTACTGAGCACAAGCACAGGATAGGAAAGTTGTAGCTTAATGGTAACTCACAGAAAAGAAAAAAACGAACACACACCTCAACCTGGGGTTTTTTAGTGGCTCACAAGCTTAGTATGAGTCAACAGCATGACAAGGCAGGCCCCAAATACTAATCTTGGGTTTCAATAACAGAGGCAGTGGGGAATAGAATGAGCAAAGGATATGGAGTTAGAGGACCTGGGTTTGAATCCTGGCTCTGCCTCATAACAACATAGTCAAAGGAACACTGTGGTGCTAATAAAAAACCAGAAACAAAATGGATGCCTACCAAGTGGCTGAAGAAATTGTGGCATATGAAAAAAAATGAATAGCATTGTACCAGAAGAAAAGGCATAAATTGAGGGGGTTAAGGTTTCCCTCAGTTCTTAATCTGATGGAGTATACCATCCATGCTGAATGTGATAGTCCCATAGTCCTCTTCCCCAGTTAAGGCTCACAGAATATAAAATTCAGTTCCAAATGTCACATGTTAGAAGAGATGTTAAAAAGTCAGAACATGTCCAGAGGAAGACAATCAGAACAGCTAAGACTCAGACCATGTTCCATCAGAATCTGTAAGAGGAAGCAAGAGGTGTTTAACCTAGCAAAGACTGAATTGTTTTCAAATATCTGAATAACGTATAATATTCATCCAAGGAACATAGAATGTAAGAACTAGAAATGTCCTTTGAACATAAAATAGTAACAGCTAAAAGGAACCTTAGGTCATAGAATGTTAGAACATAAAATATAACTCTAGTTCATAAGATATGATCTTTCTCTTTCAGAAAAAAAATTGGGGGGTGGGGTGGGGAAGGGACAAAGAACAAATGATAAGGCAAAAAACAAAAAAAAAGCTACAGATTACAACACAGGATTCAACCACCCTAGGGAAGTTCCAGAAACATCTATGTCTGGGTGTCTGGTTGTTCCCAAGCTAGACATTCATTAGGTTCCATTTACATAATACAGAACTGACAAAGTTTGAGAGGACTAGGAAAAAAGAGTGAGCTTTTGCAGGAGGCAAGGTTTAGAAACACCTGGAGTTGTCTATTCTTTGGACATATTAGTATTGAAAGGGAAAAGACCATCTCTAATCAAGACTGCCTTATTGGCTGCTCTGGTCTTCCTACCTGCCCCAAAATTATCTTTAAAAAAACAAACAAACAAACAAAACAAAGGGCATATTTAGATCAATTGGATGAATCCTTGAGGTGGCATAGTGCTGTGGAAAGTATAATTCTTATTTTATAGAAAAGGAAACTGAGGCTCAGTATAATAAGATGACTTGAGTTCACATCCCACCTTTGACCCTGACAATCCTCTCTCAGAGTTCTCCCTCAGAGTCTCTCTCATCTTTCAAATCACATATACCCTATAAGACCTTGGGCAAGTCATTTCACTACTCTCAGCCTCAGTTTTATCATTTATAAAATTGGGACAATACTTTTTTCTTTCCTAATCTCACAGGTTTGGGGTGAAGTTCAAATGAAAAGATGAGTATAAAGCACCTTCTCTATAACTGTGAAGTGTTCATTTCACTTCAAAAGATCCATACAATGCCCACTGGTGAGGGTACTGTTGTCTTTACCAATGCAGTCTGCAATACCCCCAAACCCTAACATAGTCATCAGAAATTTATGTGGCTGAAAAAAATTCATCTCCTCGTAGCAGACTTTTGGGTGATAAACATCTCTGCCATTAGTGAAATGGGTCCTGGGGTGATGGACACAGACCACAATCAAATCCTGTCTCGTCTGGTAGCACCTGTCACTGCAGAAACTCTCACTTCCACATGCTTTAAGTCTACTAAGTCTTCTTGGGGGTAAGAAGTGCAAGAATGATCATCCCCAACTTGGACAAAGGGGGAAGCAAGTGCTCAATGAGAGCAAATGGCTCATTCAGGGTCACGAGGCTATTTATTGCAGGGTGGGACTCAAAAGTAGGTCTCCTGACTCCAGATTCAGGGGTTCTTCTGCTGCCCCCTCTGCCAATCATGCGGAACCTCATCTCTGCCCTGCCACAATCAGCACTAAGAGAGGGTGACAACCATTCATGATTCTCATGATCACAGTCTGCATTCTTGGGAGGCCTTGTGGGAATCACTGAACAATTAGGCCACTGATCAAACTTTTCTGGCTCCATTTTTTGGCTTTTTTTTGAGCTTCACGGAGTCCTCCAGGGCTGTAATCAAAGAGAGACTAATAGTAACAATAAAGCCAATTATATTTCTTTAGTATTTTATAACATGCCTTGTAACCCCAATTTGCAGATAAGGCACAGAAGGCTTCTAACTTCCTCAGGTTCACAGAGGTAGAAGGTGTAGGAGTTAGGACAAACCCATATCTACTTGACTCCCAACTCTAGTGCCTCTTCCACTGCATCAGGCTGGCCAACCCAAGAGAAAGGTCTCCTCACACAAAGGTTTATGCATTTTGCTCAGGCAGAACTTTTCCCTAAGACATGCACAATGGGCCAAAATGCCTCAGAATGTATTCACTGGGTTTTTAAAAAAGTCCAGGTTCTCAATAGTCAAATTTCTTATGAAATAAGATCCTGCTCCCACCTCTTGGACTTATTTTTCCAAAGTCAAATTCATAAAGGAACTTTAGTACTTCAACATTTAGTGCTGGGCTCTCTTTTTGCCCCAGGCCCTTGCAGAGAGCTGCATCATACCCTTCCCTCTCCTATCTTGCTTCCTGTTCCCCATCACCACACCCGATCTCTCTCAATCTCTCCCCATTCCTGCTTCTCCCTCCTCAGCTCCCCTTCCCCCAACCCTTTTCTCTCATTTCTATTTCCCTTTATCTTTCTGGCCTCCTTTTTCTTTGTCCCTCCTTTTTGCTGCTGTCTCTGCCCATTTCTCTCTTGGTCTCCGTCTGTTCTGCTTTCTGCTGCCCTTTCTGCCTCTCTCTGCTTCCCCTCTTTGCCCTATATCCCTAATGCCTCATTTTCTGCTTCTCAGTTTCTTTGTGGCTGCTCTCCCTTTAAGTCCCACTCATCTTTCAAATCACAGGTACCCAAATACCTATTGCCAACCTTGTAGTGGGGTAGGAAGGTGGTTGCCACTCTCAGTACATGCAGCCAAGAGAGCTCTAATGCCCTCCATGAGAAAAAGACCAAAGTTCCAAATGGAGATGACAACTTCTCTCTTAGAAGATAACGATTCCTCAAAAGCCCTGCCCTGAACTCACTCACACACACTCCCGCTTACAGCAGAAGTGTAATTTCTTTTAAAAAAAAAAAATATGTGTATATAACAAAAGATCAGTTTCTTACATAATTCTCTTTTTTTATATTGAAATGGTTGTGTTTGTGATGACTGCCAAATTTATAATGAAAAAGAAACACTGAAAACAAAAAAAAAAAAAGGAAGCAAATGTAGATGGAGCTCAGCCGAACCCTTTACAGGAGTTAAAACAGATCTGGGGAGATGCCCAGTCCTTGCCCACTTCTAGCAGACACCAAAACCCATTAACTGCAAATATTGGACTAAAGGGAGCCCAGTTCCCCAGAGTTTTCTTTCCACATTGTTATGTCAACACTACATAATCATTAAATAAATACTGACCCTGCGAGATTCACTGTTCTATACCTAGGAGCAAAAAGACCTGGGTAAGTCTATACCCTTAAAGTTGTTCCAGGCTCCCCAGAGACAATTGAGCAAGCAGGATGTGCCAATATTTGAATAATATCAATAAAGAACTTCCTCTTCTACTTGGAATCCTTTCCCCCACCCCCATACTTCAGCTTGAAGGGCATCTATTTCATCTTTAATAAAGATGCATTTCCCAACCCTAAAGATCATTGCTTGGGCATCAACAGTAAGATCTGTATCCATCTATTGTGGGCTTTGGTCTGTTTATGCAGTTACGATGGCCCAATCTGTCATCCTTTGGAGTCTGGTCTCGATGCTACTTTCTCCACAAAGCCTTTCCTGATCCCTTTCATGGACCTCTATTCCATAGCACTCTGTATCCCTCTCACACAAGAATGTCAGAATGCTGGAGATGAAAGAGCCCTTGGAACACTGAACATTAGAACATGGAGCATAGAATGTTAAAGTTGGAAAGGACTCCAACTCATAGAATGTTAGCACCAGAAGGTTAGAATCACAGAGTCTTTAAGATGGAAGAGAGCTCTAAAAGGTCCAACATCCTCATTTAAGAGATAAGAAACCCAAGACCAGAAGGGAGACTAAGACTAGAACCCTAGTTCTTCAGGTCCCAGGCCAGTGAGTTTTCCATGCTACCAAGTAGTTCTGGTGTATGGCTCACAGTACCCTACTAGACTGTCCCCAAGGATCCTGCTTTTATTCATATATGTGAACATATAGATATATACATTAACTTCAGCAGTACCCAAATTAACAAACACTTCTTGAATTGAATTGTACCAACAATCAGATGATAAAAAGTGTAACAGGTGGACAGGTGGTTCCTCTTCCTCCTCAACAGCTTTATAAACACTTGGTTCTTCTTAGCACCTTTCTCTGTGAAGAGCTAACGGTATTAGCCATAGGAGGTGACTCATGAGGCATGTTGACTAATGTGCCCACAGGTGCACTAGGGATAGCTTTCATAGCCAGGGTAAGAAGGTGGGATTTTCTGCCTCCTGGGGACACAGCTAGACTCTCCTTTTCCTTCCCTGATGATGTTTCTTATCCCCTTCCAAGCCTCCCAGGCATTAATTCTGAGACTTCCAGTTTTTTTTAATAATCCTTGATTTCATCACTGTGGGTGCTTTCTCCATTGATGTAGATCTCAGCCTCTCCACACCTTAACAGATAAATTTATGAGTTGCTATGATCAAAACAATATTAACTCATGGACCTTTTGGTGATGAGCATTTCCCCACGTGGCTAGTCTGATCTTCAGATGATAAGCACAATCCATTGCTGGGCCTACAACATGAAGGCTTTCCAGCTTCACAGGACTCAGCAGAGCTTCCACTAATCTGCATACTCTTTGACAGCATGGGTCACTTCTCATCCAATAAGCAGGGAGGTAAAAAAGCGGAAAAAAAAAGTTCTTGCCTTCAAGAAGCTCACATTCTACCGAGAAGATACAATATATAAACGTATAAGTACATACATGACGATTCAGGAAGGCAGAGAAAAACTCCACACCGTGAGGAGGCACTGGAAGAGGCCAATGGGTTTTTTTCACTTATTTTGTGTTTCTTGGTTTTTAGAGGTTTAGGTTTTTTTTTTTCTGCAATATGGTTAATATGGAAATATGTTTTGCATGAGTTCACATGTATAACTGATTTCACCTTGCTTGTCTTCTCAATGGGTAGGGGAGGGCCTGGAGGAAGGGAGAGAATTTGTAACTCAAAACTTCAAAAAGTGAATGTCAAGATAAATAAAACAGAATTTTTTTTTTAAAAAACAGAAGCCTGGTGGAGGATATTAGCTCACATTTCACTGCTTCCTTTTGCAGATGAAGAGGCTGAGGATCTGACAGGGTGTTACAAAGCACATATTTATTTGATCTCCACAGCCTTTTAAGGAGGTAGAAAGCATTTGTAGCATTATCTCCATTTTACAGATGGGGAAACTGAGACCCAGAATAGGAAAGTGACTCACCCAAAGGTCCCACAGCAAATTAGTGGCAATGATAAGCCTGGAATCTAGGCCTCCTAACTCCCAGTCCATGGCTTTTTCCCCTGAACTGGGCTGCCTCTTCAAGCGATACTTCTATTTCTTGTAAAAAATAAAATCAAGTTCCAGAATTAAGCAACTTTAGCCATCATGTGACTGGAGGCCACAACTTACTTCAAAGCTGCCTCATAAAACCTCCCTACAAAACTTGCAAAGTAGCCAGATGCTGGGGCTGCAAGAAGAACGTTCGAGAACATCTGGATCCTGCACCTCTTAGCCAAACGGAAGCAGTTATTTTTCGCTTGTGTAAAAACATTTAATTTTTGCCCTAAGGATAACTAATGGAGCATGGGGAAACCATGAGGCCAGTCAAGCAGAACGTGAGAATTGATATTACGATGAGCACAAAAAAATCTTTTCATGTAATCATATATGACTAATCCTTTTTCATAAGACACTCTATATGCTGGGAAAAGGAGCTATCATATTTTCAGCCTTAGGAGATTGGAAATAAATTACAGTGCCAATTGTACGCTAACACTCCCATTCTTGGGATGCCTTCTGATCCCTTATGAGCAAGTGATGGTTCAAAGAAAGAGTTTTAGTCATTTATATTTGCTCTACTGTGATGCAGTGAACAGAAAGCTAGACGTGCAGATAGAAGACCCAGGTGCTGGTAGCAGCTCTGGCACTAACTCATTGCATGACTTTGGCCTCGACCTTGGACAAGTAATTTCATCTCTCCATGCCTCAGTTTTCACCTCTGTAAAATGAAAAAATGTCATGTCTTCGAGGTACCCTTCCAAATCATACATTCATTCAAATAGTACTAAACACCTGTGTCCAGATCAGATGCTAGCTACCAGAGAGACAAAGTTTAGATGTAGTCCCTGCTCTCATGGAACTCAGGATAGTGAGGATAAGACATAAACTCAGATAACTAAAATATACAATACAACATAATATTCGACATAAGAAGAAAAGGCTTGTGATCAGTATAGAAGGATTAGGGAAACTAATATTCTACATTCTAAATGCTAAACTCCCTTTCTATTACTATTCTTATGTTCTAGGTTACTTCCAACTTTGCTATGTTCTAGGTTTTAAGGTTCCCTCTGAATCTCAGAGAGTCTATTATTCTATGTAATACATAACTCAGAGACGCTGCTAGTTACTCTTGAAATTTTCAGACCAAAAACTAAAAACTAAAAATCAGCAAAATGAAAGTAAGTTGGAAAAGGAGCTCTGGGAGATTAATGAAGCAGTCTTTAAGTCTTCTGAAAATAAATGTATTCTGTAGCAGACAACTTAAATGGAAGGCAGGCCTTCACCCTTCCCCATTATCTTTACCCTGTCATCCCAGAACTCAAAACAGTTTCTTTGACTAAAAAAAAATTCACTAAGAAATCCAGAATTAGGAAAAATAACACAGGGAGTATTTCTCACCCCCAAGAAAAACTTCAAGAGCTTTACATATCTTCTAATTTATTCTTACATCACTCCCGCTACATTGCAATGTATGTGCCTTCAGGGAAGTGGGTACAGCCTTGAACTGGGAGGCAGGAAATCTAGGTTTGAGCCCCATTTCTGGCACTTAGCCTAGTGACTTTGGGCAAATTTACTCCACCCTTCTGAGCCTCAGTTTCCTCATCATTAAAACAGGGATAAGAATACTTTTCACTATCTACTTCAAAGGCTTGTTCTGATAACACACCACTCTTTGTTGTAAACCTTAAAGTGTTACTGAATTGAGAGCTATTATTCATATTCCTTTACAGGAAAAAAAAATGACAACACTGTAAATAAAACAAGTACAAAGAGTATTAGCCTGAGGTCATTTTAGTTCTGGCTCTGCCAAGACTCTGTGAGACCTGAAGTCAAAAAGCATTTATTAAGCACCTTCAATGGCACTATGTGAGCACTGTATTAACCACTGGGGATACGAAATAAAAACAGCAGTCCCTACTTTCAAGGAGCTCACAGTCTAACAGGGGAGACCACATGCAAACAACTATGTACAAACAAGATATAAACATGATAAATCGGAGATAATTTCATAGGGAAGGCACAAACATTAAGGGGGACCTAGAAAGGCTTCCTGTGAAAGGTAGGATTTTAGTTGAGGCTTGAAGAAAGCCCAGGAAGCCAAGGAATGGGAATTCCAGGCATGGGGGTCAGACACAGAAACGGCAAAGAGTTGGGAGATGGAGGGTCTTGTGGAAGAACAGCAAGGAAACAAGAGCCAGTGGATCATAGAGAACGAAGGGGGTGCGAGGTGTAATAAGACTAGAAAGGCAGAAAAGGGCCAGGGCGTGAAGGACTTTACATGCCAAAAAGACGGTTTTATATTTGATGCTGGATATAAGATGGAGCACCTGAAGTTTACTGAACAGGAAGGTGATATGGTCAGACCTGCGCTTTAGGAAGATCACTTCAATAGCTAAATGAATGGTGGACTGGAGCCAGGAAAGCCTTGAGGCAGTGAGGCCAACAACTAGACTCTAGTAACAGACTAAGCATGAGATGACAAGAGTCTACACCACTTTGGTGGCAGGGTCAGCTCTGGTTTTCTCATCAGTACAATGAGAATTTGCATTTGCATTATTTTCTTTACAGGGTTGTTGACCCAGGTCTTCTGACCACCAGACCACCCTCCATCAACTACTTCATTTGGGAGAACCCAATGGCATCTGGCATAGAGCCCTGAAAGTGGTGGATGCTCATTAAATATCTAAGGAAGGGAAAAGCAACTCACATTTACAGTGCAGCACTTTGTAGTTTGAGAGCAGCTAGGTGGTGCAGTGGATAAAGAGTCCAGTCTGGAGTCTGAAGACCTGAGTTCAAATCTGATCTCGGACACTTACTGGCTGTGTGACTTGTTAGCCTCAGTTTCCTCATCCATAGAACGAGCTAGGGAAGTAAATGGCAAACCACTCCACTATCTTTGCCAAGAAACCCCCAATTAAGTCACAAACAGTTGGACACAACTGAAACTACTGAACAACAATGAACAACTTCACAGTTTACAAACACTATTCTCACTAACAACAGTGCTCTGGTGGGAAGTACATAGGATCAGAAGTCAGAAGACTCAAGTTTGAACACTGGCTCTACTACATGTGCAAGTCTCTGGAATCCAGTTTCCTTCTCTGTAAAATGGGTACATTGGAACCGATGGTCTCTCAAGTTCTTTCCAGGTAAAGATGATAAGGACCCAGTAAGGTTAATAATGCAAATACTATTTCCCTCATTTTACACGTGAAAAATTTAGGCTAGCAGGTGACGGGACTTGTCCAAGGTCACAAACAAACAAGGGGCAGAAATGAGACTTCAACCCCAGTTTCTTGAAGACACCATCTGGATGACTTTAGGCAAGCCACCTAATTTCCTTGGGCCTCAGTTCCACCAACTGTATAGTGAGGGGTTTGGATCTGATGGCCCCAGAGGTGACTTTCAGCTCTAGTGCTATGGTCGTAAGGGCCAAACACAGTGCTTTTCACCCTACGCTGTGCTGAAAAGGTGTCCAAATGCCAATATCTTGGGGGTCAGAGCAGGGTAATCCAAGCTGTCTGCTCAGCCTTCAACTCCGCTATTTTTCTTCTCTGATCTGTGCGCCCACACTCCTTAAGGTTTAAGTAATCAATTAAAAAAAAAAAGTTTTTTCTTCCAGAGACAAAATGGCACGACAGCTTCTCCTGCTCCCTTCCCACTGCTGATTCCAAAGGGCTAATTTTGTCTTCCAGAAGTTATGGCTGTAATTCCGTTAATAGGACGCAAGATCTATGGTGCGCTCAGCCCAAAGTGTTAGGAAAGCGGCTTTTTCTACAGGAGAAGGAATATCACAGTTTCCCTCTGGGGGGGAAGAAAAGCATAACTAGAACACAGGCTCCTTGGGGGCCTTATTAGATCCTCAAAGAGCCGTCGCAGTTGCTAAAACCTGCTTTTGCCAGCAGAAGCTTCATTTTACAAATATACAACAGGAAAAGCATAAAAGGGTGAGAAAGCCCCAAAGATTAGGCTTCCCCATTGCAGACAGCGACAGAAACACAGCTGTGTGCTGCAGCATTTAGTCTTCATGACTCCTGATTTTAATAGATGTATTTAAGCACTTTATAACCATTTGTGAATACAGAACATTTCCTTCTTCTTCTTTTTTTTTTTTTAAGTATTGTTTGCCAGCTACTGGACAGGAGAGTGCTTTAAAAAAAAAAAAAGCTTTTTCCAGACATGATAAAAAATCTTATCGTTCTCACAGATGGCCACGAGGCCTCTTGGGGACTTTTAAAAATAACCTTTTCTGACTCAGTTTCTCCTGCCCCAATCACAAAGACAAACACCAAACACAGATCATCAATTTAAGAAGGAAAAAGTATCTGTAAGACATCTGAAAGCTACTTTTTTTTCTGCCCTAAAATTCAGGTACCAAATATTAACAACATTTCTCAGAAAATCCACTGCAAGGCTCAAACATGATGCAGTAAAAAGAGCACTAGACTTCAAGTCAGCCACTAATTGAGACTATATTGTGGCCTAAAGCAAGTTAACTCATCTTCTCTGGGCCTCAGTTTCTTCATCTACCAAATATGGAGCACTGGCCTAGACAGTTTCCAACATTCAGTTCCAATGTTCTAAAATTCCTTCCAGTCCTAACATTCTATGCTTCAAGTTCCCTCCTAGGTGTGACATTCTGTGCCCTATATTCTAGCATTCTAGGTTCCCAGCGACGGCATTATATGTCCTAACAGTGTGTGCCTAGGACAGGCTAGACAGCCCTGTACTTGGAAGTCAAAATCCCTGGGTCTGAATCCAAGTGCCAACAACAATCCTAACTCCTTGCTTGAAATGATGCTCCTGAGGAAAGAATTTTATGAATTGAATGACTTTTAAAAATTCACTTTCTTATTACAGGGAATACCAAAAAGTCCCTCAGTAAATCTTAACAGATACTAAGAGAAATTCCCCAATGGTTTTGGTTAGAAATAATTCTCTTGATTTCATTAAGAATCCATGCTCCTTCACAGAAGCCAAGCCCTTACACAACTAACAGGATGTTATAAACTGAATGATTGATGTTTGGAGGAAGAAAGAAGCTTAGTCAAGTTAAAAATTACCCTCTAAATACCATAAAGATGAGGAAACTCGTGATATGTACTCAAATAACACATTATTGGAGTGGAATCCAGAAACATCAAATCTTGGCCTCTGTTTACATTGTGCCCTGCCACCAACATACGAAACATCCTCTTGCCCAATCTCATTCTTTCTTTCTTTTAAGGCCCAGCTCAGATCCAATTTCCACCATGAAGTCTTCCTTAGGTATTGCTCTTTAAGGAAGTCTCTCTTTCCTCCTCTGATCAATTCAAAGAGTTCTCTTTCTCTTATAAACTTAATCACATTCTAATTTATGTTATACATATTCTGCCTCCTCTATTGGATTACATACATCTAATGGCAAGAACTGTGTCTAATAATAGTAGTTACTCACATTTCTATGGCACCTTATTGTTCACATATCATTTCACAAAAAACCTGTGAGAGAGGTGGCACAAATCTTAATATCCTCATTTTAATTACTCAACAAACATTTATTAAGCACCTACTATATTCTAGACACTATACTAAGTACTGAGGATACAAAGAAAGGCCCTGCCTTTCTTTGAAAGGCAACATGTAAAAAAAAACTAGGTACATATTAAGATATAAACAGAGTAGACAAAAGATAATCTCTGAAGGCATTAGCCAGCCATCTTGAAAGAAGCCAGGGAAGCCAGGTGGTGACAAGGAGGGAGAACTCCAGAATGGGAGAACATTCTGGTCATGGGGGACAATGAGGGAAAAGGCATGGGGATGGGAGATGTTCCTCACGTTTGAGAAACAGCAAGTAAGCCAATGTATCTGGATTGTATAGTGCATGAAGAGAAATAAAATATAAAAAGACTGAAGGGTAGGAAGAGACTAGGTTGTCACTAGTTTTAACAGCCAAACAGAGGATCTTGTGTTTAATCCTGGAGGTAATAGGGAGCCAGTGGAGTTTATTCAGTGGAGAAGTGACATGATCAGACCTGTGCTCTAGAAAAATTACTTTGGTAGCTGGGAATGGATAGAAGTGGGGTGAGACTTGAGGTATGGAGACCAACTAGAAGGATATTGGGAAACAGAGGCTCAGAAAAGTGAGGTGATTTGCTTGATGTCATGCAGCTATTAAATATTAGAGTCAGAGTTCAAACCCTATTCTCTAAAACATTAGAACATGATGTGTTAGAGCTGTTAGAGAACTTACCCCAGTACAAGCCAGTGTGACTGTCTCATTTTACAGAGGAAGAAAGTGCTGCTCAGAAGTGAAGCGATTTAAAATCACAAAATGAAGAAACGTCAGGGCTGGGTCTCAGGTCTTTTCATTTCTAGCCCAGAACTCTTTGTAGGACTTTTTATATAGTAATAGTTTAATAAATATTTGTTTAATTAATATGTAGTCTTGAACTGTAACATCAAAGAGTGCACTCGGCAAGCCTGTGCTGTGAGCTCTGGACCCCACTGTTTCATGCTGCTAGAGGGTCCTTGGTTTCATCTATCACAGAAGATGGGACATGAAATCAGAAGACTTGTTGGCAAACCCTGGGTCCTACTCTCTGACCCTAACCTCTCTGAGTCTCAGTTTTTTTTACCAAATGTAAAATGGAACTACCCACCTCATGAATGCCCTAAGTAAAGGGCTGTGTCAACATTAATGGATTACAAAAATGTGAGTCATTTCTATTTTGCTATCCCTATATCAATAGCTGGTCTCAAGTCCGGGGTTCACTTTTACTTGACAAGCAGGCAGGACAAACTGATAGGTGCAGCTGAGCTCCTGAACAGGCTCCGAGTCCTCCAGAACACAGACTTTTATTTAAGCTCCAAGTGACTGAGCAGGTCCCTTTCTCTTCTCTCCCTCTCTCTCCTGGTCTCTATCTCTCCATTTCGCTCTCTGTCTCTCTCTCAATCTTTCTCTTCCCCCCCTTTTCCCTCAGTGTCTGTCTGTCTGTCTATGTCTGTCTCTGTCTCTCTCTCTCAACTAGGAAGACACTTGGCTGAGCTCAGTAGCTGGAGAGGGGAAAACACTGGAGCCTTTGCCAGGAACAAGGCAGCTTCTGTTCCCATCCCTGATGTGTCCCCTCCCAGCAGAGATGAGCAAGCAGACGGGTCAGGCAGCCAGACAGAATCATCCCAATGATCCTACATCCGTTTTTCTTGTCATCAATTGAAAGGCTCCATTTCACAAATGAGACATGTGTGACAGATGTCCTATACCCTGTAGCAGTGCAAACTGCCCCCAGAGATGCATATAGTCAAAGCAGGGCTTGCTGGTGAATGAGGAGACCCATGTTCTAGCCACTGGCCCCCCAGAGTAATCTTGGGCAAGTCAATTCTCCTCTTTGGGCCTCGTTTTCTCTGCTTGTAAATGAGAGGATTTAACTAGATGATTCCTGAGGTCCCTTCCAGTTCTGATACTGTGTATTCTGACATTGTCTGTCCTAAGGCCCCTCCCAGCTCTAACATTCTATTGTAGGGGTTCTTAATCTGGGGTCTGTGGAACCCCAAGTGGTCTGTGGATAGATTTTTAGAATATATATGAAATTGGATGGGGAAAAATTACATCATTATTTTCGCTAACCTCTAGCTGAAATTTAGCATTTCCTCCAACATTATTCTGAGGCTTTCCCAAACCACCAACTCCTGCTCTCTGATGACTCTTCAAGATCTCTCTAAGTTTAGGGCTTGAGGAGTCAGAGGGTGTCAATATGTTGGTGAAGTCCAAAGTTCCCCTGATACCTGTTCAGCATTCACCCTGAGAGGGTCACTGACCTGATTATTTGGTCTTTGACCCTTGTAATTTAAGAAAGCATGGAGTCAAATGGATATGATTTCCAATGCAGTATCTTTTTGTTAAAGAGTTGAGGGAATTAAATCCAGGGCAGCATTCTTTGAGGCAAGGACTGTGAGAACAGGGAAGGGAGGAGAGAAATACTACCACACATCCATAGTCTGCCCATAGTCAGGAACCCCAACTGCTGTGCAGAAGTGATGTCAAAGGAAAATAACCTGAGACTGGCAGGACAGAGATAAGGCAGCTAGCAGGCATCACTCACCTGCCCACCACGTCCCAGACTTTTGTCTCCTCATCACAGCTACCTCCTACACCTACATCAGTAGCTGACTGGGCAACCACAAATTGTTACAGACAATTTTCCATCCAATTTCCCAGCCAGATGTGATGCACCTTTGGAGTGTGTATCAGTTAACAAGCATTTATTAAGTGCTTACTATTTGTTGGACACTATGTAAAACACTGGGGATATGAAGATACACAAAAAAAGTCCCTGCTGCCAGTGAGTGTGGGAGATATCATATAAATAAGTAGCTACCTGCAACATACATACTAAGTAGATGGAAGATTCTATGTTCTCAAAAGGAGATCAAGATGAACAAAACGCTTCTGAAGCCTGGAATCATAATGACAATAATGCTGCAATAGCTGTAGAGGCTTATGGTTTACAAAGCATTTTCTTCACAACAGCTTTGAGAGGTAAACAGTCAGTCAACAGATATCTATTCAGTGTTTACTAGACACTGTATTAAGCAATGGGAATGCTTGTTACTGAGTCATTTCAGCCTTGTCCAACTCTCCAAGACCCCATTTGGGGTTTTCTTGGCAGAGATACTAGAGTGGTTTGCCATTTCCTTCTCCAGCTCATTTTACAGATAAGAAAACTGAGGTAAGCAGGATTAAGTGACTTGCCCAGGATCACATACCTAGTAAGTGTCTGAGGCAGATTTGAACTCAGGTCTTCCTGACTTCAGGCCCAGTGCTCTATTCACTGTGCTACCTAGCTGCCCTAATGGGAATGCAGAGAAGGTTAAAAACAGGGTACCTGCCCTCAAGGAAGTCATGTAGGGAAAATAAGAGGCAGAGGTGGTAGTACAGCATTTCAGGCCTAGTGGAAAGGCAAGTATAAAGGCTTAGGAATAGTAGATAAGTCACTAAGGCTAGATTATAGTGTGTATGAAGGAGAATAAAATGTGGAAAATGTTAAGTATTACTATTTCCATTTTGCAGATGAAGAAACTGAGACTTTCCTTTTATCCAGCTGATTGTATTCTCAATACGCCCTCATGCAGGGGAGAGTTCATTTATTAGAAAGAATAAGAGAAAGGGAAAATTAGGAGGAAGGAGAGATTTGATATGGTTTCCTAATTCATGGTATAGCTTATCATTCTGAGATCCTCTAGACCAGAGGGTCAAACAGCAGGACCAGATTAAAAAGTAACTGGGAAATATTGCACAAAATAAAGAAAAGGACAGTAAAACATAATGTTCAGTATTTTTCTAAGCCAATATGCAGTCTATGGGGAGAAATGTATTTCTAGCTGAATTTGACCCCACTGCTTGAGACAATGTCTTCACGTGCAGCTATGTTGCTGTGAAGAAGATGGCTGTGTGAGAGCGATTATTGATTTTAATATTAGATTAGGAATCCTGTTACCTGATGTGATTTGAAAAATTCATTCACCTCTTCTGAGTACCCATCATAACATCTTTCATAGATTTCTCTTCCCCCATTGTTATGTAACATTTGTTTGTAAATATTTTAACCCGATGTCATCTGATTATTAGAACTTATCATTATAGTGCTTCTACACATTAGCTTCTTTTTCAGTTAGTGGTCTCACATTCTGTTGAAAAATGCTCACCCTCTATAGGGCAAAAGGCTGGTCTGAGCTCCCTCAAAGTGTGAAAGTGAAGCTTTCATTGTATAGATTTCCAGATTCAGTTCCCTGTTCTAGTCAACTTTCTTTTAGGTGGTAGTAGGAAAGGAGCCAGAAGTTTCTAAAGAGAAAACAGCTAGGAGATACCTTGGAACACAAAAGGAAAGGCATCTCAGACCATAGAACACCAAGGCAGAACAGAACCTCAGGGCACAGACTATGAGCAGAGGTGTCTAGCAATCTAGGGGCACCAAAGGTGTCCTCCAATCAGCCTTATGGAAATCATCTCTGGGAAGGCTGTCACTGTAGGGTAAGAGCAGAAAGAAATTCACCTGAGGCTCAAAGGTGTGGGGATTAGGGTACTCGAAAATCAATCACTACCTGGTAGCTCCCTATTTTCACTGATTACTCTTGCTAAGAAGCATTTCAGTTCATCATTCTTGCTAAGAGCATTACTCATGCTAAGTATGAATGGTACAGTGGATAGAGAACTGGCCTTGAAGCCAGGAAGACCTGGGTTTCACCTCTAACATATATTAGCTAGGTGAAGCTGAGCAAGTCATTTAACTTCTCAGTGCTAGATTATAAATGGTAAAGAAGGTTCCAACCTGCATTGGTAAAGGAAATTTTCTTATCTACAAGTTCACCGTATCAATGAAATCACAGGCCTCATCTTTATCTTATCCTATTTGTGCTTTTGTTGTTTAGTTGGTTTCAGTTGTGTCTGACTCTTTCTGACCCCATTTGGGGTTTTTCTGGTTTGCCATTTCCTTTTCCAGCTCATTTTGCAGATGAGGAAACTGAGGCAAGCAGGGTTAAGTGACTCGCCCAGGGTCACACAGCTATTATGTGTCTCAGGCTGGATTTGAACTCAGGAAGATAAGTCTTCCTTACTCCAAGCTCAGCACTCTATCCATTGAGCCACCTAGTTGCCCAATTTCTTGCTAAATAGGTGCTAATATGAGAACATAGAATGTTAGCTCTTAAGGGACCCTTGAGACTACCTAGTTCACCAGCCTCATTTTATAGATGGAGAATGAAGGTAAGTGCCTTGCCAACAGCACAAAATAAGTAAGAAGCAGAGCCTGAATTAGGATTGGGATCCCCGAAATCTAGTAGAGAACTTTCTACTCTCCCATGTGACTTCTACTCCACCTGATAAGGTCAATGTCCCACCAAGTTTAAAAACAACATGACACAGTGATTGGCAATGACTTTCTATGGGCCTAAGACCAGGATATATCTCACAGAAACTTCAAACAAACTGTAATCTACTGTGACAGCCTGAAGCAGGACATTTCTAAATCAAAGAATCCAGTGGAACAATGAAGAGCCACGGTGTCAAACACACAGCCTGATGGGGCCCCCAACACTTCCCTAGCCTCCGAACCAGATTAAAATGTAATTGATGAAACACAATACAAAAAAATACAATGAAATATAGGTCATATCACTTTTTAAAACTAAGTCAATATACAGTCCACAGGATCCTTACGTACTGATTAGCCGCTCCCAATTCTTCTTGATTTTGACACCACTGGTAAGGAGAATTTCCTCAACAGGAGCCACTGCGCCCTCTCTGCCTCCCCCTGACTCACCCAGGATTTGCTTCCTCTGAGCATAGGCTTACAGACAATATATACATACATACATACATACATACTGCAATTATATACACACAGATATAGATATACACTATGTGTATACACACACACACACACACACACACAGATGGGATAACATAACTTAATGGATAGAGGGCTAGCCTTGGATTCAGGAAAACCTGACTTCAAATTCAGGTTCTGATACATTCTGTGTATTCCTCAGTGTATCCACAGGTTACAAAGTTGCCCAAGTACATGAATGGAATTCCCTACAACAGTGAAATTGAAGGTCTTATTATGTATATGTAGCATGAATCAATGAAATTTATTCAATTCCTATCATGTGCTAGGCACTGGTAATACAAAAACAAAATAGTGTGTGCCCTTAAAAAACTAAAATTATATGAATAAATTAATGTTCTTCATATGAGTATTTGTACATAGATGTCTGGTTGTTCCCGGGTGCATAATGATGTCCCGTTTTCTAATATTCTGTATTCTAAAATAGCTTCCTGCTCTGAGAGGTTTTCTCCCAGCAATGGCTAGCCTCTTCACCTCTGATACCGGGTGTCCCCATTAATTCTCACCTGTCACCTCTTCCATGAAGTCTTCCCTGACTTCCCACTCCCCCCAATCAAAAAGAACATTCTCCCTCAGATCTCACAGAACACTCCTTTTCTGTAGCTCCCTCTAATGCACAGAGGATGTATTTCCATTACCTGAGTTTGTGTCAACCTCCCCCTACTTGTAAACTCCACGAGAACAGGAACCATGTCCTAATCAGCATCTAGCAGAGTGGTCTGCATATAATACTTACTAAATGATTGAACAGAATTCAATTATTCCAGCCGCACTCTTCATGCCCATTGTGAACACAGTATTTCTGTGAGAGAAGGTCTTTGGGATTATTTCTGCCAGTTCAGAGCCAGAGGAAGCTTTGGAAAGGAAACAAGAGGACTTCTCACCTAGTTGTGCTGCTCCCCCCTTCCCCAGCACCCCCCATCTGTGAGAGACAGATGCTCACAGGTCCCAACCTCTGATTATGCCAGACTCTGCAAGGAGCAGTGAACTACAGCAAACACTGTGTAAATAATTAACAAAACATCTGCCTCCTGAATTAAGTACTGTTACTAAGGTTAGTTGTATACCCAGGGACTCTACTCTGAGAGTATTCGTCTTCAAATGTTAAAGTCCAACTTTTTTTAAAAAGGAAATGAAGGGGACAAAGGCTAAAGTAGCTCATTACTATACTTTCCCCCACCCAAGACACTGTGGGGACTTTGAGAGTGTCTAGACATTTACATTCTGCCTCTTACCGAGCAGCTGCTGTCTTGTTCCTCTCTATTTTGGGGAAGGCAATTTAGGAAGAATTAGCGGCATCTGGATCCAGTTTGGGGCCCCAGTGCAGATGCCCTTGGTCACCCTTCACACACCTCAAGTAAGACAGAGCCTAGTTCAAGTTTTAAAGATGAAGCCAATGATCAGAAAGTCCACAGGACTGGGAATCAGGAGATCTTGATTTAAGTCCAGACTCTTCCCTTCCCTAGTTTTGTGACCTTAAGTAAATCAATTAAATCCCTGAGCCTCAATTTCCTAATCTGTAAAACTAGGGGATTATACAAAATGGTCTCTAAAGTCTCTTACAGTCAAGGTGCTAAACACAAGGCCTTCAGAGTACAGACTGAACCAGATTAAAATATAATTGGGAAATATTTAACAAAACAAATAAAAACCATAGATAACATTACATTTTAAAACTGAGTCAATCTGCAGCCCACAGGGATCCACATGGACAGCTCAATGGCCCTCATTTCTATTTGAGTTTGACACCATCATCCTGATAGATTCATACAATGAGTTTAAAGGAATTTAGGATGGAGAATGTTAGGGATGGAAGGACCTTAGAACTTAACAATGTTAGGGAACAAAGATAAAGTCCCTTTACAGCTCTAATAAATGCACAGAATGTTAAGAGCTCAAAAGAATTTAGAAAATAGAATGTCAGACCTGGAAAGAACCTTACAACACAGGATATCCAAAAATTTTAACAAAAAGTTATCTGGAAAGGACCTTAGACCATAAAATGTTAGAACAAGAAATGTGAGAGTCGAACAGGACAATTTAACATATTATGATTCACTGGGAAAAAACAACAACACCACCAAGAAGCCCTGTCAAGACATACAGGGAATGACTAGATATGGGCCCGGCACTGGAAATACACAAATTTAGGTCTGCCACGTCTGCCAGTTTCCACACTGGCGTGATGTGAACAGACGATGCTACTCCCCAGTGCCCCCCGGTTCATTTCTGATAAGCTGACTGCAGGCAGCGATGACAGGGGACAACTTAGAGGCCCTCTGGCTCTTCTCTTTGGAGCATCACAGGGAGCTGTACATCACCTCTGCTGTTACAGGGAATCCAGCACTCAACAGATTCAGAAACCCACCTCATTTCTAAACACAGTCTGTGCCCTGGCTCATCAATAAGGAATCTGAGACCCAGAGGTGCTGTCACTTGTCCAAAGTCATCCACATAGTATAAGGCAGAGGACAGATTGAAAACCAAGTACCGTGGTTCTAAAGCCACCCCTCTTTCCTTTCTATATTGAGTTGCCCTTAGGTATTACACCTTTCTTGCTGGACCTCCCAGACAACACACATCCTTTATTTCTAGAATTCTTCACCTTTTGTTGTGTCACAGACCCCTCTAGCAGTCTGATGAAGCCTATAGTGAAGACTTAATGGAATGATGCCTTTAAAAGCATAAAATAAAATGCAAAGGATTACCAAGGAAAGTAATGCTGAAATGTGGTTATTTAAAAAACAAGTTCACAGACCCCAGGTTAAGAATCCTTGTTCTAGCCTAACCTCTCAAAGTTGAAAGCAACAAGAGGTATTTAATGATGCGACATCATGTGTCAGGCACTGGCTAAAACTAAACAGTCCCTTGCCTTTAAGAAATTTACATTCTACTGTCTCATTTCATCATAAATGAGATGATATATGTAAAACATTACATAAATGGAACATTATTATTATTATTATTACAACAATCCTGTAGGATAACATGGCAATCCAACAGAATATGAGCTCTTTGAGAGCAGAGTCAGTTTCATTTTTACCCTTTTATCCTCAGCACCTAGAACAATGCCTGGCACATAGTAGGTGCTTAGTAAGTGTTTGCTGATTTTTTTACTATTATTACTGATGATGATGATGATAGTTCAAAGGCTTGCAAAAGGTTTCACAGCTCATAAGTGGTAGAGCTAGAATTAAAAACCAAATCTCTTGACCTAGTCCAGGTTTTCTACTATACCTCAAGCTTGTGGAAAAAGAAGGCAAAGCTCATGACAACTTCTGCAGAGCCTGGAATGAGGTGGGTGGGTGTGTTTGTTTTCACACCAGAAGCCCCATTAGAGAGACAGATGTCGAATTGCTAGATCATGCCCCAAGTTCATTTTTCCAAATTTAATGTCACAGGAAATTACCCTAATGACTGACTGTAGCATGTAAATCCTGCTAATCTGTGTCTGGCAGCCAGGCACAAAAATGTTGCTTAATTCAGACCTAGCCAAACCATAGGATTGTGTTTACGTCACTAAATTCAAACAGGAAAGGCTGAAGTCATCTACCTTTAGTTTTCTTTTCTTTTCTTTAAACCAACATTTTTTCATGAACGAATTTCATTGCTCTCTAATATGACAGAGTAAAGGGAGGCAGCCAGGTGCTAAGGGTATAGGTGAGTTTTCCTCCACAGTTTAGCTTTCTCGTCAGTCAAGCACAGACACTCACAGATACATACATGGTGCCCAGATGCCTCCCGGCAGGCCAGCAGTCATTCCAGAAATGCTTTCAGTCCACAAAGTCACAGAATCTCAGAGTCACAAAGGTCCTGAGAACATAGAACACTGGAACGGAAAACATGGAACATTTGCACAGAAAGGTAACTTGGAACACAGAACAAGAGGACACATAAAAGGGTTTTAGGGGAAATATAATCCAAACTCCTCAACTTATAGCTAAGGAAACTGAAACCCAGAGAGAAGAGAAATAACTTAAAGTGACAGAGAGAGAACATTTGAATAGCAGAGCTAGGACTAGAACCCAAGTCTCCTAACTCCATTCCAGTATTCCTCAGAACACAGAATGTTAAAGTTAGAAGGATCTTTGGAACACAGAATCTGGTCAAATCTAAAAAGAACCTTTAACATCGCCAATGATAATGGCCCAAGAGAGTTCTGTGGCATGTGTATGCATCTTTTTTAAGGATGGCATCAGGATAAAAGATAAAAGATGAAAATAAGTACTATTTTTACCTCCCCAAATCACAGGCCAGACGGGAAAGAATCAATCAATGCCAGAAATGTGGCTGTGCCTTCCTGCAAGATCTATTATTTCACACCTTAAATTAGTGTATCTCAAAGCAATTTGCAAATGTTCGTCAATTTGCAGAATATACTTATGAGGGAAAGAAATACCTTTTCCACTTAACAGCAAAGGAAACTTTAAGAGAGGTTCAGAAACAAATTGCAAAGCACACTTCTTACAAGATTAATGAATTAAGATATGAACAAACAAGGAAACATATCAAGATAGTAGAAAGAGCCCAGGACTGGTACTCAAGAGACCCAGATTATCATCCCAGCTCTGACACTAGCTCATAGGATCATAACATATAGGACTGAAAGGAGTTTAAATAATTTCATCCAATCACCTCATCTTAGAGGTATAATACAAGTATTTATTAAGTGTTCTCTCTTTGGTGAGAAAGAGAAAATACAAAGTTTAGCTGAGAAATGGGTCCTGAAGTCCAGAGAGATTGTGACTTGCCTGAGGTCACCTAAGTATTATGTAGCAGAGCTGGTATTTGACCCCAGGGAGTGATCCCAATTCTAGTACACTGTCACTATATGCCACTGCCCCAACAGTTCCATCCCCTCTAAAAGATTATATATAGGGACAATGTTATAGAATCAAACAATTTCTAAGCTAGAAGGAATTTTAAAATATAGATTGTTGGGACATGGAATATAGTATGTCAAAGTTTGAAGGGGCCTTAAAACACTGAATGTATGAACACAGAACCCAAAATGTTTGAACTTTGAAATACAGAATGTTATAACTTAAAGAGACCTTAGAACACAGAATGTTAGGAACAAAACGACTCTTAAGAGATTATTCGGTCTGGCTTCTTCATCATACATTCAAACTGGAGCTGAAGCAAATAATTTGCATAGGAGAATTTGAACCTAGACCTTCTGAGTCTCAATCCAAGTCTCCTTCCACTATATTATCAGTCAATCAAGTTTGCAATTATAAATTTATTGTTCAGTTGTGTCTGACTCTTTGTAACCCCATTTGGGGTTTTATTGGCAAAGATACAGGAGTGCTTTGCCATTTCCTTCTCCAGCTCATTTTACAGATGCTGAACTGAGGTAAATAGGGTTAAATGACTTGTTCAGAGTCACATAGCTAATAAGTGTCTCAGGCTGCATCTGAACTCAAGAAGATGAGTCTTCCTGACTCCAGGCCTGGCACTCTATCCACTAGGCCACCTAGCTGCCCCAAGTATTTATTAAGCACCTACCAAATATCTAGGATACAAAGACAAAAGTGAAGGGCCCTGCCCTCAAGGAATTTATATTCTAAATAGGAAAACATGTTGCTACACAGATATATACAAGATACATGTAAAGTAGACACAGGGTAACCTTGGAGGGAAAAGCAGCAGCAGCTGAGGGGACTGAAAGGCTTCCTGCAGAACACAGCCTTTGAGCTGGGGCTTGAAGGCAACCTTGGATTCCAGGAGCTGGAGGTGATAAGGGAAAAGTATTGCCAGGAGACAGCCAGTGCAAAGAAATGGAAACAGGAGATCCAGTGTCATGTGAGAGGAACAGCAGGGAGGCCAGTGTGGCTGAACTGTAGAGTGTGTGGGGAGATGTGGAGAGGAGGGTAGGAGATAATATTTAAGAAGTCCAGAAAGGTAGGATGAGATGTGATGAGTCTAAAATACCCAACAGAAGAATGTCTATTTGATCCTGGAGGTAAATGGGAAACACTGGAGTTAACTGAGTAGAGGGTGACATGGCTAGTATACTGTTTACTTATCCTATGTTCTAAAGTGTCTTTCAGCTCTAACACTGACTGCATTCCAAGGCCACTTCCACTATATTATTAGACTCTAAGAATCACAAATGATTGATGGCAAAGAATACAAAATGGTTCATGTCTTCTTACAGGCAAATAACTTCACTGGAGAGAAATAAAGAAATGGAGTGGGGCAGGGGAGAATGGCTTGGGGCAGCCTTGTTTCTGGTTGCTCCTCAGGGATTATTTTTTTAAACTCTCATTTTCAGTCATTTCCAAAGCTGACGGGACCACAGAGCTTCACAAACCACAGAGAGCATTCCAACCTCCTGTGCCTTTTCTTCTGGGAAGTTGGGCAAGAACCTTCCCAAACCTTTGCCAGTGAGGATCTCTGCCAGGGAGTGACTCACTCTACCCCTCCCCAGAGTTGTATTTTATTTGGGGGGAATGAAGACAGACTGTGCCATGATGGGGGAGGTGGAGTTTCCAGCAAACAGAGAAGAGCTGTGTATTTGGGGGGGGAAGGGTAATTTTTTTTTTAAGGGAATTAGGCTTTTTTTTTTTAAGATGACATGGAACACTTGCTTCACATTCTTTGGAATCAATCATTTGTGATTTAGAGAATCAAAGAATGTTAGAATAGAACGGCCCTTAGAATACAGAATGTTAGGACTTTTTTGTTTTGTTTTGTTTTTTTAAAGGACCTATGATCATGGTATATGAGAGATGGAAGAACTCTGAAGTTCATTTGGTCCAAAATGATTAATGAGGCAACTGAAGACCAGAAAGGGAAAATAACTTGATCATAGAATCATGGATATAGATCAGGAAGGGATCTTAGAGCTCATAGACTTCAGCCCACTTGTTTTATAGATGAGGAAACTAAGTCACAAAGAAGTTAAGTGATGTGCCCAGAGCTACACAGCTGGTAAGTATCTGAGATGGGATTTGAACCCAATTCATCCTGACTCTAAGTCCAGTGCCCCTACCCACTATATCCAGTGATCTGGGAATCTCTGGGAATCCCTGAAACCCTTTCGGGGGTCCACAAGGTCAAAACTATTTTCATAATACTAAAATGTTTTAATTTCTAATATGGTAAATATCTATAGCCATAAACCACATAAACAAAAACTCTGTGGGGTAGGTATGGTCATCAATAATTCTTAAGAGTACAAAGGGGTCCCGAGACAAAAAAGTTTGAGAATTAGTGTACAATATTGTGCTCAAGATCACAAAAGTATTAAGTAGCAAATCCAAGCACACTGACTACAAATCCAAGTCTCTTTCCCACCATGCCGTACAGCCAGTTTTACCAGGGGTTGAACTGCATACCCTCAGCTTCCTTAATTAGCCAAGACAGCATGCCTTCCCCAACTGATGATCCTAGACTTTAGAGCTGGTACCTTAGAAGCCATCTCCTATCCTAATCTTCTCACTCTTCAAAAAAGATAATTCAGGCCCTAGAAAGGGGAACTGACTCACCTAAGGTCACACAGGCAGTTACAAAGCCAGAGCTAGAACTCTTTATTCATGCTCTTTTGTGTATACCACGCTGCCTACAGTTGCTCTACAACAATAATTCTCCTTCCATTTGGAAAAATATTTTTTTAAAGAAGCCACAGTCATCCATCTAAGCATACTGTGGCCCCGTAAAGCAGTCCCATTTGTTTTTTAATTCAAGTATCACATTTGCATATGCAAAGCATCCCTCCTTCTCACAGCAAGCCCTCTGCCTGTCATTACTTCTTCTGCCCCTATCCCCAATTCTGGAAGAGTCCAATTTTGTTGTTTTTTGTTTTTAAAGAAAGCTGAAACATTCCACTGTACAAAAACACAGGCAAACCAGACAACAGGTCATCTTAAAAGCAACAAGAGATCTGTGAATAATAATAATATAACTTCAATAATTTAAGGCCCCATGATTTCATCAGTGTGGGCACTCCCTCAGCTAATGTAGATACAAATTTTACCCCTCAAAAGCAGATTTCAAAACTTGTTGGAATCAAAATACATCATCACCTGCTGGCCAACCTTCTGGCGGTTCTACCACTAAAGGAAGGGGACAATTCTATGGCACTTTGTAGAGTTTCTAATCTGTTATCCCATTTGGTCCTCACATTCCTATGAGGAACCTAGTAGAAGGATTATAATTCCCCATTTTGAAGACACTGAGGTGTCCTAAGTGACTTCCTCAAGGTAACAAAGTTAGTTAAGTGGCAGTGTTGGGACTTGAACCCTAAGTAATACCATGGGTACTGCTTCCCAAAAGTTGGACAACTAACTTATAGAATAGTTACCCAGTTTTTATGGCTCTACTTACAAGAAATGCATTCTGGTGTAATGAAAAGAGCCCTGGATTGGAGCCGGAAGATCTGGGTTCAAGGCCTGGCCCAGCCACTTACCAACTGTGCAACCTTGTTAAAAGAGGGAGCTGGTTAGACTAGATGATTGCTAAGTTCCCTTCCAATTCTAATATTCTATGTTCTAAAGCAATTCACATTTCTATAGCAAAGCAGCTTACAAAAGCACTTTCCTGACAACTCTGTTAACAGGCAGGGTGAGTTTTTGATGCCTATTTTACAATTATACAAATGCAGATCAGAGAAGCTTATACAGGTCAGGTTAAAGTTCCATACAAGTAAAGAAGACCCAGGGAGAGATAGTCTCTGCCTGAGCATGACACGACCAACAAACAAAGGGTCAAGGAAAAAAGGTCCACTAGGCCCCAGGTGATGACAGTAAACTGAGATGGAAGGGAAATAGACAGGTACCTGAGTATACATAAACCCATCTATATCTCTGTGTCTGTGCGTCCCAGTGTCTTTATTTGTGCATGTGTGCCTATGTCTCAACATGTTGTGTTTGTGTTCACCTGTGACCATCATGGTATATAGTTAGAGTCAAGAGCCATGGGTTCAAACCCCAGCTCTGACACCTACTAGTTGTGTTGTGACAATGGATAAAGTACTTCACCTCTCTGAATCAAATTTTCCACATCTGTAAAACGGGAATAAAAATACTCTCCCTACCTACGTCACAGACCTACTGTGAGGAAAGCACACTGAATTACAGCCCCAGAGAAAACAGAACCAGCTTTTATAACTATCTACCTGTGTGAATCTTAACACAGTGTTTGTCTCTAAGTAGTGTGGGTCTGTGTGTCCCTCCTGCCATGTCCCATAGTCCCCTCCAAAGTTTACTTTTCACCGTTGTTCTCTCATTTATGGAGGAAAACAAAAACCCAACCCCAACTTCTCTTTCTGGGAGCCTCCCCCCATCCAGCACACACGGCAATGGGGCTGTGCACAGGAAGAGGAATCTTGGACTCTGCTCGGCCCGGAGCAGCTGGGAGCTGTAGGCACTGAGGGAAACTGGCCAATGGCCAAGCCCCTTCCCGCCTGGATGGAGGGAATGGGGACAACACATGGACGCTGAGACCCGAACACAGTCGCAACGAAACACAGACGGATGCAGGCACACGCTGAGACACAGATACAAATAGGCACCGACCGACACAAATAGACACACAGTCAGACAACACACCAACAGACGGACAAACACCCACAAACAGACCCACCAACACACCGCCACGAACATGCACAAACCTACCCAGACACGCAGGAACACCCAGGCTCTGCCAGGGTCAAGTTCAGCCGCCCCTCTGCACCCCCCCCTCTGCCGCCCCGCCCCCGGGGCGCTGACCGCCCAGGCTCGGGGGGCTTGGGAGAGCTCAGGAGAGGGGCCTTGGGGGAGGGGGGTCCCGGGCGCTGAGCCCTGCGGGGAGGGGGTGAAATAGGGGAGGGGGCGCGGGGTTCTCCCGCTGCCCCAAGCCTGAGGCGTCTCCTCCGCCCCAGCTCCTTGGCCGGCCCCCAAGGACCCGGGGCTGCCCCTCCCCACTGCCTCCGCCAGTCTCCCCAAGCCCCCGGGGGCCTTACCGGCTCCTGCGGGCGAAGCGCGGCGCAGCCGGAGCCCCCGAGTCCCGGACGCAACTTATCCGCGCGGCCGCCACCACCAACTCCTCCGCCGCCGCCGCCGCCGGGGCCGCGCACGCGCGCCCCCGCCTCCCCCGCCGGGGCCGCGCCTGCCCCTCCGCGCGCTGTCTGCCACGCAGGCCTCCCGGGAGCGCGGCCCCGGGGCCCACGGGGACTGCAGGGGGCGGGGCTCCCCGCCCTCCCCGGGCGGTCCCCTGGGCCGCCCTTTGTCCCCTCCACTCCACCCTCCGCCTCCACAGGGGCCCCACCTTGCATCCCTTTCTTGCCAATAGCCCCTCTCCCTGTCCAGCCCAGGGAGGTCAGCGACCTTGAACCGGTCACTTCTGTTACCTGATCTGTGAAATGATAGGGCGTGCAAGATTCTCTTCTAACTAGCCAGGATTACTAGTTGTGTGGCCCTTGGGCAAGTCACGGAGCCAACTGGAGCCTCAATTTCTTGACCTATAAAATGGGGATAATAAGCTGGTGGAGTGGTTGTGAGGAAGGTAACTTTTTAAGTCCAGGGTAAAGATGAGCTATTTCGACTATATTCAAGGTCTCTTCCAGCAGCAACATTCCTCATGCTAAGATCCCTTCCAATTCTCTGTTCTACCTTCATACTTTTTATGGTCCTTTGGGAGGAGAGGTCACTGAAGTTCTATGATGCTGTGGGAGAGGGGGTTTCCGTAATCTACTCGAAACCTCCCCACACACCAACAATTCTATGAAATGAGTAAATTAGTAACTTGCACTAGGGTGCCATTTTCCCCAAAAAAGAAAAAGAAAAAAACAAATCCTAAGAAGATATTTATACATTTCTGCCCGCTATTCCCCTCAGTCTAGGAGGGAAACCGGGAAGAATCAACCTGGGCCTTTCTTACTTTTGTTTTTAACTCAGTGGGTTTTTTCCCCCAAGTCACAAAATGAGTCACAACGGAGCTTCTCTTTGCAATGTGGTGCTCAGAATTAGAACTGTAGTCCAACTACCATGGGAGGCTATAAGTTTTCCTCCTTCTATGTCTCTGTGTCAAGTATTTGAATGTGTCAGGGAGAAAGAGCTGACATTGTTCTCTCCTAAAGGTTTAAGGATTAGAGAAAGACTCATTATTTTATTATTTCATGCTTTGAAAGAACAGATAGAGGATGGATAAGGGAGATCATACAAGAGGTTCTCTCTCTCTCTCTCTATATATATGTATAATATTATATATAGACAATATATTATATATATATATATTTTATATATATATATAAGCTCCGGGGTAGTGGGATTTTCCTTGAGATCATATATGTTGCAGCAGCTGGGTGGTGCAGTAGATAGAGCACAGGCCCTGGAATCAGGAGGATCTGAGTTCAAATCCAGCCTCAGACATAATACTTCCTAGCTGTGTGACTCTGGGCAAGTCACTTAACCCCAATTGCCTAACTGAAAAAAATATATATATATAATATATATACACATATATATGTTAATAAAATTCCTGGGATCTCATTAAAGGCTCCTGCACTTACCACAGTGCCTAACAGGTTATAATGTTATTATTAATTAATTGACTTAGGTAGATAGTGTGGTGTTTTGTAAAGAGCTAGCTGTGATATATCAGAGGACTTAGGTTTGAATTCCAGCTTTGCTACTTTCTAGTTATGTGGCCTTTGAGAAAGTTACTTCTCTTCTCTGGGCATCAATGTCCTCACATCTGCAAAATGAAGATAATACTTTTGTACGCCTTGTCTGGCATCTCATAGCTAGCAAGCATTAGAGTAGGCCCTGAACCCAAGTCTCCTGATGGCACATTTAGAATTCTTTTCACCCTTGTAATCTTAAAGTGCTTAAGGAATCAGGCCATTTGGCTTTCTCCCTGCAGAAAAGGGCTGCAGAGAAAGGAGAACAAAAGAAGAAACAAATGTCTCCAGGGGAAAGCCTAGTTGGTCTCTGTCCTTTCTTTTGAGATTTGATTTGGGGTTTGGCATCATATTTTGTACTTGGGCCAGGTCAACCCACAAAATGAGTCTTCGAGAAACTTCAAATGAGATGTTGGGTGTTGGCATCCCTTTATCTCCTAAGAGAAACATTTGCATGAGAGTCACTTCTTGCTGTTCATGTATGAAACTGGCCCCGGATACAGTCATAATCATCATCATCAGGACCCGTCTGCTTGTCCACAGCAACCCTGTGATGATTTATTTCCATTTCGCAGATGAGAGACCAAAGGAACAGAGAGATAAAGTCATTTGTCCAAGGTCATAGAGCAGACAAAGGTCAGAGCCAAGACTCAAACCCATGCCTCTTGACTCCAAGCCCAGGGCAATTTCCATTATACCACACTCTGTCTCTGAGGGCTTAAAAAGGGTTCTCTTCTGGGCCTCAATGCCTGCACAGCATTGACTGTGCCAGGCAGCTCACTAGAGACAGTGATCGACAGAACAGATGGAAACTAAGAGGCCACCTGGTTTTAAAGCAAATTATATCACCAGTCCATCAATACAAAATCTAAAACATAAGGGAAATGCTTAGAACAAAACGATGTGAATCCCATTTATCTTTTTCCCCTCCCTCCTCTGGTTTGTCAGAGAATCAGGAGGATTTTCCACTGGCGAAGAGGCACGCTTGGCTCTTCCTTCACAAACCCAAGATCTAGACCTTCTTGAGGATTTGTTGACTTCCACACTAGGCCTACAATTCCATAGCTATTAGCATAGCAACCTTTCTTTGTACTGCATAGCAGTAGCATACTAACAACAATGTCACCAGATCTCATCATCATTATCACCATAGTTAGCATTTATATAGAGCTTTAAGGTTTACAAAGTGCTTTTACACATATTATCTTATTCTAGCCTCACAACAACCCTGAGAAGTAGGTATGATTATTATCCCCATTTTACAGATGAGGAAACTAGGGCCAACTTGCCCAGATTCACACAGCTAGTAAGTGTCTGAGGCTGGATTTGAAATCAGGTCTTTCCTGATGCCAAGTCCACCACTCTATTCGATGTGATACCTAGCTGCCTATTGTTAGATTGTTAGGGCTCACAAAAACCAACAAAGCACATAGAATGTTAGGACAACAGAACCTAGAAAGTTAAAGTTGGAAGGGGCCTTGAAACACAGAACACAAAATGTTAGAACTGGAAAGGAGCTTAGAATGTTAGAGTATAAGAGTCAATAGGGACCTTGGAACGTAAAATGTTGGAACACAGAACACAGAATATTAGAGCTGGAAGGGACCAAAGAAAACATCTAATCCAAGTCCCTACATTTGATGGATGAGGAAAATGAGATTTAGAGTTGAAGCCACTTGTCCAAAGTCACTCAGTAAAAATTGCTAACTTTCCTCTCCCCTTCCTATTTCAGTGTTTGCTTGCAGACTCTGAAACCAGGGTAATGTAAGTACAAAGACCAAAACAACTACTAGGCCCAAGAAAGGAGGTTCCTTTGTCCCAGCTACTGCTACAGACTGCTTTTACAGGTGGGGTGTGATTCTTGTGAACGTATGGGACTTCCCCTCTGCCTCTGAACAAGTCAGAGTGAAGCTGATTAATGCCCAGAGTTAGTTACTGCCCAGGCCTACAATATGAGCACAGCTGGAAAGAAAATCAAATTTCTTCCAGATCAGATGACATTTTTTTGGGAAATGATCTTTATTTAGTCAATTCCTGTTTGGAGTCACTTTCACCATAAGCAATTCCCTCTTCTCCTAACCCAAAGTTAAAATGAGCCTTGGGAGAAGCACATTGAACAAAGAGGTCCATAGTCTACCATATCTGGGTGATTAGTTGTTGGATAATCAGTGACTGCACCCAAGGAAGATAAAGTCATAGATGGCTGATGAGGTAAGGGACTTACTTAGACCATAGGCTTAGAAGGCACTTTAGAACATAGCACGTTCAAATATAGAAGGTTAGGACTAGAAAGAATCTTGAAATATTGAGTGTTAGAGCGGGCAGAAACCTTAGAACATAGAATGCTAGAATTGGAAGATACCTTTAAAACACAGAATTTTACAATATTGAATATAGATTGATGGGACTGGCAGGGACCCTAGAAGATAGAGTATTAGAATATAGAATATTAGAGTTAGAAAAGATCTTCAAATATAGAATATTAGAGCTGGAAGAGACCTTAGAACATAAAATATTAGGACTTGAAGGAACCGTAGAACGTAAAATGTTAGGGCTAGAAGGAACATCCTCACCTAACATCATAGAATTTTATAATGGAAGAGATTTTTTATCAGAGAATATTAGAGAGAACTGGAAAGGGCCTTGAATCACAGAATTTTAGAACCTATGTTGTTAGTGCTACAAGCAATTAGAACTGTGTGGGACCTAGATCTGAAACCATATGAGTGCTCTTATGTGGTTAGAGTCTAAGATTTTTTTACCCAATGTTTTGTGCCTTCTTCCTTTTCTTTTTTTATTCACTCCATATAGTGAATTCTACCTGTTCTACAACTGAAGGGGCCTGGAATTGAACCACTAACATGAGGACAAAACATTCCTCGGCCCATAGGGTAATATTCTGGAAGGAGACCCCAAATAGCTTCTAGCAGTGGGGGGCAGTGGAAAAAGCACTAAGACCTAAGAATCAGGGGCCATGGATTCTAGTCCTGGTTCTACCACTTACTGCCTGTGTGACCACTGGCCAGTCATTTACTCTATCTGGGCCTCTGTTTACTCATTTGTAAAATGAGAGAATAATACAAAATGTTTTCCAATTCAATAGACATTAATCACTTCTAGCTCAAATAGAACTTTGGTATCCACAAATTGGAGAATATTCCCCAAATAACTTAGTGTGCTTTCATCTTTTTTTTTTTTTTTTGAGACTGAGTCTTCCTATCTCACCTAGACTAGAAGTGAATTGGCACTCACAGTTCCAACCCCGCTGCTGATGTGCAAATGAACTTTGATTTGCTCCATTTTCAACCTGGGCATCTTGGTGGTATAGGCCACTGCCAGAGGCTCACCATATTGGTGTCAGACTTTAACCCTACTTTAGCTCAGAACTCTCAAACTCAATTGATCCACCAGCCTCAGCCTCCACAGTGGCAGAGACCACAGCATCATCATTTATGAAACCATGTCCTGCTAGGTATTTACCTTATTATACTATCAATAATACCTCACATTTCTATTGTTCTTCATGGTTACAAAAAGTTTGTACATTCAGTATTTTTTGATCTTCACAAGGTCACACACAAGAACCTGAGGAGTAAGGATCAAACTCAGATCGCTTCATTTACATCCCTTAATTCCAAGTCTAGTTCATTGGTGAATAAATGAATAAATGAATGGATACATGGATTGTTGTTTGCACATTGCTTTCAAAGAGGACCAATGACATCATGAGGCAGGATTGCACAAAGTCGTCAGCCTCACTCTCTCTTTCAGAGTCATCAAAGTCCAGTGGCAAAACAAAAGTCAGAAAAACTGGTGATGATGGCCCAGTATGCAGTGGATGGCCTTTGTGTCTTCATTGTCTGACCAAGCTCCAAGTGCTTCATGGTGCCTGCTTCAGCCAACTCTTCATAGCTGTTGGAACAAATTGTTCTCATCCACCCATTCTGCCAGGGGAAGTCTTCACCTGCTTGGAGTAGACACCCCCCTAACTCACTGACGGGTTTGAGGCCTGTAGGTTACCTCAGCCTGGTTTAGCCCATCTGCCAAGATGGTTTTACTGGGGTATGGCTGCTGCGCACGCTATATTTTCTTGGAGTCACAGGTGATGAGTGCCAGGTGGACACAAAAGGTAGAGAAGCATCCCTGAAAAGGGTTGAGCGAGCCCTCACACCAGAGGTGCTAGTTCTCACTGAATACCCCATATACCCCATGGATACATGGATGCATAATTAATGAATAACAAGATCACTGCTGTAGCTCCTTGAAGGCAGACGTTGCTCCTTATTAATTTTTCTTTCCAACTAGCACTAAGTACAATGACCTCTGTACACACAGTGAATCTAAGGACTAGAATTTAAGAATATCATTTGACATATCTGGTCCTTTGATATGTCTTACCTTGGATCTACACATAGTAGGTGTTTAATACATGTTTAACAAATTAAATCTGCACACATTAGGATCTTGATCAATGTTTATTGGGCTGAATTTAATCTGCATATCATATAAGCTTAAAAGTTTAATGAACCTAAATGAATGTCCACATAGAAACTTCATTTAATATTTGCTGATCATAGAATCACATTTTTAGAGCTAGAAGGGGTCCCTGAGATCATAGTTCAATTCCTTCTTTATTAGATGTGGAAACTGAGGCTGAGCTCAAACTTGCCTACTAATATCACCCAGACAACAAGAGGCTGAGCCAGGTTTCAACACTAAATCTGTACCCCAATCTAGCGCTTTCCAGTTTTCTTGGACAGGAAGTTAACAACATTTTGAAGTGGTACATCAGGTGAAAGGTGGGGCTAAAAATCTTGCCCAACCCCACCAGCAATGACTGATTTCCTCTCTGCTACCCTCTCAAATACCTTTAGCAAAAGCCCAGGCCCTTTACTCCCTAAGCTGGGGTAGTGGAGAAAGCTGAGCACTGATGTGTTTGTCAGAAGCAGCCGGCCTGTGGTTAGCTGTTCCCAGTGAAGGCTGAATCCAATCCTAGCAGGATAGGCTGTATGCATGCAACCTTCTCATATTTCTGAAAGGTCGGATTCCCTGAGGAGGCATTAATGCTGTAGGAATGCATACCACTATGTGACTTGTCTCAAAAGCTGGGCGGAAAAAGTCTCTGTGGAATGGTCCCCAGCCCCCTCCCCCATCTTTACCCCATTACAAAGAGAAATTCCATTTAATCCAAAAAAGTTTAAGTAGTGTCTACTAAGTGAAAAGTCAGTACAATTAAACAGTTGTTAAGAGTATGTTATGTGCAGATTCAGCTGCTGCAATGGACAAGCCTGATAGATTTGGAGGTAGAAGGCATAGGTTCAAATCCTCCCTCTACCAAATATGATCTATAGGACCTTGGCCAAGTCACTTAACATCTTGACCTCAGTTTCCTCATCTGTGAAATGAAAAACTAGATTATATAACCTCTAAGGTCCCTTCTACCTCTAAAATACAACCCTATGATCAACAAATACTAAGTGCCATTTAGTGGCTAACTAAGTGGTTACATGGCACCCACTATATGGAGATTGATTTAGGCTCACTGAACCTTTGAGTTTATATACTGTGTAGATTAAATTCAACTTAATAGGCATTTATAGAGAGCCTAATATGTGTAGATTCAATTCAATTCATTAAACATCTATTAAGTGCCTACTATATGCAGCTCTAAGGAAAGATACATTAAAGATCCACTATGTACAGAAAATTGGTATTCAGTGTGGGGTGAGAAGAAAAGATTAATAAGAAAGTGAATCTGTGTTCAAATATCTGAGGGTACCACAGGGAGATATGACATAGACTAATAATTGTAGTGCAAAATAAAACATGGCAATGACATAGAAGAGGCACAAAGGGGGGAAAGATTGCCTAGTCTTTGTATATCATACCTGGAAGGGACCTGAGAAGGTTTCTTAGGGGAACTTGGAGATCATCTCACCCAGTCTCCCTATTTTTCAGATCACGAAGACTCAAAAAGGTTAAACGCCTTGCCCAAATTAGTGACAAAGACAGGACCTGAATCCAGGGGCCTAACTTCTGGTCCAGTGCTCCTTCTGCTAGGCCAACGTCTTTACTTGTAACTTTCTTAGGATAAGACCTCTGAGAATCACTGCCCCTATTTTCTACGTGAGGAAATGAAGAATCAAAAGAATAAAATCCAATTAGTCCCAACTCACAGAGCAACAGAGGAGGAAATAAGCTTCTTAGCTCTAACATTCTATAAATCAACAATTCAATTCTATAAACTCAGTTATTTGTGAGATGGTGAGAAAAACCCTTAGCAAGTGATTTAGGATTCTGTGCAGTTGAATGTTTCTTAAGCAGTAGTAGGCACTTGTATCCTGGAGCCTTCTTCTGTTGATTTAATAGGAAGGCCAGCCAAGATGGAAGAGTAGGAGGAATCAATACAACACAGCTCCTCTAACATCTAATCCAACAAAGATCTAAGGAGAGAAATCTAAGGAGAAACCATAGAAGGTCATCTTCCCAACCCAAAGTCACAAATTTGACCCATAAGCAAGTGATCAGGGTCAGAAATGTGGAATAAGAGTGAGTTGGGATCATGGACCCTGACCATGGGTCCCTATGCTATTGTTCTGAACCTGGAGAAAAAGTTACAGATTCATCCCTATGGATAAGAACAAAACTACAGAACTATTACTCTGACCCTGGAGAGGAGATCACAGCTTCAGCATCCAGGTCAGAAAAGGCCCTTGGTGGTATCATCTGAACCAGAGAGGGGATCACAAACTCAAGCCCGGGCTGAGAGCAGAGAACATAGCAGCAGGACTCTAGATAAGACAGACAAGGACCTATAAGACCATGAGAGTCCCATCAGAAATGCACAGAGTATGACTCAAACACAAAATCCAAACCTAGGAATTAGGATTGGATAAATGAGTTAAAAAAAAAAAAGATAAAGAGCCATTATGATGCTAGAGATGCTGAAAACACAAACCCAAAAGAGAAGAGTAATTCCAAATCACCTACAAACAAAGCAACATAGGTTGACCACAAAAGCAATAAGAAATACTAGAAGAAATAAATTTTTTTCCAAAAAAAATGTTTAAAATTATATTCTAAGTGAAATTATAATACTAGAGAAAATGGAAAAGAAATGAGAGCTCTGGAAGAAAGATTTAGAAAGAGAATTTATTAATTTTCTTAGCTTGGTTATTTTGCTTAGCACAAGAAATATAAATCCTTATTCAACTAATAGACTCTTTGAAAATTAGAATGGACCAAACATAAGTTAATGACTCCATTAGACAATAAGAAATATTAAAACAAAGCCAAAATGTTGAGAAAATAGAAGAAAATGTATCTCATATCAAAAATAGCTGACTTGGAAAATAAATCAAGGTGAGATAATTTAAAAATCATTGGACTACCAGATAGCCATGAGCAAAAAAGATTCTGGATATCTATATCAAGTAATCATGAAGGAGAACTGCCCAAATATATTGGAACAAAAGTGCAGATGAAAATAGAATCTACTAATTATCTCCTAAAAGAAACGCCAAAGTGAAAATGTCTAGAGACATCATAGCTAAAATCCAGAGCTTCCAGGTCAAAGAAAAAACATTGCAAATAGCCAGAAAGAATGAGTTTAAATTCTTAAAAACCACAATGAAAATCACACAAGATTTGGCAACTACCATTCTAAAGAAGCAGAGAGCATGGAATATAATATTCCAAAGGCAAACCAAGAATAACTTGCCCAGATATAATTCTAGAGAGGAAAAAATGAATTTTCAAAAAACAGAGGATGTTCAAATATTCCTGATGAAAAAAACTAGAGCTGGGTAGAAAAATTAAAATACAAGCATGGAAGTTAAGAGAAATGCAAAAAAAGTAAATACACATGAGTAATCTGAATGGACTTTATAAGAACAAAATATTTATATTCTTATTGGGGAGATGATACAAGTGTCCCTTTGAACCCTGATGTTATAAGGGGTCATAAAGGAAATCAAATAATACAAAGGGCTTGAGAGTATTGTGTTCTGATTATCTTAAAAGAAGAAAGTAAATGAAGAGGAAAAGGATACAGTAGAGGAGGAAAGGAGAGGAAAAGTTGGGGTACTTATCTCACATAATTGGAGTATACAAATAGAAGTCTACACAAGTGAGAAAGGAACAGAAGGGAGCAAGTCCTAACTTTCATGTGAACCAGTAAAAGAAAGGTAAATCATGTACATAAAGAGTTTGTGTAAGAATACATTCAACTCATCAATGAAAAAAAAATGTGAAAGAAGGTGGCCTAGCAATACCAGATCTCAAACTGTATTATAAAGTGGTAATCATCAAAACAATCTGGTACTGACTAAGAAATAGATTAGTGGATCAGTGGAATAGGCCAGGTACACAATACATTGTAGCAAATGACATGTAATTTAGCATTTGACAAAACCAAAGATCCATGTTTTTGGGACAAAAACTCATCATTTGACAAAAATTGCTGGGAAAACTAGAAAACAGTATCGCAGAAACTAAATATAGACCAACATCACATACCATCTACCAAGCTAAGGTAAAAATGGATACATGATTTAGACATAAAGGGTGATATCACCAGCAAATTAGGACAAAATAGACTAGTTTACCTGTCAGATCTATGGAGAAGGGAAGAATTTAGGAACAAACAAGATATAGAGAGCATTATGAAATTTAAAATGGGTAATTTTGATTATATAAAATGAAAAGTTTTTGCATGAACTAAAACCAATACCACCAAGATTAGAAGGAAAGGAGAAAACTGGGGTGGGGGGCAATTTTACAGCAAGTACCTCTGATAAAGGCCTCATTTCTCAAATATATAGAAAATTGAGTAAAACTTGTAAGAATATAAGTCATCCATCAATTGATAAATGGTCAAAGGATATGAACTGACAGTTTTCAGACAAAGAAATCAAGGCTATCTATCATCATGGGAAGAAATGCTCTAAATCACTACTGATTAGAGAAATTCAAATTAAAACAACTCTGAACTACCACCTCACATTCATCAGACTGGCTATTATGACAGAAGAGAAAAATAATAAATGTTGAAGTGTTAGTGGGAAAACTGGTACACTAATGCAGTATTAGTAGAGTTGTGAACTGATCCAAACATTCTGGAGAGCAAATTGGAAATATGCCCAAAGGGCTATAAAACTGTGCATACTCTTTGATCCAGCAATGCCATTACTAGGTCTGTATCCCAAAGAAATTTTTAAAAAAAGAAAAAGAGGGGGCAGCTAGATGGCACAGTGGATAGAGCACCAGCCCTGGATTCAGGAGGACCTGAGTTCAAATCCGGCCTCAGACACATAACACTTATGGGCAAATCACTTAACCCCATTGTCTAGCCAAAAACAACAACAACAAAAAGAACTTATTTGCACAAAAATGTTTATAGCAGCTCTTTTTGTGTGGCTAAGAATTGGAAATTGACAGGATGTCCATCAATTGGGGAATGGCTGAACAAGTTATAGTACATGGTTGTAATGGAATATTATTGTGCTATAAGAAATGAAAAGCAGAATTATTTCAGAAAAACCTGGAAAGACTTACATTAACTGATGCAAAGTGAAATGAGCAAAACCAGGAGAACATTGTACACAGTAACAGCAATATCGTACGATAAAAAACTGTGAATGATTTAACTACTCTCAGCAATACAATGATCCAAGACAACCCCAAAGGACTCGTGATGAAAAATGCTATCTGCCTCCAGAAAAAGAACTGATATCCATTGTTCACTTTCTTTTTGTTTTTGTTCAAGTTTTCTTGTACAAAATGATTACTTTGGAAATGTTTTACATGATCGCACATGTATAACATATCAAATTGCCTAAGGAGGGGGGAGGGGAGAGAAGGAGGGATAGAATTTGGAATCAAAACTTTAAAAAAATGCTAAAATTGTTTTCACATGTAATTGGGGTAAAATAAAATATTACAAAATAAAAAATACATTAAACTCAACAGGTAAATAGGAGGAAATGGGAAGAGGGGAAAGGGATAGAATAAGAAGAAACATAGATTTGGGGAGGAAAAAGGAAAGTGAACACTAAGGTTAGAAAGGGGATTATGAAGGGAGGATTAAAAGATAATAAAGAAAAGGTAAGAACCTGTGTTTGTGGTCTGAGAGATGAGGAAGAGAAGAGAGGCAAGGGAGCAGAAGATTGATACTAATTGCATCAAGCACAGAGCATAAATACTTAACATGTGCCTATCTCATGAACACTTCTTCTTTGTAAATAGAAGGTGGGGAACAAATACAGGAAAAAAGTAAAAGTGAATAGGATGGAAGAAAATGCACAATTAATAATCAACACTATGAATGTGAATGGGATTAACTCACCCATGAAACAGATGACAGCAGAATATATTAGAAAGCAGAATCCAACAATACATCATTTACAAGAAACATACTCGATTGTGTGTTTAGTACCTACTAACTTTGGTTGACTGAGTTGTCAATAAGCATTAAGCAGGCCCATCAACAATCTAAACAGTAACTAACAGGTCTGATACTTCTTGAAAATTTAACTAGCCAGTTACTTTGGTGGAAAGACAGAAGGAAGTTAGGCTCTCTTTATTTCTGAGTTGAAAGGTAAGAACCAGTTAGTGGGACATGGTCCAAATCCCTGAACGCTTGCTAATGGCTGTCAGCCAAAAGGCAGATGTAGGGCCAGTGAGTTCTCTGTCACTGGAGGTATACATATAGAGGCTGGAGGACACCTGTCAGTAAGCTATAGAGGAGATTCCTACTTCAAGTGGGGTTTGAGCCAGCTGACCTCTAATGTCTTTAACTCTAATATTCTACAATATGTCCTGAGGTCCCTTCGGACTCTAAAATCCCATGATTCAATGCCAAGTATCATCCACTATGACAACTAGGATTGTCTTTGACAGAGGAAAGTTAGATGGAGAGTATATCTAGCTCAGCTCTGTTGCTGTTTAAATGCAAGAGAAAAAGCCTAGAAAGCAGTTCTATGTAAGAAGTAGGAACTTGCTGTGAAGGATAAAAGAGAAGTATCATATATACTGCCCTGCAATGACTCCATCCAAGTTTCACATCAATAGTGACTGAGAAAAATTTTTGTATTCAAGTATTTTTCTTGGTTAATTTTTCCTCTACCCAAATCTTCCTCTTAGAATTTCCTTAAAATTTCTCTTAGAGAAATTCATTAACCAAACTGTCCTTACCTTATTTATTCAATAGCATTTATCATATACCTACAACAAAAACAACAATAATAATTCACATTCTGTAGCACTTTCTTTTTTTAATAATTAATTTATTTATCTTTAGTTTTCAACACTTACTTCCATAAGATTTTGAGTTTTAAATTTTCTCCCCCTCCTTTTCCTTCTTGTTCCCCAAGATGGCCTGCAATCTGATATAGGCTCCATTTATACATTCCTATTAAGCTTATTTTCCTAGTAGTCATGATGTAAAGAATAATTAGAACTAATGGGAGTAACCATGAGAATGAAGCAATAAAACAGAACAACAAAAGAAAAGGAAAACAAATAGTACACTTCCATCTGCATTCAGACTCCATAGTTCTATCTCTGGATGTGGATATCGTTTTCCATTGTGAGTCTTTTGGAGTTGTCTTAGATTCTTGCATTACTGTGAAGAGCCAAGTTTATCAAAGTCAACCATCACACAGTGTGGCTGTTACTGTGTACAATGTTCTCCTGGTTCTTCTCATTTCACTCTGCACCAGTTCATATAAGTCTTCCCAGGTTTTTCTGAATTCCACATGCTCATCATTTCTTATAGCACAATAGTATTCCATTACATTCATATACCACAATTTGTTCAGCCATTCAGCCAATTGATGGGCATCCCCTCAATTTCCAGTTCTTTGCCACCACAAAAAGAGTTGCTATAAATATTTTTGTACATGTGAGTCCTTTTCCTGTTTTTATGATCTCTTTGGGATACAGATTCAGATATTGCTGGACCAAAGGGTATGCACAATTTTATAGTCCTATGGATATAGTTCCAAATTGCTCTCCAGAAAGGTTGGATCTATTCACAATCCACCAACAATGCTTTAGTGTTCCAATTTTCCCACATCTTCTCCAACATTTATTATTTTCCTGTTTTGTCATATTACTCAGTCTGATAGGTGTGATGTGTTATCTCAGAGTCATTTTGATTTGCATTTCTCTAATCAATAGTGATTTAGAGCATTTTTTCATATGATTATAGATAGCTTTAATTTCTTCTTCTGAAAACTGCCTGTTCATATCCTTTGATCATTTGTCAATTGGAGAATGACTTGTATTCTTCTATAACACTTTCAAAAACACCTTGGGTAAGACACTTCCTTTCTCTGAACCTCAGTTTTCTCATATATCACATGGGGGACATTTGATAACTTGCCAAATAAAAGGATATGACAGGGTCACAGGATATGAGCAGGTAGTTCTCAAAGAAACAAATCTAAGCTATCAATCATCATTGAAAATATTCTTTAAATAAATAATTAGAAAAATACAAATTAAAACAACCTTGAAGTTCCATCTCATATCCATTGAATTGCCAAACTAACAAAAAAGAAAAGTGACAATTGTTAAAGGGACTGGGGAAAAGCAGGCACCCTAATGCTTAGTTGGTGGAACTATATCTAGCCTATCATTTAGTTGTTCTGAAAAACAATTCAGAACTATAACCCAAAAGTCACTAAACTGTGCATTACTTTTGACCCATCAATTCCACTACTAGGCCTGAACCCTCAAGAGATAAAAGAGAAAGGAAAATATGTGCAAAATGTTAATAGTAAGTCTTTTTGTTATGGCATAAAACTGGAAACTTTGGGGGTGCCCATCAATTGGGGAATGGCTGAACAAATTTTGCCATATGGATGTAATGGAATATTAATGCACTGTAAAAAAAAAAAAAAAAAAGGGTGAAAGAGATGGTTTCAATAAGCCTGAAAAGATTTGTATGAACTGATGCAGAGTGAAGGGAGCAAAACCCAAAGAATAACTTATACAATGACAACATTGTAAAGAAAAACAACTGTGAAAGACTTCAAAACTCTGATCAATGCAAAGACCAACCAGGATTCTAAATGACTGCTGATAAAGCACGCTATCTACTTCCTAAGAGAGGGGTAATGGCCTGAAGGTACATTTTCAGATGCCACCAATGTGGAAATTTCTTTTGTTTTACTATTCATATTTGTTACAAGAGTTTTGCCTTGTTTTCCTTCATTCCTTTTTTCATAGGGGGTAGGAGTTGGGGGAAGGGAGAGTAGCAATAGGATGGCCAAAAAAAGGAGAAAAAGAAAAGGAAAAATAAAGCGGTTATTGAAACATTTTAAAAAATGCACAGAAGTGAACAAAAGGAAGGCCAAAAGGGAACATAGACAAACAGGACAGCTTTGAAAGTTATGTTGAAGCAATTACATGCTTGAAAAGAAAAGCAAACAGTCCATAATAAAGATTTGTGGTTTCTGGTACAACCTTATTTTTCTGTTCTATTTGGATATAGAAGTGGTCATTTTATATGATACTTGAAAGAAAAGACATGACAGCCAAGAACAAGAACAGTTTAGAATTCAGATTTATTTCCAAAACCTCATGAAGAAGTATGGTATGAATTTATAAGTAATATTTCCTCATAAAATTAGAAGCACTGTAGGGAAAAATAAGTTTGAAGAAAGTTTTGTGTGAGAACCAATTAAGCAAGACCATCACAATAACTTTTAAGGATGAAACTGGATGGAGGACAATGAACATAAAAATAGCAAAGATTTGTCAAAATTTTTACAATAAACTATGTTCTCCTTCAGTGACAGTAGAGGTATCACATCCGGACACTAACATTGCAGTCTCAAAAGTGTTACATAGAAAAGTAAAAATGACAGTAAATTTTTACAAAATGGGGAGAGCAGCTGGATCAGTCCAAGTATACAGAGAGGAGGTCCATGCTGGAGATAACACAATTTCAAGGGAATTGAGACATGTATTCTCAAGTTATCTTAAAAGAGGAGAACATATGGTATATGAATATAATGGAATATTATTGTGCTATAAGAAATGATGAGCAAGCGGACTTCAGAAAAACCTGGAAAGACTTGTATGGACTAATGCTGAGTGATGTGAGCAGAACTAGGAGAACACTGTGCACAATAACAGGTACATTGTGTGATGACTAACTTTGTTAGACTTAGCTCTTCTCAGCAATGCAAGGATCTAAGACATCTCCAAAAGACTCATGATGGAAAATGCTATCCACATCCAGAGAAAGAACTATGGAGTCTGAATGCAGATTGAAGCATACTATTTGCTTTTTTTTCTTCTGTTTTATTTCTTCTTTCTCGTGGTTCCTCCTATTGGTTCTAATTCTTCTCTACAACATGACTAATGTAAAAATATGTTTAATAGGAAGGTATGTAGAGCCTATATCAGATTGCATGCCGTCCTGGGGAGGGAGGTGGGAAAGGAGGGGGAGAAAATTTAAAATTCAAAATTTTATGGAAGTGAATGTTGAAAGCTAAAAATTAATTAATTAATTAATTAATAAAAAAGAGAAAAAAAGAGGAGAACATAATGGACAACTTAAAAAAAAAACCACGGATGATATTGCTACCCCAAAAAGGCAAATGAAAGGATGTTAAAAACTATCAACTCACATGCCTATTTTCCCATCTCTACAAAATTTTTCTGATAATTCACGCACGTATCAAGGGCAACCTTGATAAAAATATGAGAAAAGAACAATAAGGTTTTTGCAAAGGTATTTTATGGCAGACCACAACTTCAAAGTCACACAATTGATGGTAAGGAGCAAAGAATACAATATATCATTGTGTTTATTGCTTGTTTATTTTTTTTTCTTACAAATTGATTCATTTGAACAAAATGTTGCCTTAAAGGCTTCAAACAAGGCATCTTCCATGAATTTGTTAGGATCATAAAAGGTTCTTTGATAGAGAACAGAAACAACTTAATTATTTAATTTAATTTAATTTCTCTGTTAAATAAAACAAACAAAAACACTTCCTCATCTTCCTACCCTCAACCCGCACTGAGAAAGAGAGAAAATCAAAACCTTTGCAATATGCATAGTCAAAACAAATTCCTGCATTGGGCAGAGACAACTTTGTTCAATGATCTTGTGAATAATACTATGAAGCAGAGTATGAAACAGAGACAATACACCAAAAGTGTTTCCCCCTCTCATGGAGTATGTTCAGCACAAAGTCCAAATCAAAGAGGAAGTCCCAATAGACGGTGAAGTCCACCAGATGCTCCTGTTTGCATATGATAGGCCTGCACAACCTGCAGGCCACCAAAGAATTTCGGGCAGCACACAAAAAATGTAGAAGAAAACATCCTCTACATTTTTCATGGGCTGCCCAAAATCCTTTAGTATGCCTGCGGGTCGCTTACAGCCTGTGGGCTACCGGTTGTGCAGGCCTAGCATATGACCTTGCACTGATTGCATCAAGCCCCAAGAACATTGCTCAGCCTCCTAAATGAGATTCATTGTCACTCAAAAAATTCAGCCTAACTATCTAAGAAAAGCCAAATTGAAGAAGGTCTGTCATCCAGACTGAGATGAAGTTGAAGGTATCCATAGACATGGTCTATCAGTGCGTATAACTTGGAAAACCGCTGCAGATATATAACTAACTGGATCCATAATTGAATAGAAGGAAGACAGTAGGTTGGTTTACATGAATTAGGAAAAAGGATAGGGACAGTAATTTTATTGGCACAGGAAATCCAGATGAGAAAACTCCCTATAGCAATGCAGATAAGTGCCCTCTCTGCAATGCATGGTCTTAGAGCAGGGGTCAGCAAACTATGGCCTAAGGGCCAAACCCAGCCCCAAAGAGGGCTAAGAGAACTAAGAATGATTTTTATATGTTTAATAATTTTTAGCTCCAGGCAGTATAAAAAGAGGCAGCAGGCCATATTTGGCCCCCCAATCATAATTTGCTGACCTCTGTCTTATAGAGTTACTTAGGGTACTTTGAGGTTAAGTGAATTATGGAGCCCTTTAAATTACCACCAAGCTTCCCCTGAAACAAAAACCTGTATGTTATATAAGTATTCTTCCAATGATGCAGTGCCATAATTCATGGAAAACCACAATCTTGAAGAAGTCAAAATTATGGTTCACTCAAAGGACAATAGAGAGACAAATGTTTATGTAAATGGGCTTCTGGATATTGCTAACGATAAGTCGCATGTGAAAAGAATTGTATGAGATATCATCAAAGATATGTATGACCAGAAAATGAGGTGGGCCAGTCACATAGTGAGAGTGGGTAACAGAGAGATATAGTCCATGTGCTATAAAAATTCCCATGTAACGCCAGTCAGTAGACCCAAAGGAAGCCCTTCAGCAGGCTGAGAAGACCCATTCTGGAAGAAGTAAAGGAATAGATGGTGAAGAATCACACATAAAAAGGAGGCAAGGGACTGTTGGAAAGAATGTCCATGTCAGTTAGGTCACTGATCCATTAAAGTATGGTGTATAAAGTAGTCTTCAAGTGTTACAAAAATGTCAGTGATTATTAGGATTAATAAGGATATTAAATTTTTTCCTACAACCTATGATATAAATAGTGCAAAGATTATTATCTCAGATTATCAACTGAGGAAAACAAGGCATGAAGAACTGAATTGATTTTTCCAACATCTCGCAGCTAGTAAATACATCAGAGCTGGGACTTAAATCCAGGTCTTGTGTCTATGGGCCCAGTGTTCTTTCCACTACAATATAGCTAGAACCATGTGCACATACTGGGTACTGATGGAGTACTGGGCTTGGAATCGGGAAGACTCATTTTCCTGAGTTCAAATCTGGCCCCAGACACTTACTAAATGCATGACTCTGGGCAAGTCACTTAACCCCATTTGCCTCAGTTTCCTCATCTGTAAAATGAGCTGGAAAAGGAAATTGCAAAGTACTCCAGGATCTCTGCCAAGAAAACTCCAAATGGGGTCACAAAGGGTCAGATACAACTGAAAAAAAAATGACTGAACGAGTGTGTAAGTCATCAAGTTAGGCTCTGAGAGAGATCCCAAAGTTTGCAAGACACTGTCTCTGTCTTCAAGAAACTTAGAGTCTAATAATGGCAGCAGATACATACAGAAATAACTATAATATAAATTGGAATGTAATTATAGTTCACATTTATATTTAGTTTAATTTTACAAAGCTCCTGTAAAAATTACTGTGAAGTTACTAGTGCAAATATTATCACTAAGGCCCAGAGAATGGAATTGATTTAAACCTAGGTCTTCTGACTGCAAACTCAGTGCTCTTTTCACTTCTGCCCACTTGCCCTCTTACAATAAGTGCATAATGTAAGTGTAACCTATGGCCCGAAAGCTGAGGCTTTCACTTTTACATGGCCTGGTTTCAATCCTAAAGATTCTTCTAAAGGCAGTTAGGTTGCACGATACATAGAGACCCGGGCCTGGGTCAGGAAGACTTGAGTTCAAATTCAGCTTCAAACACTTATGAGTTATGTGATCCCAAGCAAGTCTCAGCCACCGTTTCTTCAACTGAAAAATGGGGATAATACTAGCACCAACCTCCCAGGGCTGTTGTGAGAAGCAGTTGAGATAATATTCTTGAAGTACTTAGCACAATTCTTGGTATGTAGTAGGCATTTAATAAATACTTGTTTTCTTCCTTCTTTCAAAGAGAGAGATTTGGCCTCCCGCCCAGGTTTTCCTTTGGGAGCATCAAAATTTGATTCACATCTAGGTTTCTATACCAAAATGAAAAAAAAAGGGAAAGAAAAAGGAAAAGGGCCCCTGGTTCCCATGCAAACATTCACTCTAGCAAACCATTAACTATATAAAAGAAAAAAATAAGTTCTTATACCCAAGCCCATCAATAGTCAAGAAAACTCTCCTTCCTTTTCCACTGAGTGCCACCTCCCTACAGACTCATAAAGTCCTCCAGACTTACTCTACTACTCTTGGGTGAGTCCTTCATTGCCCACTTCCTCCGCCAACCAAAGAGAAAAAACCCACAGAATTGCTAGAAGTTCAGGTCACTCACTCCTTTTATAAGACCTATCTTCTAATGACCTCTAAAGTCTTCTATTCTCATATTCTTAACCTGGTTTAGGTATCCTCAACATGGGGAAGCCCTAGGATGTACTAGAGAGTCCACTCTCTTTTTGACACTGGTACAATCCACATGATTCACAATACCAATGGAGAGCAAGGTCCAGATTTTCTCTTCTACATCATGGCTCTATCCTTTGCCACTCTTTGGCTCCCACTTGGCCCAGGAACTCCTCCATTTGGTCCAAGAACTCTTCTATTGGGTCCAGGAAGCTGAAATTCTTTTGTTGTTTCTGTCCCAGAATTCCTCTGTTGCTCTTTCACTGTAACTCCATAGCTCCCAGCTTGATCCAGGAACTGCTTGAGTCTTGATAGCTACCTCATCTGCTACCATTCCAAGGAATGGTTCTTCCTCTTCTGGAGGATTCAGGATTCCTTGGAGGAGTTGCTAAAATGTTCAGGTCTCCCTTCAATTAAGGTCTGTGTTTCTGTGAATACCCCCCTGCCCCCCCCCCCCGCCTTCTCCATTTCATTGTTCACTATCTCTCCAGTTTCCCTTAAGTCCATCTGTAATGCCTTTGAAAGGTCAACCCCAAGGGCATACCTGAGATGTGTAGAGCTGCTTTCATTCATCAATAATCAATCAATCACCATCTATATGGTGTCTATGGAGTTACAATTACCCAGAAAAAGGTAAGAAATTGACATCATATCAATGCTAGAACATACCAACACTGGAAAAATTTTACCTTGTGAAGGAGATATAATCATTTCAAGAACATAAGTCCAGATTAATGTGGAACCAAGACTCAGAACAAGGCTTAGACATATCTATTACAGAGGTATAGACAAAGTACTTGGGCAGAAGGCATGGGGGTATGGGGTAAGGCATAAAATAAGAGAATACAGAATGTCAGAGCTGGAATGTAACTTAGAAATACAATGTTAGAGTTGGAAGAACTTCACAGAGCATCTAGTTTAATTCTACCCATTTTACAGATGGTATGGGTAATAACAAAAAATTCATAGGAGATGGGGCATTTAAAATAGGCCCCCAAACTTCAGTTCAGGATTGTTTTTCACAGGGAAAGGAGCCCTTTTTCATCACACACTAAAGCACATCTTCTTTTGTCCATTATAATTTTCTCAGTAAAACCAAAGAAAAATTCCCTGAGATTAAAAAAAAATGACCTATTTGTGGCAGCTGAAATATTTTGTTTTGACATTTAAAGCCTGTGGGTTGGAGAAAAGCCCAGCTTCCTTCCCCTTACCCAATGCCCAGAGATCTTCCTCCCCTCAAAGACAGTGTGGGAGGTAGTTTTCCCCTACCCTCAGTCTAGATAATTCCCTTTACCCTTGTGAAAAATTATAACATTACATATTTTAGAATATAGGTTAGAGTAGGAAAGAGCCTAGAAATATAGAATATTAGAACACAGAATGTCAAAGCTGAGAGAGAGCTTAGAAAAAAAGAATATCAGGGCTGAGAGGAACCATAGAGATCATCTAGTCCAAAATCTTCAATTTACATATGGGGAAATTGAGGCTCAAAGAGATTAATGCAATTTAATTAAGGTCACACAACAAGGCAGTGGCAGAGCTGGGAAATCTGTGCTTTTGAAAAGGACTATGCACAAAAAGGGACAGCTAGGTGCCTCAGTAGATAGAGTGCTGAGCTTGGAGTCAGGAAGATTCATCTTCCTGAGTTCAAATCCAGCCTCAGATATTTACTAGCCGGATGACCCTGGGTAAGTCACTTAAGCCTGTTTGTCCCAGCTTCATCATCTGTAAAATGAGCTAGAGAAGGAAATGGCAAAACCATTCCAGTATCTTTGCCAAGAAAACCCCAAATGGTGTCACAAAGAGTCAGACACAACTAAACAACAAATATACAAAGTCCTCTCTCCTTGACATCTTTCTCTCTTCCCTGGGAACCTAGAAGTCCTTTTAACGTGTAAACCAGCAAAAACTAATTTCTGGTCTTCTTGCTCAGGATATGGTAACAACTATCCATGTGTGAGCTCCATGAGGACAGGAGCTATTTATGATTTTTTTCTGTGTTTTCCCAGAGCTTACACAGTGCCTGTCACCAAGTAAGCACTTAATAAATGTTTATTGATTGGTCACAGAATTTAGCCATATTAAGTGGGTGTCAAGTGTGGGCTTTCACCACTTTAAGCAAAACTAGTCTAAGATAATCTAGATAAAGGAAAGAATTTAATGAAGGGGGGTGTATGTCTCTGCTTTACAGAATTATACATCATAGATTTCCTTTGACTATCCAGTTGCATTAGTGCAATTTAACTTAATTTCTATTTCTTAAACAAAACATATAATAAGTAAAGTGAAGTTCTTCAATCCATAACAATGTTCATGGAAGGAGTGTATATTGCAGCAACTTCTGTGCCCTTTCCCTGATAGGAAAATATCCTTTTTTTCGTACTTGAGATTGAAGGTTTTTAATTTATTTTTTAAAACAGGCATTCTCTCTTCTTTACATCATGACTAATGTGAAAATATGTTTAATATGAATGTATAAGTAGAGCCTAAATCAGATTGCATGCTGTCTCGGGGAGGAGGGAGGAGAGGGAGAAAATTTAAAATTCAAAATCTTATGGAAGTAGATATTGCTAACTAAAAATGAATTAATTAATTATAAAAAAAATTTAAATACCTCTTTAAAAAAAGACATTCTCCCTCAAAAGACAATAATAAAATGACTTAGAAGTGGGCAAGAAAAATCACCAGACTTCAAATTCTAGCTTTGTCACTTATTTGCTGTGTGACGTTAGGTAAGAGGGCCTTTCCCTTCTCTGGGTCTGAGTCTTCTCATTTGTAAAAGGGGAGGGGGAGGGGAGATTGGACTAACTTGTTTCTAAGGTCCTTTCCAGCACTAACATGCTATGTTCTAAGTCTATGTTCTTATTAGTGCTATGTTCCAAGTCTGTTCTAACATACTATGTTCTAAGGTCCTTTCTAGCTCTAATAGTCTTTGAGAGGATCCTTACCATTGATGCCTTTAATCCTGTGAATTCCTCCCATTAATTTCTCTACATCCCTAGAGGACAACCTTAGGGGAGGTATCACCTTTAATTTCTCTCTTGGGAAGATGGGTTCCTCTTAACCTACAAGAGCTCCTCATTTCAATAGGATTTCTTTGTAATTCTCTGTGTTTTATTTTATGCATTCACAATATCATTCTGAGAAGTAATCCCTAGGCCAGAGTGTTAGAAGACTTGCCCTAAGAGCATGGTGAGTTTTTTCCCCTGGTCCTCTAAACACAATGTACCGCTTTTACTACTCTCCTGACAGAAATCATGATGGTAAGAGTGGGCCTTTCAAGGTCAGCTCTTGTTCTACACCTCATCCAGGAAGTCTTCTCTGATTGTTCCATTTCCTACAGATTTCATTCTTCTTGGATGAAGACCCTTAGAACCAGAATGGACCTTAGTCATCATTTGGTAATCCTCTCATTTTACGTACAAGGAAACTGAAGCCATGAAAGGTTGAATGATGTGCCCAAGGTCACATAGACAGATAGCGGCAGATTTGGGAGAAAAACCTAAACCTCTGATGCCCAGCCCAGGGTTGTTTTTTGTTTTTTGGGTTTTTTTTTTGGTTTGTTTGTTTTTTTGGTTGGGATCTGTGATTTCATTGATATAGGGAACTTCCTATGAAGAAATTCCTCCTAAAAAATGAAAATCTGAAACTGCCTTGTAACTTGTCTTAGAGATTTCCCTGGGTTATTGAGAGGTAAATTGTCTTGTCCAGGATCACATGACCAAGGTATCAGAAGCACAATTTGAACCCAAGACTTCCTGATTTTGAGGCCAGCTCTTTGTCTCCTTCTTGCCAGTGTTCTTTCCATTTAACAAACCTCGAATTTGACACCTTAGACTACCCTGCCATCCTGCATTCTGTATAAACTGATAGTATATATCCTTCAGCTAGTGCTTAATTTTTCTGTTTCATATGTGTTACTTCTGCATCTTCATTGGGTGGATGTTAGCATAAACCCCAACTTCTCTTTCAATGCAATAAGTGTCTAGTAGGCACTTACTGTGTACATGGCATTGTGCTGAATGCTCAGACACACAGATAAAAGCAAAACAGCCCCTGCTTTCAAGAAGCTTATATTCTAATGTGAAAATCTTCTTAACTCCAATAATACTTCTCACCATAGTGCCTTGCATAATAATAAAAGCTAACATTTATAAAGTGCTTTACAATTTACAGAGTGCTTTATAAATATTATCTCATTTTATCCTCATAGCAATCCCAGGAGGTAGGTGCTTTATTATTCTTACTTTACAATTGAAGAAACTGAGGCAGACAGCAAGTTAAGTAACTTGTCTAAAATCACATAGCTAGTAAGTATCTGAGGCTAGATTTGAACTGACAGCTTCCTGACTCCAGGCCTAGAGGTCTAGCCATTGAACCTTGTAGAAAGTACACAATAAATGCTTTGAATTTATTTAATAGTATCAATGTTTATGATGATATTCACAGTAATGATAATGAATTGATGATAATCATGTAACAGTGGCATTAATAATATCTGGCACCTTAGAGTTTGCAAAGAATTTAATATATAATCTCTTGTTTGATCCTCGTGAACAATCCTGTGAAGTAGATGCTACAGGTATTAGCTCCTTCTCCTTCCCTCATCAGTAGAGGACTTGGCCTCCTTCATTATTAAGAAAACCGAGGCATTTCTGCTCCTTTGTACTATACCTCAAAATCCTTCTACATTGTACTGCATTCTCTCCTCATTTGTTCCAATCTGAGGAAGACGTGGCTCTTCTCTTTACCAAGGTCAGCCCCTCCACTTGTGCCCTTGAACGCATTCTTTCTCCTCCAAGAACTTGCCCACCTAATCATCCCTTATTTCTTTTATCTTTAATCTCCTCTTATCCACTAGCTCCTTCCCCCTACTCTCTGCAAACCTGTTCAAGTCTCTTACATCCTTTACAAAAACTACTCTGTTTGAGCCTGCTTCTTCTTCCTCAAGGAAATTAGGGTCAGAAAAGTTAAGTGACTTGCCCATGGTCACAGAGCTAATAAGTGTGTAAGCCTCATGCCTCTTCTTTTACAGGCAAACTTTTGGAGGGAATATTATGCAACTTTTAGAAAAAAAAGTCATCTATACTTATAGCCTCCATTTCCTCACTTTCTATTCACTCATTGACTTATTCAAACTGGCCTCCCAACCCGACTGTGATGAAATTGCTTTCTTCAAACTGCTCTCTTACTAATGAGCTCTTAAATGCCAAATCCAATGGCCTTTTCTTAGTCATCCTCCTACTTGACTGCCCAGTAACTTTGGACACCTCTGCCAGGATATTCTCTTCCCCCTTAGCTTTTATCATGGGATTACTTATTTCCAGTTCTCCTATTTATATGGACATTGCTTCTTTTAAAAATAGAGAGATTTTATTGATATTTTTGGTTTTATATCATCTTCATTTCCCAATGTGTATCTTCCCTCACTCCCTACCAGAGAGTCATCCCTTACAACAAAGAATAAAAAAGAGATTTAAAAAAACAAAGAGTTTAGCAAAAGTGATCAACTTATGAAGAAAGTTTGACATTAGCTGCAGCATTCCATACCCCATATAGTCCCCTCTACCATCCCTTATGCAAAGAAGAAAAGCAGCTACCTTCTCTTAGCTCTCAGGAACAAAATTAGACCACTGATTCCTGGTGTCCTTTGCTAGATTATTGTCCAACTTCTGCCTCATGAATGAGGGGCTCCCCCAAGGCTCTGCTTATGGGCCTTTTCTTTTCTTTTTAAACTCTGTCTCCCCCTTTCTCTCTCTGCCTCCCTCCCTCCTTCCTTCTCTCTCTCATCTCTTCCCATGGGCCCAATTATCTTTATGCAGATCATTCCCAAATCTATGCATCCAATCTTAATCTCTCTTCTAAACTTGATCCCATCACACTGCCTGCAGGATATCTATCTCTATTTGGATGTCCCATACGCACCTCAAAATCAACATGTTAAAAAAAAAAAGGAATTCATTATCTTCACCATAAACCTAATTCCTCCAATACACTTGCCTATTTCTGTTGCAGAAACCACCATCCTTCTGGTCACCTAGGTTCATGACCTGGGGGTCAACTTCCAATACTTCTCTGATCTTTATCTTCCATATCTAATCTGAAGCCAATTAGATTCAATTTAATTCAATAAATCTTTTAATACTATACTCAAGTTACTGTGCTTGTTGCTGAGGATACAAAGACAAAACAAAACAAAAAAATTACTGCCTTAAAGAAGCTTACATTCTACTGGGTATGTGGCAGGGAGGGATATAACATTTTGACTTTATACATGTCCATATATATTCACACATATATAAATTTAGTTTAATATATTTAACTTATATATAATTACCTAATTTGAGGAGAAAGAGCACTAACAATTATAGGGATCAGGAAAAGCTCCCTGTAGTACATGGCAACTGGGCTGAGATATGAGGAAAGCTGAGATTTCTAAGACGAAGAGATGGGGAGAAAAAGCATACATGTGGGGCAGCCTCTGAAAAGGCACTGAGGTGAGAGATGGAATATTGAGCTTATAGGCCAGTTTGTCGAGAACATAGAACACATGAGACTCTCAGTTAAGATAGCCAAATTGGGGAGAGGGGGCAGCTAGGTGGTACAGTGGATAGAGCACCAGTCCTAAAATCAGGAGGACCTGAGTTCAAATCTGGCCTCAGACCAAACACTTGATGCTTACTAGCTGTGTGACCCTGGGCAGGTCACTTAACTCCAATTGCCTCATTAAAAAAAAAAAAGCCAAATGGATTAACTAAACCCAGTTTCCCTGGAGAATACTTATTAATAGTGTAGAAGAGCATCATAGGAATCAACAGAATTAAAACAGAAGAAAATCCTTGATCTCTCCTCCATTTCATAAAGCAAGGAAATAGGACCTGACACAACGACTTCTCCAGAGGTTGAATATATAACATGATAGTGAAAGGAAATGGTCCAAAACCAGTGTGGTAGAAGGCCAGTAATACCAAAGGAGGCTTGCCTGAAATCAGGGCCCCTTCCAGGGGAGTTACTCCAGGGAACAAAGCCTGAAGCAGTCTTATTGACCGGGGTTGGAGGAAGCCCCAGAAAATAAGTGGAAACATCAGAACATGGCAGTTAGTGAGCTTGGTACCAAAGCAATTATAGTTCCTGATCCCCAGCCAGGACTATGAGTCCAGGACAGTGCTAGAAAAGAAGACAGGGCCTAGCCCTAGGCAACTTCTCCCCCCCACCCCAAAGACTTCAGAAGAGCAGCTTACATCCCATCCAATAGTGCAGGAGGAAGAGAAAGATCTTGGCCCTGGAATAAAGCCCTAATCCAAGAACTAGAGTCATAGAAATGAACAAACAGAGAAAACATCTATTTGGCACAGTGGCCGGAGCGCTGGACCTGGAGTCAGGAAGACTTGAATTTAAATCTAGTCTTAAGACACTTACTAGCTGGGTGACCCTGAGCAAGCCACCTAACCCTATTTGTCTCAGTTTCCTCATCTATAAAATGAGCTAGAAAAGGAAATGGCAAACCACTCTAGAATCTTTGCCAAGAAAACCCCAAATAGGGTCATGAAGAGTCAGACATGACTGAAATGACTGAACAACAACAACAACATAAAAAAGAAATGCTTTTGCTTAAAAGAATCCCAACATCAAATCTCAGAGAAAGGAAATAACTTCGAAAGAATTGCAAATAGAACCTCAGGAAAAGAAAAAGAATAGATTGGCCAGAGAACTCCAAGAGTAAATGGGAGAAATGAAGGAGCTTAAAGAGAACAAAAATGAAACAGAGAGTAATTGGAAAGAAAATAATCCACTTACAGCAAAAAGTAGACAACTTTACCTTGTACTTGATACCTAGAAATATAAAACGGCAGAATAAAACTCAATGATTGAATGAGGCAATGAGCAGTATTAGAACAAAGTCAAAACATTGAAAAGTGAAATGAATGTGCACTATCAAAAACAATTGCTCTTGAAAACAGAATGAGAAGAGATAATTAAAGAATCCCTGAACTCCCTGAAAACCATTACCAGACCAAAAGAAAGAAAGAAATGGACATGGTATTTCAAGGAATTATGAAAGAAAACTATCCAGAACTATTAGAGATATAAAGTAAAATGAGAATTGAAAATATCAACTGAATAGCTCCTGAAATAAATTCCAAATTGAACATACTCAGGCCAGAAATCTAGTTTTTAGCTCAAAGAAAAAAAATGCTACAAGTTTCAATGCAGAGATCAAATATCAAGGAACCACAATTATGATCACGTAAGACTTAGCTGAAACTACTTTAAAGAAAAGGAAATCTTGGAATATGACATACCAAAAAGAAAGCTTAAAAAGCAAGAATGACTTATTGCAAAACTAAGTATAATTCTACAGGAAAAAAAGTCTTCTGGCTTTTAAACATTCTGGTTGAGAAAACCAGAGTTGAGTAGAATCTCTGAAATATAAACACAGGAGACAAGAAAAAACAAGAAAAGTACATACATTTGTACAACTTGAAGGGGAGAAAGGATCACTAAATGCTTAAATCCTCCATTGTCTCTTCAAAATCCTTTTGTCTTCAAGAGTTCAAGAGGGAGTAAAGAAACAAAAATTAGGCTTTGGTGCAGTTTTTTGTTTTCTTTTATTTAAAAGAATATAATCCAAAATATTTATTAGTACTTTTGTGACAGCAAAGAACTAGAAACAAAGTAGAGGCTCATTGATTGCTGAATATAGTAAAAACAGTCCTTAAGGGAAATTTACTATCTCTAAACACAACCATCAACAAAAGAGAGAAACATAAAATCAATGAATTGGGCTTACAACTAAAAAAGAACTAGAAAAGCAACAAATAAAAAAATACAAATGAATGCAAAATTTGAAGTTCAAAAAAATCAAAGAAGAAATGAGCAAAATTAAAAATAAAAAGTTAAATGAATAAATCTAGGAGTTAGGTTTTTTTTTTAAAAAGACCAATAAAATAGACAAACTAATTTAATTAATTAGCTAATTTGATTTGCAAAAAAGGAAAACAATTAGTAATATAAAAAGGAGAAACCACAACAGATGACAAAGAAGGAAAATGTTAGAAACTATTTTGTTTAATTATATGCCAATAAAACTGGTAAATGAAATAGATGACTATTTTAAAAGTATGAAATACAAAGATTAATGGGCCAAGAAATAGAGAATTTAAATAACTCAATCTCAGTAAAGAAATTGAACAATCCATAAATAAGCTCCAAAGGAAAAAAAAATCCCTCAAAGACCAGATAGACTTACAAGTATATTCTGTCAAACATTCAAAGAACAATTAACTCTAATACTTTGAACATTTTGTGCAAAAAAATTGAAAAAAAGAAGACATCCTATCAAATTCTATTTATGAAACAAATATGATCATTGTTTTTAAACCAAAGAAAAATGAAGCAGAGATAACAACTATATACTAATATGCTTAATGAATATTGATTCAAAAATATTGAATAAAATATTAGCAAAAAGTCTATAGTAACATATTTAAAAGACTATTATTCACTGTGGTCAGGTTAAATTTATACCAAAAATAGAGTGTTTAACATTAGGAAAACTATAAACAAAATAGGGATAGAAATTGCAATTGTAAATTCATTGGGTATATGGAACTTATAAGTAAAAAACTCCCTCTATCAATCCAGGTCATTTGACTTCTCTGCAATTTATAGTCTTAAAGAGTCATTTAAAGCACTAAGAGATTAAGTGATTTGCCCAGGTTCACACAACCAGTATTGTAAAAGGAATGATTTGAATCCAGGTTTTCCTGGATCTGAGGCCATCTCTATCACTATACCACACAGCTTTTCATAACGTAATAGACTGAATTAATCACAAAACAATTAAGATTATGTCAATAGATGAAGAAAAAGTTTTTGCCTACTAAAAATACTAGGCAAAATATATGTTAAAACACTAGAAATTATAGGAATAAATAAATTTTTCCTCCATATGGAAACAGTATCCGTAGAAAACTGAGAACTAACATTATAGGTAATAGAAAAACACTAAAGGCATTTTCAACAAGATCATGGGTGAAGCAAGGATGTCAATTATTACCATTATTAGTTAATGTAGTTCTTGAAATACTGTTGTCATAATAAGACAAGAAAAAGGAAGTGAAGGAATAGCACAAACAGGAAATAAAATTATTGCTATTTGAAAATGATATGATAGTTCATATGGAGAAATCTAGAGATTCAACTAAAATCAATTGAAAGAATTAATAGCTTTAGTAAAACAACAGGATATATGATAAACCCTCCCTAAATCATCAGTTTTTCTGTATATTATGAATATTTACTATGTTGGTCTCAATATACAAAATATTTTCCCTCTAAATCTGGCTTGTTTATACTCTGTATATATACAAAACATATATGGAGTAGATGTGAAGCAATGTCAGAGGGAAAACACTAGCAACTGGAAAAGTGAAGAAAGTCCTTCTACAGAAAGTAGAATTTGAACTGAATCTTGAAAGAAGCTAAGGAAACTAAGAGATAGAGGTGAAGAGGAAGAGCATTCTAGGCATAGGAACCAGCCAGTATGAAGACACAGAGATGGGAAATGAAATGTTGTGTGGAATAAAAACAAGTAAGCCAGTATTGTTAGGTCATAGAGTCCATGGAAGAAAGCAAATTATAAGAAGATTGGAAAAATAGAAAAGTTCCACATTTTGAAGAGCTTTAAGTGCCAAAGAGAAGATTTTTATATTTGATCTTGGAGGTCATAGGGAGCTACTAGAGTTAATTGAGTAGTGGGGGTGACATGGTCAGAACTACACTTTAGAAAAGTCATTTTAGAGGCTAAGTGGATGACTGATTAGAGAAGGGAGAGACTTGTCATAATAGAATTGGTGACCAAGAAGGATATTGCAATTGTCCAGGTTAGAGGTAATAAGTGGTTGAATGAAGGGGGTTGCTGTGTTTGTGAGGAGAAATGAAAGAAATGTTTCAAGGTAGATGTCACACTATTTGGCAATGATTTGTATATAAGGGATGAATGATAGTGAGGAATTGACAATGGTAGTGACCACATCAATAACAAAAACATCAAAAATCATATATCAAGATACACAAAAAGTTGTTTTTTTTGTTTTTTGTTTTTTGTTTTTTTTTACAAAATACAATATCATTCCTATTAAAAAACACTAGAAAAGCATAGGGGAAAATTGAGCTTTTCTTAAAATGAGAAATAGTATTTATGTAAAACCAGGAGCAAGCCTTATTTGAAATGAGGATAAACGAGAAGCCTTTCCAATAAGATCAGTGGTAAAGCAAGAAGAATTTTTTTGGGAAGGAAGATAATAAGTTCTGTTTTCTATATGTTGAGTCTGAGATGCCTGTGCTAGTTATAGTAATAAGACAAGAAAAATAAATTAAAAGAACAAGCATAAGCAATGAGGAAACAAAAACTATCACTTTTGTGGATATGATGGTATAATTAGAGAACTCTAGAAAGTCAACTAAAAAACTAGTTGAATTAATAACTTTAGCAAAATTGCCAGATATAACATAAACCCACACTAATCATCACCATTTCCATATATTATGAACAAAACCTAACAGGAAGAGATAGAAAGAGAAATTCCATTTAAAATAACTGCATAAAATAGTTGGGGGTCTACCTGTCAAGATACACAAAGGAATTGTATGAATACAATCACAAAATACTCTTCACACAAATAAGACAGATCTAAATAATTGTAGAAATATTAATTGCTCATGATAACTCTGCCTAAATTAATTTACTTATTGAGTGCCACACCAATCAAATTACCAAAGAATTGCTTTACAGTTAGAAAAAATTTTTAAAAAAAATTCATCTGGGAGAATAGAAGGTCAAGAATATCAAAGGAATCAGTGAGAAAAAATGTGAAGGAAGGAAGTCTAGCAGTACCAGATTTCATACAATATTACAAAATATAATCATCAAAACATTTGGTACTGGTTAAGAAATAAAGTGATTGATCGGTAGAACAGATTAGGTACACAATATACAGAAGCAAATGAGCATAATAACCTAGAGATCCCAAAGATCCCAGCTATTGGGACAAGAACTCATTAGTTCACAAAAACTTCTGAGAAAATGGAAAGTAGACTGGCAGAAACTAGGCATAGACCAACATCTCACACTGTATACCAAAATAAACTCAAAATGGATACTTTATTTTAACATAAAGGGTGATATCATAAGTAAATTAGGGAAGGATGGAAGAAATTATCTGATAAATGGATAAGGAAAGAGTTCATGACCAAACAAGAGACAGAGAAGTTTATAGGAGGGAAAATGGATAATTTTGATTACATTAAATTAAAGTTTTTTTGCAAACAAAACTAATGTATTCAAAATTAGAAAAAAAAAGTAGGAAACAGAAAAAATTTTGTAGTCTGTTTCTTTAATAAAGGTCTCTTCTCAAATATATAGAGAACTGATCCAAATTTATAATAATTAGAGCCATTCCTCAACTGATAAATGGCCAAAGGATATAATCAGGTAGTTTTCAGAGAAAGGAATCAAAGATAGAGAAATGCAAATTAAAATAACTCTGAGGTACCACCTCACATCATTTTACTTCCTGACCATTTATCCATGTTATATCCACTAATCATGAGTAGTGCCCAAGGCTCTATCCTGAGTCCTCTTTTCACTTCATACTGTTTCCGTTGGTTATCTCATTAGCTCTCCTGGGTTCAGTTATCATCTTTATGCAAATGATTCCCATATCTAAATATCTACCATTAGTCTCTCTCCTGAACTCGGAGAGAGTTGTTTTAACAACCTCAGAATTGTTTTAATTTGCATTTCTCTGATTATTAGTGATTTAAAGCATTTTTATATGACTATTCAGATTGGCTAAGATGATAGAAAAGGGAAATGGTAAATGCTGGAGAGGATGTGGGAAAATAGGGACAGTAATTCACTGTTGGTGGAGCTATGAACTAGTCCAACTACAGAACAATTTGGAACTGTGTCCAAAGGTCTATAAAACTGTGAATACCCTTTGACCCAACAATACCAGTACTGGGTCTATACCTCAAGGAGATCAAAGAAAAATGAAAAGGACTCATATGTACAAAAACATTTGTAGCAGCTTTTTTTGTGATGGTAAAGAATTAGAAACTGAGGGGATTCTCATCAATTGGTGGAATGGCTGAACAAGTTATGATAATTGTGTTGTAAGAAATTATGAAGGGGATGGCTTCAGAAAAACCTGGGAAGACCTATATGAACTGATACAAAGTGAAGTGAGCAGAACCAGGAGAACAATCTAAAAACAGCAATATTGTAAGGAAAATCAACTATGAAAGACTTAGTAATTGATCAGTACAATGATCTACTGCAACTCCAAAGGACTTGTGATGTAAAATGTTGTCCATCTCCAAAAAAAGAACTGATGGACTCAGAGTGCAGATTGAAGCATATTTTCCCCTTTATTTTTCTTGCTTCCCCTCTGCCGGAACATGGCTAATGTGTAAATATGTTTTTCATGACTGCATGTATATAATGGATGTCATCTTTCTTGCTCTCTCAATGGGTAAAGGAGGGGGAGAATATGAAACTAAAAATAAAATTTAAATGAAAAAAAGGAAACCAAATCTAGGTGACTTGAAGGATTACAGCATCCAGACAATAACAGGAGAATTCAGAGGTAAGGAAGAATTTTTTTGGGAGGGAAGATAATAAGTTCTGTTTTATATATGTTGAGTCTGAGATGTCTGTGGGACATCCAATTCAAGATGTCAAAAAAGTAGGTAGTGATGTGGACTGTATAGTTCAGCAGAACGACAAATGGTGGACATTTAGATATATGAATCATTTGCAGAGAGGTGATCATTGAATCCATGGAAGCTGATGAGAAAGAAGACAGTATAGAGTAAAAAGAAAAGAGAACTTAGGATAGAGCCTTGGACACCACTCATGGTTAATGGATATAACATGGATAATGAACCAGAAAAGGAGAGTGAGAAGGAACTGTCAAATGGGAAGAGAATTAGAGAGAGCAGTGTCACGAAAAACCAGAGAGGAGAGAATATCCAGAAGAGGTGATAAACAGTAGCAAATACTTCTGTTAAGAAGGAAGAAGATTGAGACTACTGACTTATTATCACAAAGATCAACACTAATGCAAAACTACAAGAAAAAATTAAAATAACAAAATGTTATGGCATGCAGTTAAAACAACTCCAACCTAATCTATTTGAACAAACTGTTGGTATAGAAAAATGGAAAATAAGAGAAGAATAAATGTTGACATACTTGAAAGGATGGTGGAAATGGAAATTGGGGAGTATGTAAGCAGCAGCATGGTGCAGAGATGGTTGGTGAGTAGTGTGGAGGCCTGAACCATGGCAAAATAAGACAAAAGCTGATTTGTCAGAAGCAAGAGATCCAAGCCAGAGCTCACACTTCCAGTGAGAGGAAGATAAGCATGATGGACATAGAGCAGATGAGATGGTATACAGATGACCAGAAGGGGCAAGGACAACATTGGTTTAGAACGTAAACTCATTTGTAAAATCTTATGGAGAAAGGTGATAGATTATGAGCATTACTGATTCATAAAACAGCAAAAAAAAAAAAAAGAATAAAGGAAAAAATAATTTAAAGAAAGCTGGGTGAGAGGCCCAACTGAAAAAGTCATCCCAAGGGCATCTAAAGTTGAAATTGGAAGGAGACATAATATGAAAAAGATCCATAAAGATGTTTAAAAGAACTTTTTTTTAATCTTCAAGGCCAGTGAAACCACATTTTGATTTTAAAATCACAGTCCCAAATATGCCATACCAGGAACTGGAAATGTCTTGGAAGAAAGATGAGAAGAGAAGTTGAGCTAGACAAAATATACTTAAAAAAAGGTCTGGGTTGGAAGAAACATAATTTTAATGATTTTGAGAGATCATTCCCTAAGTTATGTGAAAGAAGGGAAGATACAAAAGGCAAGGAAACAATGTCAGGCCTCACTATTACAACACCAACAGAAAGATAACTAAGAGAATATCAATAATTATTGACTCAAATTGCCTACTTTCTCATGTCTATAAAGTTTATACAGATAGATAGATGAAGTATTAGTAAGTGCTTACAACACCAGCACTGTCCTGTCAGCACTGAGGATACAAATACAAGCAAGATGATCCTTGCCCTCAAGGAGCTTATATTCTGAGGGGGACATGAACAACACATGAAAGGGAGCTAGAAAGGGGGATGTGGAGAAATGGTGTGGAGATGGTTTAGAAGTACAAGAGGGCTTAGCTCACTCATTAGAGCCCAGTGTCTAAGAGGCAAAATCCAAGGTTCCAGAGGTGGGGACAGGGGGGTGATGGCCCAAATATAGATGATACAGCATCATGTGGAAGATGGCCAGGAAGTAAAGTGACAATAATATGAGAATGTATGAGAATAATCTATGTAACCCAAGCCTCAAAGCCTATTGCATGGGATTCTCCTCTCTGATAAAGATTGATTACTAAAAGTTCTATGCCTATGTGGGGGGGTGGGGAGGTGGAGTTGGTGATAGGTAGAAGGGAGAGATCCTGGTGTTCTGCATTCCAGCTTTGAAAGAAAGCAAGAGGTTTAGCACCCGGCACACAGTAAGGACTTAAATTACGGGTCTATCTGGATGTGGCTCTTAAAGAAGCAGGAATAGACACCTCTAGCATCTTCTCCACTCACCCTTCTCCAAGGAAGACTGATTTCTGCCAGGAAAAGAAGCAAAATATTGGAGATAGAGGCTGGCCACTCTGCTTTCCTCAAAGAGAGGGAGTATCTGGATAGATCTATATCTATCTGCACCCTTAAATATTGTTAATCTAGGGAAAAGAATTTTCTAGGTTCAAGCTAAGCTCCTGATTGTTATCCCTTAATGGGGAAAGGAAATTCCCAAGCTGTATAATCTGAGGCTTGACCGTACCCCACTTCCCACCAAATATAAGCTCTACAATGAGCACAAATAAATAGCAAAAAAGCTATTATTCAAACACATAGCAAACAGCATTCAGAGACAATATACAATGAGAATACACGCCAGACTGTACACAGAGTGAATGAGTTCTCTCATGTGTACACACATAACTTACAAGGACAAAACAACACACCCATTACATACACCATTCCATCTACGTGTTTATTCAGGGCAAACTTGATGAAAGTTTGAGAAGTGAACTTGTAGGTTTTCATAAATAATATTCTACTATAGACTGTATCATTTCAATCACACAGTTGATGGAAAAGTACAGAGAGTAGAGAATCCTACTGTGTTTATGGTCTGTTAACTACAAAAATATATTTGAGCCACTAGAACAAAACACCACATTAAAGACCTTCAATTCAATAACCATTAATTAAGTCTTCACTATGTGCCAAGTACCGGACATTTTTTGTTGTTGTTGTTTTGCAGACCTGTGATTTCAATAGTATAGAAAACTCCCTGGCAAGAAAAATACCTTCTACCAATGCAGATGTTGACTTGGAGGCCAGAAGAGGCCTTTGGATGTAGTAATTAAGATATTGTCAGGAACCCTGGAGAGAGCTGTTTCAGTAGTGGAGTCAGAAGCCAAGCCAACAAGCACTTACTAAGTTCCCACTATGTGCCAGGTACTGAGAGTCAGGACATAGAGTGTCACGTTCAAGGGACAGCAAAGAAGTCAGGATCACTGGATCTCAGAAAAGATAGTAAAGAATAAGATGTGAGCAGACTGGGAAGGTAGGAAGGGGCTGGGTTACGAAGGGCTTTAAAAGTCAAACAGAGAATTTTATATTTGATCCTGGAGGAAATAGGGAACCACTGGAGTTGACTGAAGAAGGGGGTGATGTAGTTAGCCTTGCACACAAGGAAGGTCAATTTGACAGCTGAGTCAACATCTTTGATTCTCTGGACTTAACCACTAGGCCTTGGCTGCCTCCTGATTCATCTCCTCCAGGCCCCTTCTGCCACTGAGTTCTTCCCAAAGCTTTCATTTTAGGGAAGAGCCCCATATTAGATAACCTTTACCCTTCTGACTTAGTCACTATGACCCTGTCCAACCACCTCTTTTCCCCTCCACTCTATCCCCATTTTCCAGCTCCCTTTTTATGTGCTGTTTTCCCTTATTAGACAGAAGGCTTTTTGTTCATATTTTTATCTGCAGTGCTTAGCACAGAGCTTGGCACATAGAAGGTGTTTAATAAATGCTTATTTACAGACTGACTGGCTGACTGACTGACTTGAAGGATGGACTGTAGTGAGGACAGTCTTGAGACAGGGAGATCATCAAGCAGATTATGACAATAATCATGTGTGAGAGGATGGGAGTATATACCAGGATGGTGGCAGTGTCAGAGGAGAGAAGGGGACATATACAGAAGATGTTCTGAAGGTTGAAACAACAAGATTTGGCAACTGACAGGGTATGAGAGAAAGAATTTGAATATAAACATCTAGATTATGACCCTGGGTAATGGGGAAGATGGTAGTACCTTATGCAGAAATAGAGAAGTTAGGAAGAGGGGAGGATGTGGGGGAGAGAGATAATGAGTCAGTTTTGAAGATATTGAGTTTAAAATGTCTGCAAGACAACCAATATAAGATGTCTAATAGGCAGTTGGATATGAGAGTAGAGGTCAGGAGAGAGATTTGGGCCAGACTCGCAGGGGTGGAGAAATTGCAGCCTCGAGGTCACATGTGGTCCTGTAGGTCCTCAAGTGCAGCCCTTTGACTGAATCCAAACTTCATAGAACAAATCCCTTTAATAAAAGGATTTTTTCTGTAAAACTTGAACTCAGTCAACAGACTGTACCAAAGGACAAAGAAAGCCACATGTGGCCTCAAGGGCCCTGGTAGACAAATAGATGGGAGAATCATCTATTTCTTTTCAGATGATAGTCGGGTCCATGGGAGCTGATGAAGTCACTAAACAAACTAGTATCAAGGGAGAAGAGAAGACCCAGGGTGAAGAATTGGGGAATACTAGTGTTTAGGGGACGTGGCCTGAACGAAGACCTAACAAAGGAGACTGGAAAGGAGAAGTCAGACAGGGAGGAGGAAATCCAGAATAGAATAGTGTCATGAAAACCTAGAGTATAAAGGACAAGAGGATGATTGTTAGGGTCAAAGGCGGATCAGAAGAGAGGTCAGGAAGGATGAGGATTGAGAAAAGGCCATTTGATTTGGAAATTAAGAGATCATTAGTAACTTTGGAGAGAGTAGTTTTGGTTGAATGATGAGGTTGGAAGTCAGATTGTAGAGAGTTAAGAAAAGAGTGAAAGAAAAGGAAGTGGAGTGGAAATAGACTCCTAGTGCAGTTAGTCTCCTCGAAGAGTTTAGCCAGAGAAGGGAAGAGAGATATGAGAGAATAGTTAGCAGGGATGGATGGATTGAGTGAAGATTTTTTGATGATGGGGAAGACATGAGTATGTTTGTAGGTAGTAGGAAAGCAGTCTGTAGGTGGGAAGAAGTTGAAAAGAAGTTGAAGAGTGGGTTGATATAGGATGCATTCTGATGGAGATGAGATCACTTGTGCACACAGAGGGGTTTTCCTTGGCAAGGAGAAGGGCCACCTCTTCATGTGAGACAAGGATGAAGAAGAAAGTGCCAGAAGGCATTTGAGTGATATAAGGTAGAGAGCAGGGTAGAAGAGGGAGCTCTCTGCAAATGTCCTACATTTTTTTCAGTGAAATATGAGACCTGGTTCTTAGCTGAGAGAATATGGGGAGGGGGAGCCCTATGAGGTTTGAGGAGGAACGAAAAGGTTGGGAAAAGTCACTGAGGTGAGAGGGAGAGTGAATCCATTAGGGAAATGTAAAAACATGGCTTTGCTGCAATGAGTCGCCCAATTGAGATCATGTACCAATGTATGCAGTCAACGCAGTTTAGTGATTTTCCCTAGCTTCTTTCAGCAGCATGTGAGTAGGAGTGAAAGAAACAGATGGTGGGAGGCTGAGGCTTGACAGGACAATACAGATTATAAGATTTGAATGAATGGAGACAGTGAGTGTACATGACTATTCAGGTTTGGTTATGGGAGAGAGCAGAAATGTAGGACGATAACTTGAGGGGATGGCAGGGTCAAATGAAGAATTTTTACATGTGTGGAGACTTAGGAAGAACAATGATAATCTGGGTCCCCTACTGGGGAGGGGCCAGTAGATAAAGATTAAAGATCAGAGAAAGAGTACAATCAAAGGGACATCTTCCCAAAGGAGACAGGAAGGGTACAAGTGAATGGGTTTGTCAAGGAAAACGATCACCTTTTCCTCCAAGACTAGAGCAAAGGAATAGAAAAGGGGGAATGGTATTGGGGGAATTTGAGGTGTAGAATTAGGGAGAAGGGGAAGTTCATAACAGAGCATCTAAATTTTGATAGTAAAGTATGAGGCAAAGTTCTCTGTTGAGAGGGAGGGAAGAAAGGGTCATATAGCTAGATTAAGGAGAGGAGAGGTGACCAGGAACAGATGTTTTGAGAAGTACTTTAGGGAATCATTTAGAGAAGAGTAATGGAATCGCCATGCAGCAGTGAGGACCAAATTAAGACCTGATCATATATATATTTCTAGCAAATTAATCTCCAATAATGGATCTTCTATGTATATATTGAAAGAATAAAAGAGTCTATACAAGCAGATATAACTTTGTTTGATGAACCTCTCATTCTTAATATAAATCAGGGAAACGTATGTTCATTTATAGGTTGTTATCATGATAATGGAGAATGTCCAATGCAGAAAACAAAAGGAAGAAGGGTTCCATATAGGTGTCAAGTCTTCCAAATGTTCGGATAAATTGTGCTGATTGTATCAAGACCTGTAATATTGCAGAGGCTCCAAAATGAGATCCATAATTACTTAAAAGAATTTGGCCTAATTATCCTGCCTCTGACACTTACTACTTGAATGATCATAGGCAAGTCCTTTAATGTCTCTGTATCTCAGTTTCCTCATCTGTAAAATGACGGCTTCTGAGTTCCCTTTTAGCTCTATGTCTTTGGCCCTAGGATCCACACAGGAATAGTTAGGTACCAAGGGGTATAGTGAAAAGGGCATTGGGTCTGGAGTCAAGACGACCTGAATTCAAATCCTTAGACACTTACTAGCTGTGTGACCCTGAGCAAGTCAGGGTCTTTTTTTTTTTCTTCTCCCAGAGAGATATACCTTATATCAAAGAATAAAAAAGAGGGGAAAAAACAGTTTATCAAAACTAACACATTAACTAAGTGTGACACATAGTGTCACATCAACCAAGTCTGAGACAGACAGTATGAGACATTCAATAAACAGTAAACATCCAGTAATAGACATTCAATAGTTCCCGGCTTCTGCAAGGAAGAGAGGGAGGCACCTTCTCATCTCTCCTCCTTGAGGCCAAGTGTGGTCAGAATTTTATAGCATGTGGTTTTGCTTCTGTTATTTCCAGTTATACTGTTGCAGTCCATGTCTATATTGCTTTCCCAGTTTCATTTGCCTCAGTTTGCTTCAGTTCATATAAACCTTCCCATGCTTCTCCATGTTCTTCATATTAATCCCTTCTTACACTGATGTATGATGATTTTTTCCCTTCCACCCAGGGCATTAATTTTTCTTCTTGATCTCACTTTCCTACAGTGAATTGTCTGGAAAGGACTTTCATGCTGGAGAAATAGTTGTTTCTTAATGTTTTCCTTGAAACTTAAAAGGAAACCCACACTTCACCCTCAGTACTCTGAAGGTATTGCTCAGAGCTCTGAGGTGTTTTCATGCTATTCTCTTTTATGTTAGTTTGGTCATTGTGCTAGTTCTTCTCCAGTTCAGAAGATTTTCCCTGGAATTCTCGCTTCCTGCCTTTTTGTCTGATTGTTATATGTTGCTATCAGCCCCAGAGATTGACCCTGACTCTCAATTGTCACAGCTGAATGTTACTTCCACTCCAGGTTTGCTGCATACACCATCTTCTGTCAAGGCCCTGCCAGCCCTAACCTGACAAAGCTCCCAGTCCTCATTCTTAGGCTGGGTTAAGAAAACTAGTTAGGTATCTGTCCTGCTGTACTCTGCATTTGTAAAGACACACCCAGAATGGTTTATTAAATTCTGGCCATCATATTTTACGTAGAGTATTAATAATAATAATAGCTAGCATACTTAAGGTTTGCAAAGCATATGTAAATTTTTCATGTTCATTTTTTAAAAATTTTGAGTTCCAAATTTTCTCCCTACCTCCCTCACTTCCCCTCTTCCCAAGACAGTTAGCAATTTGATACATGTTATATATTTGCAATCATGTAAAATATCAATAAACATTTCTGTGTACCTACTATTGTGCCAGGATCCATGCTAAGTGCAGGCTATTTGTCAGGAATGTTGTAGAAAGGATTCTTGTTCAGGGAACAGTTGCACTAGATGAACTCTGAGGTGCTTTCTAACTTGGAGATTCTATGAGTCTTCCAAGGCAAATTCTGGCTCCCTTCCATCCTCCTCAATCCCATCTTTCACCTCCACCTCAAAGAAGGGGGCACTGACGCATTTAATTAAACATAATGACACTCAGGAAAGTCCACCCTTTACCAAATAATGATAGACTCGGTTTCCCGGCCTACAGTCTCACAGGGCTGGGCAGATGTTCATTAACTCTACACCTGGGTGAAACAGGCTTCCTGCATAGGTGGAAATACTAAGGATGAGGTGGACCTCTCCCAAGGTCCCTGCACCACAAGACAAAAGCTCAGCTTTGGATATACGACTAGCCCTTATTTCAATAGAATAGGAGAACTAGAAGGAGCCTTAGAACATGGAAGGGACCCCAGAGATCTTGTGGTACAAACCCCTCTTTCTTTTGTAGAAGGTAACTAGAGTTCCACATTGGAGAAGTGGCTTATTCAAGGGAAGCTCCCACTTCACAACCTTCTTTCCTACTTGGGAGCCGGTATATTCCACCTTCCTTGGGGATTTCCTGGAGAAAATGTGAATAATAATACTCATCCTACCTACCTCACAAGGGTGTTATAAAGAAAAGCATTTCATAAGCTGTGTGGGTCCATAGGAATGGGAGCAAACCTTATTGCCTCTAAGGGCTGGGCCTTAAGCTCAGCTGCTGCACAATTGAATTTTCCACTGTACTGTATGAGCCCTCTGAATCCTGTTCAGATAAGGCTCCCCACTGGGCTCTATGTGTGCCCTGTTCATTCTTGCCTCCTGGTCTTTTCTAAGGCCTTTCCTACTACACAGCAGGTCCACCCCCATCATGCTGCATGGCAGGAAAGCCTTGTTCATTCATTGATTGTCAGCAGGTGTCCACTTTCCCCCATTTGGGGAATAGGCCTCAGAGAAGCTGATCTAGCCTTTCCCCTGGGCCTTGCCTGCCCCTGTCGACTAGGACAGATACCTGGTATTGAGTGTGTGTGTGTGTGTGTGTGTGTGTGTGTGTGTGTGTGTGTGTTCTTTTTTTTGGACTTGAGCTAAGATTTTATTGGTGTAGGGAACTTCCATGTGGAAACTCTTTCTACAAATATAGATCTATAATTCCTCCATAAGTTATAGTCTTTTTTATAATTAATTTATTTATTTTCAGTTTTCAACATTCACTTGCATAAGATTTTGAGTTTTAAATTTTCTCCCACTCCCACTCCCCCACCCCAAGACAGTGTGTAATCTGATATAGGTTCTACTTATGCATTCATATCAAGCACATTTTCCCATTAATCATGATGTAAAGAACAATCAGAACTAATGGGAGGAACCACAAGAATGAAGCAATAAAACAAAACAACAAAGGAAAAGGAGAGCAAATAGTATGCTTCCATCTGCATTCAGACTGCATAGTTCTTTCTCTGGATGTAGATAACAATTTCCATCATGAGTCTTTTGGAGTTGTCTTAGATTCTTGCAGCCAAGCCTATCAAAGTCAGTTATCACACAAAGTGACTGTTACCGTGTACAATGTTCTCCTGGTTCTACTCATTTTACTCTGAATCAGTTCATGTAAGTCTTTCCAGGTTTTTTTTTAAAACCTGCCTGCTCATCATTTCTTATAGCACAGTAGTATTCCATTACATTCATATACCACAAGTTGTTCAGCCTAAATTATATTCTTAAAGAGATAATTGGAGGTACTGAGAGGTTAAGTGATGTCCAGAGTCACATAGCTAGTATGTGTACAGGACTTGAACCCAGGTGTTCCTGACTCCAAGGCTGGCCCTTTATCTATTATGCCACAGTGCTTCTTTTTGGGGAATCAGTGATAGATAGATAGATAGATAGATAGATAGATAGATAGATAGATAGATAGATAAATAGATAGATAGATAGATAGATAGATGGATACATACATATATACATATGTATATACATATATAGTTGATAGGAGGACAGGCAGGCAGACAGGCAGAGAGGTAGACATACAGTCAGTCAGGCAGACAGGCAGACAGGGAGGGAGGAAGATAGGCAGACAGGGAGGCAGACTCATATATAGAAGGCAGAACATATATAATTCTTCAATACTTTAAGGAGCTGTGATTTTCTCACATTCCTTCCACTCACGCAAATCCACAGCTCATTTAAGACTTAGTAGCTTATTTTAGGATTCCTATGTTGAAGAATTCCATCAATTTGTGGCCACTCTGTAGTGATGAGCTTCTCTGAGCTTAGAACGGTTCATCATCAGTCAACAGACAGTTGGCCAGTAGGGCCAGCATCACAAGGCTTGTACTTGAAGCCATCCCAGCTGATCAGGACCTGGCCAAACTCCTGCTCTGGAGGAGATGTCAGGACTGCCTCCAGGCCATAATGAGACATAAGAGAAGGCAGTCAGCACAGGACACAATTATAACACACACCCTCCCCTGAAGTCCTTTTTCTAATCTCTTGTTGTGGCCTCAGGGTGATCCTGGATTCTCAAATACCCAGCCTCATGTACAAGTGCTGGCAGGTCCTATATGCCAGAGTTGGAAAGGTTTCAGGTGTGGGCCTGAAATCTGAGTTTTGTGTCCTCCATCCATCAGGGAACCAACTTGAACCTGGAAATCTTCATCACTAGAAGGTTGGCCACAAGGAGATTATTCTTTCCAGTCATAACTCAAGGAAGCCATCTACTTGGGTATAAAGGTAAAATGTCCTGCATGGTTGGAAAGAGTTATCAAATCCAAGATCCTTGAAATATGTATATATGTAGACTATATGTGCATGTGTGTACATCTATGTGTGCTGGATGTATATTATAATAGTCATGATTGTGATGACAACTCCAAGTTATATAGTACTTTAAGCAAAGCTCTTCCCTTCCCCCCCCCACAGTATCCTATGAGACAGCTAATGCTGGTGTTAATTTCCATTTTATAGATGAGAAAACTGAGGCTCGGAGAAGTTAAGTGACTTTCCTATGTCCCATAGTTAGTAAATGTTGGAGGCAGTATTTGAACCTAGGTCTTCTACCTCTGAGGCCTATAATCTTTATACTAGGATATAGAACCTCTCCCTGCATATGTGTTTATGTACCTAGGTACATGTATGTATGTATAGGATCACAGGATGTCAGGTCCAGAAAAGGACCTTAGAGACCATCTAGTCCAACCCTAGACTCCCTAATTTTATAGAGGAAGAAACTGAGGCTTAGAGAGATTAAATTGCTTTGTTCCCAATCCCATGGATAGCAGATCTGGGATTCCAACTCAAGTTTTCTGGTGGCAACTCTAGGCCTCTTTGCACTCTAACACATTGCCTTCACAACTTAGTGGGCTGGCATACTGGAGCCCCAGAGAACAAAGTCGAAGCAGAAAGGCTCATAGATGTATATATGTGGGTGGATTATGTATGTATCTACATGTATTTATGAGTACAATGTGCTTATGTCCCTTTATACACATGCAAGTACATATGAGCATACAGTACACGTGTATACTTTTGCATTTATATACATATTGTTTTGTGTCTTATAAATATTATGTATACAGCTATAGACAAATGTGTGTATTTATATGTGTGTGTGTTCATTCAACAACTACTCATTCAATGAGCCCTTATTAATTACCTATTATTTTAAGAGCACCATATTGGAGTCTGAGGGATATGTGTGTTTATGCTTAGGTCTTTGTGACCATGTGTATTATGTACGTGTGTACATATGAGAGGCAACATGGTATAATGGAAAGGTCATTGGACCTGTAGTATGGAAATGATTTCACATAACCTGTATGACCCTGGACAAGTAATTTATTAGTAGTAATAATAATAAGAATCACTAGCATTTATATAATACTTTAAGATTTGCAAAAAGCTTTAAATATTGTTATCGTTTGGTCCATATAACAACCTTTTGAAGTAGTTGCTATTGTTATCCTTATTCTACAGATGAGGCAACTGAGGCTGAGAGAGGCTAAGTGATTTTGTGGGCATTACAAAGCAAGTAAGAGCCTGAGGTAGGACTGAAACTCATATCTTTTTTACTCCAAGTCAATAAATCAAGTAACCAACAAGCATTTATTAATTACTTGTTATGTGCCAGTCACAGTGCTAAATGCTTGGGGTGCAAAGAAAAGCAAAAACAGTCCCTGACCTTGAGGAGCTTTTATTCTAAGTGGAGAGTAGGGGAGGAGAGAATATATATAAATTAGAACATACAAGATATAATGGGAGAGTATGTATAGAATAATTTTACATATATATATTTGTATCTAATGGTAGCCATCTCTAGGGTGGGGGGGAGAAGAAAAAAAGAAATGTATGGGATAATTTTGTTGTATATTTGAAAAGAATAACAAATTGTGCACAGTCAATTTGCAGTTTCATGTGCAATCATCTTTTTTATTGTACTATGTTATGGAAATATTTATTTTATTCCACAAATTAAAAATAAAATAAAATGAAAACACATAATGGGGGACTGGCCAACGAGAATCTAGCTAGCATTTATATAGAGCTTTAAGGTTTGCAAAGCTCTTGATACATCTTATCTCATTTGATCTCATCAAAGAGACCTACCTGAGAGGTAGGTATTATTATTATTTCCATTTTATAGATGAGGGAACTGAGGTTTTGAGGGGTCATGTGACTTGCCTAGGGTCACACAACTAGTAAGTGTCTAAGGCATAATCTGAACTCAGGTCTTCCTGACTCCAGGTTTAGCACTCTATCGACTATACCACACTAAATCACGCTCTGCTCGATGCCATCCCATGATCAGCTTCAGAACATGTACAGTACTCTATGACTATCTCCTATCCACTTACTTGGTGGTAACCTTTTTTCCCTCTGACTGTATCGAGTGAGGAGGATGAATTGTTGTGAACCTCTGAGTGGGGGAGGGGCTGAGGGCCACACTCCAAAAGAATGTCGCCCTGTTCTTGCTTCCGTTGCTGAGGCATCTAGTCTTTCCTGCTCTTAGATGAAGGGGTACTAGACGTGGAATGAACCAGTCAGTGACCTTGTGAGCTTTAAAAGGTCAGGAGAGCCACCCAGGGTCCAGAAACCAGAGTCCTTACCAGGGACTTGAGTAGAGTCCTTACCTTGCCAGAGTTTTCTAGCAGCTGAGCCTGGTGAGGCACCAGGGCAGCCCCCAGGGGGGAATGACCTGCCCGACTCAGAATAGCAGTGAATGGACCTAGTATGCCCAAATGGCATTTTCTGCAAGCAACTGTGCTTTGTCTATTGTCTATGCCATATTTGGAAGCAAATTTGGTAGGTCAAGTGCCTTGTAGCAACTGCTTTCTATTTGAGCTCACTTTCCCAAGGGACAAAGTATAATGGGAAGAGTACATCCCTGATACTGGGGGGAAATGCTTTGTAATTATATCTTCTTGGCAAATATCCCTTTATAAAAGTTAATTGATGTTAATTGGTTATATGATATTGGGGTGCTAATTCATGGGTCAATCAATGATTTAGGTCCCTTCCAGTTCTATCAGTTGATTATAAATCAAACTCTAATTGACAATTGATATTGCAGAGGACAATCTAGAATGAGGGGTCCAGGTGATAGACTTAGAAAGACACATCTAACCCCTTAGGACTACCCCTAGAAACCTGAGGGGGGAGATGTGCTAGCTGTAAGTGGGAGTCAGGCAAAGGTCTCCCAGTGCTTATCTAGGCTACAAAGAGAAATAAAAAGTAGATGGAGAGTAACTTTAGAGAAGGTCAATGTCATGGTTTCCAGAGCTGGACACAATCCTTCAGATCACAGAATCACAGAACCTGACATTTGGAAGGAGATTCAGGGGTCTTCTAGCCCAATTTCTACCCATTGTGGCACATTCAGTATATAGTCACCCAGCCTTGGCTGGAAGACCTCCAAGAAAGGGAAGCTCACTCCCTCTGGAGGCCGAGGGGTAGTCTGGCCAAGGCAAAGTACAGGGGGACTTGTGTCCTTCATTAAAATGCTTTTGTTAATGCAGCCTAAAGTCCTAGGTCTAGGATTTAGGACCAGAAAAGACCTTAGAGATCATGTAGTCCAACCCCTTCATGCTATAGATGAGGAAACTAAGACTAGAGGTGACATAGCAGTGACGGGGACCAGGAGAGGCCTGCAGTGCTCTTTCCATACCTCCTAGCTAAATGAATCTGTTTCCTCATCTGTGAAATGAAGAGCATAACCCTCACCTGACCTATCACCCAGGGTTGTGAGAAAGGCAGCTTATGAATCTTCAGATGCTATAGAAGTGTAAGTTATTCCTATGTGGTTATACTTCTGTAGCCATGAAGGTGTACGTGTGTGTGTGTGTGTGTGTGTGTGTGTATCTGTGAGCTCCCTCACAACTTGTTACCACTGCCTTGGGGTTGTCCCAATTGCTGGTATCAAGGAGGAAGCTGAGGCCTGGAACTCCCTGCCCAATCTGGATGCCTGGGTGGCTATACAGCCCCAGGACAGAGGAAGGATTGGGGTGGGGTGGAGAGGGCGTGGGAAAGCAGGTCTGGCAGCCTGGTGGAGGAACAGGCAGGCAGCCAAGGAGAGATCAGGCACAACACCACAATAGTCACCCCTGGCCTGGTTCAGGGCAGCTTGCTCATAGCTAGCAAAGCCCAACAAACATTCCCTTCTGCCTTCAGGAACTTTGAGCTCCTTTGCTTCCCTTCCCCCTCCCCACTATCACTCATAGGGTTTACTCTCTCCCTTCAGTACCACCCTGTCAGGTTCTGGGGCCCAGGCCCGGGCAATATATTGCCTGGGCAGGGTTGGCTCCTTCCCAACAGTCTCTACGAGTTTCAAAAGGAGAGTGCCCCAGGAAGGGAGTAGGAATGATGGGAGTAGAGTGGGAGTAGCGTAGAGAGAGGAGGGGCCGCCTAGCTAATGTGGTGTGGTATGGTGAAAAGAACACTGGGTCTGTGGTCAGAGGACCTAGGATAGAATCCAGGCTTTGCTCTTTATATCCTGAGTTACCTTTTAGCCTGTCCTTCTCAGCTTGGCACAGCAGAAAGAACACTGGCTGGCCGACACTCTGTGCCAGTCCCAGCTGCTCCCTACTGACCTCATGATCTTGGGCAAGTTTCCTCTATAAAAGGAGATGACCTCTAAGGTCACTTCCAGATCTATAAATCGATTATGTGGCCTCTAGCCTTAGTTCCCTCATTTACAACACAGAGGGGTTGTACTAAATGATTTCTAAGGTCTTTTCTGGTCCTAAATCCTAGGACTTTAGGCTGCATTAACAAAAGCATATTAATGGAGGACACAAGTCCCACTGTACTTTGCCTTGGTCAGACCACCCCTTGGCCTCCAGAGAGAGTGAGCTCCCTTTTCTTGGAGGTCTTCATGCCAAGGCTGGGTGATTATATATTGAATGTTACAATGAGTATCTTTTTTGGGTAGAAATTGAACTAGAAGACCCGAGTCTCCTTCTAGCTCAGGTTCTGTGATTCTGTGATCTGGAGGATTGTGTCCAGCTCTAGAAACCATGACATTGACAAGCTTTGTGTCATCTGGAGGACAACTGGGTTGGTGAGGAGAGCAGAGAGCATGCTACCCAAAGATATATTGGAGAAACTGAGACACTTAGTCTGCCAAAGAGAAGACTAGAGCATGAGGGACATCATTCCCTTCAGCTAGATGAACAGCTATGATGGGGAAGAGGGTTTAGACTTGTTTTACCTAGTCCCAGAGGGCAGGACCAGAAGCTCCAATATTGCCATGGATCAGTGATCTCATTGATATGAGTAAGTCCTTTAGGGAGGCAGATGGCAGTCCATCTGGACCTGCCCATCCTGGGCAGTCCTGGTTGATGTATTCCCGTAAATTAACTGAGGGGCTCCACACTATGAGCTGAAGATTTTCCTCTTATTCTCCTGACATCGAAAGTTTACCATTGGAACATGAGTATTGTCCATTGGTTGCCTCCCCTTCCCACTACATAATCAACCACCTCTTTTTCTGACAGCACATCTGATATCACTTCTCCTGGGGACTTCCTCATTTATAATATGTTTCAGGCTATTCACACTCACTATGCACATCTTCACTGATCTCTGGGTGGTCCTCAACTTCACTTCTCCAGGGATAATGTTATTTCATGGTTAGCAGCCATATACTGGAAGAACGTTGGGTTGGGGTGAGGGCTTGAGACTAGGTCTCCCTATCTTGCCCAGGCAGGATGTGCAGTGACCACTTATGGACCCATGCTGATTGGCATGGAAGCTTATGACCTACTCCATTTACAACTTGGGTCAGTTCACCCTTGCTTGGGCTGCCCTTATTCCGAGGAGCTCAACATAATGCAGCCAGACCTACAGTAGACATCCAATTGGCTTTAGATCTACTTAAGCTCAGAACTCTCAAACACAAAAAATTCATTAGCCCCAGCTTCTCCCAGTAGAAGAGATCACAGGCTTGTGCCACCATGCCTGGCAGAATGGTGGTTTTAAAAGATGGCTCTTTGTTTTAGGCAGAAGGTTGGGGTTATTAAAAGTACTTCACAGTTTCCCAGCTGCAGTGCAATCCACTGTCTAACCCCCTGCTCAAATCTGAGCCCCATTCATAATGTGTCTTAGATATGTATGCTGATGGACATGTTTTATAGGTTGTCTGTCTCACCACATATGACTAGGTATATGACTGTGCAGACTCTGGACAATAGGCTTTCTTCATTAATTTGGTTTTTCCTGTGGAGATAGTTAATACATCTAGCTCAAACTCTTTTGAGTGAATATGAACCTTTTTTAGGAAGTTCTGCCATGTTCCAGAAATGGATGCAGTCAGCACAATGTCATCTGCCCACAGGAGCATCCGAAAGAAGACTCTGTCTATCCCTCTGGCCTCTATCTTCCTTCTTCCATTTGGATTCTGCGCTGAACATCCTCTGTTCATCCATCAAGTGCAGGCCCCAAGGACCTAGAGGGCTACATGTGACCTTGAGGCCACAGGTTCCTCCCCTCTGGTCTGAACTGTTAAGAACCCATTCCTTGTATTGATCTGGATTCTGCTTTCCATGTATGAGGAGAACAACTCAGATTCCTTTTTCATATAGCAGCTCTTTACGTATTTGGAGACAGCAACCATCTCACCCCCAAACCTGCTCTTCTCCAAAGTAAACACCAGCTGTTCCTTCAATTTATCTTTGCATGACATGGTTTTCAGTCCCTTCGAGGCGGTTGGTCACTCTCACCTGGATACGCATCTGCTTGTCATATAAACTCAGACTAGATTATAAACTGGCTTCTCCATTAATTGCTATCAGTGAAGTTTGGGCTGCATGCTCTCATCTATCGAGCACGGTTTTATGAAACTCACCACAAGGGTTTCATTTCCTTTCTCAGAATGGAAGGGGGTTTCTCATCAGCAGATGAGAGGCCCCTCTGTTGTTCAGGGCCTGAATTTCAGCATGTTGTAATAGCAAGGACAGAGAGCTTGAAGTCAGAAGATTTTAAGTTTGATGCTGCATAATGATAATAAACAAGCCTGTTATGACAAATTGATAAGAAAATGCATGTCCATTCTGTCTTTGCAGAGATGGAGGTCTATGAGTGTAGAATACTGCATGTATTGTTGGATGGTTGACGTGTTGCTTAATTTTGATGAACGGCTTTCTTTCTTTTTTATTATTTGGTACGAGGAATGCGAGCAACTAGGTGATGCAATGGATAGTGCAACAGGCCTGGAGTCAGGAAGACCTGAGTTCAAATGTAGCCTCAGACACTTACTAGCAGTGTGACACAAAGCAAGTGACTTAACCCTGTCTGCCTCAGTTTCCTGATCTGTGATATGAACTGGAGAAGAATTGGCAGATCACTCCAGTAACTCTGCCAAGAAAACCCCAAATGGGGCCATGGAGAGTAGGACACGACTGAAATGACTGAACCACAAAAACAACAAGGAATAGATAGAAGAGGAAAGGCATATATATTTGGAAATGAAGGTGGTATAGAAGCAAAAGATATCAATAATTTTTTTTTCAAAAAGAAATAGGTAGATGCCAGTCCCGGTTCTGATATTTATTGGCTGTGGGACTTTAGGCAAGCTACTGAGCCTCAATTTCCTGATCTACATAATGGGTATAAAACTTCTTTACGCTACTTACCTCTCAGGGTTGATGCAAGGAAAGTACTTTGTAACCTGTAACTGTTAGAAATAATGGCTGTTATTCTCATTATGATGATAATAATAAGAATAATAGCTACCATTTATATACCACTTTAACATTTGCAAAGTGCTTTACAAATATTATCCCATTTACAACAACCCTGGGAGATAGGTGCTATTACTATCCCCATTCTACAGATGAGAAGACTGAGGCAGACAGTAGCTTAATGACTTGCCCACGATCACACAGCTAGGAAGTGTCTGAGCCTAGATTGAACTCCAGTTTTCCTGACTATATTTCCAGCCCTCTATCCACTAAGCTGTCCATCATTAGTTAATAGCAGTAGAAGGCACCTAGTGGTTAAAGGGCTGTCCCAGGGTCAAACAACCAGACTCAGAAGGTTAAAAAGAGAAGTTCCCTTTTATGGACCTTGACTCCTGCAGCTCAGGGCAGCTGTCTCTCTGGAAGTGGAGAAAGGGGCTTTGGTGCTGTGTAGGGGAGATGAGATTCACATTTTAGTCTAAGTGCAAAATCTCTCCTGGGGAAAATAGTCAAGCTAGCAACTCGGCCACCACACAGTAGTGTGGCAGCTTCCTTAGGCACGTCACTTCCCCTCTGCTGGCCTCCAGTTTCCTCCCCGTTTATAACCAAGGGTTTGAACTATATGCTCTCTCATGTTCCTTTCAGTCCTGATATTTTCTGTCCTAATAATCTGTGTCTTAAATCTCCTTCCAATCCTAACATCTTGTATGCTAACAGTTCAGTTTTTAAGGATCTCACACAGCATTTTATGCCCTTTGGATGCATTTATCACATCATGTTGTTCCTTGGATTTACCTGCATTTGTATCTCACCTGCCTTCTGTACTCAGCACCACTGAATTCAGGGAATGTGTCTTAACTAAACTTTGTCATCTCTCTTGGTGCCTAGTACAGTCATCTGCTTCCAGTGAGGCTTAATAAATGTTCTCTCTGTTAGTGAGGTTTCTTCCAACCTCAATTCTGTTCAACACATTTTTTAAATACTTACCATGTGCTATCCTAGGTGCTGGTGATACAAAGACAAAAAATATGGAACGGGCCTTGATTTCAGGAAGGTTACATTCTATCAGTCTATGTTCTAAAATGCCTCCTGGCTCTAATATTCTATTGTCTATGCTCCAATATTTTACATTTTAAGGTCCCTTCCAATTCTATCATTTTACATTCTAAGGTCCCTTACAGTTACGTGGTGCAGTGGATAGCAGGACCTGGAGTTAGGAAGCCAGGAGTTTGTATCCTGACTTACACATTCTCTAACTATGTGACCCTAGGCAAGTCATTTGATTTCTCTGTGCCTCAATTTCCTCATCTATAAAATGAGGATAATAATAGCATCTACCTTATGGGTTTGTTGTGAGGATCAAATGAGTTGGCTTATTTAAAGTGCTCTGCAAACCTTAAAGTGCTATGTAAATGCTGGCTATTATTTTTAGTTATTATTCTAATATCCTAAGTTCTAAGGTCCTTTCCAGCCCTAACATTCAATGATCTATAGTCATTTAAATTTGAAAACTCACTCTGGCACTGCTGCTATTATTAATATCCAACCTGATTATTATTTTGGCCTGAATAATAGGGAGGTTTTGTGGTGCAGTAGAAAGAATGCTGTATTTGGAGTCATAAGCTCTGTGTTAAAATCATGGCTCCCCCATTTAATAACTTTATGTTGTTGTTGTTATTGCTGTTGAGTCATTTAATTGTGTCCGACTCTATGTGATCCAATGGACAAAATCCATGGGGTTTTCTTGGCAAAGACACTAGAGGTTTGTCATTTCCTTCTCCAGTGTGTCCCCATTTTACAAATGAGGAACTGAATCAAATAGGGGTTCAATGACTTGCCCAAGGTGACAGAGCTAGCAACCAGTGAGGCCAGATTTGAATTCAGATCTTCCTGACTCCAGACCTAGTGCTCTATCCATTGTACTACCTAGTTACATGACTAGGTCTGTAACTGTATGGCTATGGGGAAATTACTTAACCTTTCTGAACCTTAAGGTTCCAGGCTAAAGTCAATGATTATACCACTATCTATAAACTATCTCCTCTACAGAGCTCATCTTGTTGTTATTAAGAATAACAACAATAATTCGCATTTCCTTCTCTGTAAAATGTGGTTAATACTATTTGCACAACCTACCTCACAGGGTTGTAACAAGGAAAGTGCTTTGTAAACCTTATAGGATGTGTTTTATCATCATCATCAATCATGGTCAATAATGAGCTGAACCTTTAGAGGAAAAGGTTTGTGGATAGTAAATTAGTCTTTCATTGACCTAAGCCCCTGTGCCTGGAACTACCCTGTCAACATCATGAAACTTTGCAGAGCAGCTAGTTGGTATAGTGGGTAGGAGTCAGGATGATCTGAGTTCAAATCTGGCCTTGAATACTCATTAGCTGTGCAACCCTGTGCAAGTCACTTAACCTCTGTTTGCCTCAGTTTCTTCATCTGTAAAATGGGTATAATAATAGCACCTACCTCCCAGGGTTGTTATGAGGATCAAATGTGATAATAATTATTAAAAAAAAAAAAGGTTAGCACAGTGCCTGGCACACAGTAAGTACTACACAAAGATTAGCTATTATTCTCATTAGAAAGTCTGAGATGCTGGACTGTGGAGCCCTTGGAGAAAAATATTAATGCTAGTTCATAACTCATAGTTCGGAGAGGAGAGGAGAAAGGAAAGGGTTTCAGGTTGCCTCATATTGCCTAAAGTAGAACTGATCTGATGCAGCGATACCTCATGAAGGGAGGAGAAAGCTTGCGCTGGACTCTGCCACTAAAAGAGAGCTAATTTCCGGAATCTTTCTTCTCCAGTGCAAACCACAGTATTTCAGAAAAAGATGTTACTTATTTTAGAAGCTGCCTCCCCTCCCTCCACCTCCATCACCACATCATTTGCACCTCAGTACCCTTTTAGGAAACATCTGATCTGTTGCCTCCTGAGCAGAAAACTCGGGGAAACAGCAATACTGCCCTCTGTTCCTCCAAGTTCCCGTTCCTCCCCCCTCTACATTCTCATTGTCCACATCTCCTAGCCCCAAGTCCCCTTACTCATCTCTTCCTTCCTTCTCCTTCATCCCCTTCCTGTCCTAGCCCACTGCTCCACGAGGGGGAGGGGGATGTGGGGTGGATCCCTTTAGTCATTATGGGGTTTGAGGACCAGCATGGGAGGAGGAGAATTCAGAAAGAATCCTAGGACATCTGGTAGAGCTGGTGTTGCAACAAGCAAGGGGCTTTTGGAGACGATTATGGGTTTAAAAATGCTCACTGAAGAGATCATCCAGCAGCCTCACCTGGATCCATGGTCTGAGCAGAGGTGGGAGAGTTCCAGAGAAGCCTCATGAGTCCTGGACCAAATGACTCCGGAAGAGAACAGTACTGGTGGTAGTTAAGGGGGAGTCCTATATTTGTGCCTTTTGGTGTAACGCCAGCACTCAGCACAATACCTGGCACTTAGTAAGTGCTTAATAAATACTTGTTGACTAACTGACCAGGAAAAATAGACTAAGATAAAGCCTTCCATGTTTTCCTCCTCATTTCCCCCCAAATCATTTTCACATAGGATCATAGAATATTCAATCTAGAAGAAACCTTAAAACACAAAATGTTAGAGCTAAAGGGGACCTTAGAACATGGTATTTCAGAACACAGAACAGAATATCAGAGCTTGAAGAATTTTAGAACACAAGATGTTGTACTCCAAAATTTTATAACATAAATATTGAAACTGAAATATACTTCAGAAGACAGGGCTTAGGGACTGTTCTTGATGTAGGGAAATTGCCCCAATTTATAGTCTCAGTTGCTTAGAACCCTGAGAAGTGACTTGGCCTGGGCCACACGGCCAGTATGTGTCAGGGAGGGGGACACATCTTCCTGGCTTCAAGGCTGGCTTTCTTCTATACCACATGAACACAATGTCAAAGCTGGAATGTAAGAGCTGAAAGAGACCTAAGAAGCTAGAAGAGACCTTAGAACACAGAATGCTGGAACATAGTATATTAGAGCTACAAAAGACCTTACTTTCACTGGGCCTGGCCATTTTATAGAGGAGGAAACAGAGGCCCAGAGAGGGGAATAGCAGATATTTAAGTATAGATCTTAAACTGGGACTGAAGTCTCTTGTTTCTCCAATAAGAGGCATCTTAGTGGGGTGGAAAGAGTCAGAATGACTTTCCTGTTCCTACCAACCACTAGAACCCTCCCTCCCTAAATACTTGTATTTAACTTATCATCATTCAGTTGTTCAGACGTGTCTGACTCTTCGTGACCCCATTTGGGGTTTTCTTGGCAGAGATACTGGAGTGATTTGCCATTTCCTTCTCTAGCTCATTTTACAGATGAGGAAACTGAGGCATACAGGGTTAAGTGACTTGCCCAAGGTCACACAGCTAGTAAATATCTGTGACTGGATTTGAACTCATGAAAATGAGTCTTCTTGATTCCAGGTCCTGTGTTTTCTTATTCACTGCACCACCTAGCTTATTATTCTGCATATACCCATGTTGTCTCCCTGCTCCCCCTGTCTCCAGCCCTCATATTGTACGAGCTCCTTGACAATAGGACTTGTTTAATTTCTGTATTGGAACCCCCTTGCCTGGTACAGTGCCTGGCACATAATGGTACGTAATAAATGCTTGTTGAAAGCATGGCCCCACTACTCCCTTGCAGGGGTAGAAGGTGGATGGGTGTGGAAAACTGCATATATTTTCAGACTTTTCCCATTATATTGATCAGTTTTGCTGATCTTTTTTCTCTTCCTTTTTCTCTTTAAAAAAATATTCTTTGAGGGCAGCTGGGTGGCACAGTGGATAGAGCACCGACCCCGGAGTCAGGAGGACCTGAGTTCAAGTCCAGCCTCAGACACTTATTAGCTATGTGACTCTGGGCAAGTCACTTAAACCTGATTGCCTCCAAAAAAAAATTCTTTGTTACATGGAATGGCTCCTTGCAAGTGAGAGGGAGTGGGACACTAGGAGAAATTTAGGATAGGTAAAAACAAAATATCAATAAAAATGCATTAAAAATACTTGCTGATTGAGTTTGAGTCTGAAGTCCTGGGTTCGAGTCCTAGATCTGCCCCTCTGTGGGACAGATGCTCCATGGGAAAGTTACTTCCACTCCCTTAGTTTTGGTTTCCTCATTTATAAAATGAATATAACACTATTTCATGAGACTATTGAGAAGAAATTACTTTGTATGCTATAAAACACTATAGAAATGGAAGATGCCATGACATGATGGCATCGTGTCTTAGCATGTGTGACATGAGCAGGCAAGTACACATGTGCATTGGCGCACGCATGTGTACATGCACATACATAGAGAAACCAGGGACCAGCCAGAATTTTTTGCTAACGAAAACCCTCTATTAAAAATGTAGGATGCGTCGGCAAAATAATTAAAGAGGAGAGAAGACAGCAGGCCTCTTTCCTGGTTCTCAGAGGCTCTCTCGGGGCCAGCCTCTCTAGGCTGTGTGCAGAGTGGCTTCTTCCTATATATTTGGAGAAAAGGCACTTTATTACAGTAATTTATCACCTCCATAAATGTGGCTTCTCTGTAACGTGGAATAATTTGGAAAGAAATATGTTTTAAAAATTAAAAATGCAGTCAGTGTGCGCCCAGTCAGGTCTGCAGGGAGACATTTTTGCAACTCCGGTAACTGCCCCGGTAGCTTTAATACCGATTCGTTCCATTATTTAAAGTATGATTATATTTTTCCTGCTCAGAGCTGTGTCAGCTATAAATAAAATATAAGGGTTGAATTGTGGTGGGGCCCAGTAAGCAGTTCCATTATTGGTACTTAATGGGACTTGAGGATGGAGGGAGACTGGGGGAGTGGATAGGTAGTTCAACATGGCGCCAACGCCCATGAGCTCTGGGTGCAGAAAAGCTGATGGCATGGGTTTGCCAGGTTACTTTTCTGCTTGGGTTTTTATTTCACACTTTGAGTGACCTGCTTCCCAGAATCCTTCAGGACACTGTTGACAAGGCCACAAGCATACTCACCTGGACTTACAGCACTTTAAGGACCTTGCAAAGAAAAACCATAGGCTCTTAGAGTTCCAAGAGATGTGGAAGGACCCTTAGAGAATAAGATGCCAGAGCTATAAGGAACAGAGATTTCAAAAACATGAAACACAGAGTGTTAGATGTATAAGCACCCTTGGAACATAGAATCTTAGGACATGGAACATAGTATGTTAGAGTTCTACATTCTAACTATTCTTAGGACATAGAATGTTAGAACATGGAATATGGATTGTTAGGTATGTAAAGGACCTTAGGAATCTAGTTGAGTATTTATAATGCAGGAAATATTTGCATATGCCATGATCCCTGTCCTCAAGGAATCTACAATCATATTAAGGTGTATAGCTATCATTATTCTCACATTTCCATAGTACTTTTTGATTTACAAAGTGCATTTTTCAAATCAACCCTGTGAAGTAGATAGCACAAATATTATTATCTACAGTTTACAGATGAGAACATTGAAACCCAAAGAGATAAAGTAATTTGCTAAGGGTTATACATCTAATAATTAGCTAAGTCAGGACTTGAACCCAGATCTTGTGACCAGGAGTCCAGCACTCTTTGCACTATGCCACTGCACAGCTTCTCACATGAAAGAGTCTGAATACTAACTTGAGCACAACTAAGGACCAAGGCAGTTGTGAAAGCATAGAATTAGCCAGTGAGTCATGGTGGTGGCTGTGGGTTCTTTAGGGCATGGAGAAGGGGGAGGAGGAAGTAACTCCTGAATTCTAAGAAGTAACTTTGACAATCAGATAGAGACAGGGGTTGAGTCATCTGTAGGGCCTTATTTGGATCTAGTTTAACTGGAACTGAGAAATTGGGGTAAAGGCTTCCATTTCCCTGCCCCACTGAAGTGGGGGGGGGCACTCCCTAGCACCTTACTGGGCACCTCCTATGGCAAGCCCTCCAGAAGCTTCAGTGAGCATGTCAGAGCTAGAGGGGACCTTAGTGATCATCCAGTCTAAGCCCCGCATTTTACAGAGCAGAAAAGAGATTCAGAACAGTAAAGTGATTTGCCCGAGGTCACATACAATTTAAAAAGGGCAGAGCTAGGTTTCAAAACCAAGTCTCCCTGCTCCCAGTAAAGTGTTCCTTTCACATCCGACTGCTTTGTTGACAAATCTGGCTTTCTCTGGGGTGGCCCTGCCCAAAGTCAGCCTGAAAGACAACTCTATTTAACTGTTGGGAGAAGGGGTTATCTCTCTCTCTCTCTCTCTCTCTCTCTCTCTCTCTCTCTGTGTGTGTGTGTGTGTGTATGTTTTCTCTTCTGCTTCTTCTCTGCCATTGTCTCCAAGTCTCCAGGGCCCAGTCAGCCTTCTAAAGCTGTAGGCACCACTTGGCTGCGCATTGAGGAGAACACATCACTACATCACTCCCCAGAGTACCAGCTGGAGGCATTTCCTGCTGAGAACTCACGAGCTGAGGGTTGATGGCTCAGCCTTCCAGGGAGAGGGCCATGGATGGGCCAGCTTTCTCTGCAAGGGTCCCCACTGAACAGAGGGAAAGAATCCATTGCACTTATTTCTTTTGTCCTTAATGCTCCTTTTAAAATGACTACACTCCTTCCTCTGCAGCTAGCTCACTGCATGACTTTGGTTGAAGGTTACACTTCTCAGCCTTAGTCTCCTCGTCTGTAAAATCAAGGTGTCGGATCAATCTATGAGCATAGCGCTTGCCATGTGGCAGACACTGTGCTAAGTGCTGAAATGACCAAGAAAGGCAAAAGCAAACTCTGTTCTCAAGGAACTCACATTCTGATGGGGGAGACAATATGCAAACAATTATGCACACACAAGATATCCCCAGAGTAGATGACAGATCATTTTAAAGGCGAAAACACTAGCAAGAGGGGAGCAGAGGGGTGTGTCCAGAAAATGTCTGAATGTTATGATCTCTAAGCTCATTTTCAGTTCTAACATTCTGTATTCTAAAACTCCTTTTAATATTCCATAATCTAAATTTCTGTTTGTTCTAAATTCCCTTCTGGGCCTCACTCTCTATGACCGTAATGATTAACTCTGACCTAGGCCCTCTGACAATCCAAATCTAAAGCAGAGCCATTGGAGTTAGTAGCTAAAGGATCTGGGCCTGACCATCTCTGGTCCTGGAGCTCAGAGCTCCCTGACCCAGAACCATCCTCTGCATTCTTGAAGAAATAGGGTATCTTGCTTAATCAAACATTCTGGTCCCCTGAGAGCTACCCTTTATGATAAAACGCATACAATCAGTGAATCTCTGAACGTTAATTTTACAAGAAAACAGCCTCCAAGAGGTAAAGTCAGTTGTCCAAAGCCATGCCGAGAGTGTGTGGCACAGCTGGTACCTGAAGCCTGGTCTTCCCTGCTCCAAAACTAGTCGTCTTTCCATGACACTTAATGGATCTTAAGGTCAGGAGGGACCTTTGAGTCTAGCTACTGCATTTGATAGAAGATAAAAAACCAATGCCCAGAGAGGAGCAGTGACCTGTCCAGGGTTAAACAGCTGATCAGTGGCAGAGCTTTGACTAGACTCTCAGAACAAAGCTTCTCCCGCGGCACTCCATAGTAATCTCAACATCAACGTTTTCCTCCCTGACTGCACTAGGGTCCTGTGTGGCCTGTTCTCTGTAATAGACATGTGCAATATTTAATTTACTTTAATTAAAATATATTTTAGTGGGTTTGTGCTTTTTTTTGGGAGCATAACTCATTTTGATGGGAACCCATTGGATTTTAATGGGAAACCGATTATATGAACATATTGTGTATTTTAATGAAGCTGATGTGTGATTGTAGCAAGAGCCACCTACAGGTAATTAAAACCTCCTGGGTCCATTAGGGAATAAGGTGAAATGAAGTTAGGCTTGTTTAAGACAATTAGTGTAGACAATGATCCGAGAACATATTAAATGGCCCTTGATGAGGTACAGCTGTGCAGGTGGCTAGTCCAGGGACAAACAAACAGGGCTTTTTATGAAATAGTAATGATTAGAATATATCTGTTTATGTTAGTAACCAGTACCCTCTCCTCTCTACCCCAGTGTTGTCTCTGATAGGGGTTTTTCCTACTCCCTTGGGGCTCTCATTCCTGCCTCAATGGGAGAAGGGCCTTCGTATTGGTGCTCCCACACTAGCAAAGGTGAGTGCTTCTACTCTGGCTTCTGTAGCTTTTGAGATGTGCCCTGGGAGCAGAGGCAATGAAGCTAGTGAATGCATAGAATTTCTTGGAGGTGAGGCCTTCATGGCGAAGGAAAGAAATCATCTTCCTTTTTCTCCCTATGATTTCAACTCCCAGAAAAATAAGATTTGTGTTTCTGAGATGTATTAGAGTGAGTTGGGCTGTATGTACAGTGTTCAGCCTATAAGGATAAGCCAAATTCTAGTGAAAATGAAGAAGGTAGTGGTCTGCATTCCAGCACCCTTTCCCTCCCCCGACTCATCACCCTTCTCCTCTCTCAGCTGCAACCACTATAAACATTTCTCCCACATATGAGAACATTTCTAAGTCATAAGGTTGCTCCTGGCATGAATATTCTGTGTCCTATACTCTAACAACTTACATTCTAAGGTTCTTTTCAGCACTTCCGTTCTATAGCCAGGCCCTCAGAAATATTAAGCACAGCAGCTTACATGTATACTCTCCAACATGAACAAAGAACCAAGTAGGATTCCTAATATTTGAGATGAGTGGGGCTCAGGCCAGGGTGGGGAGGCAGCCTTAGACATAGCAAAAGGCCCCCTTTATCTAGCAAACCCCAGCAACAGCCCCACCAGCCACCCAGCCTCCCAGACTCCTGCCTCCTGCCAGGGGCCTCCGCCAAGATTTCCCCATCCAGCCCTGACAGGGGTCTGTAGCTAAAACATTGATCTGGCAGTTTTCCCTCTTTAAGTTGAAGTGTTATGTTGGCACATGGCACACTGTGGGTGGCAATTTGCCAGGGGGAAGCATGTGTTGGAAATCCTTGCTCAATATTATAGCAATCTGGGGTGTGTGCCTTATACAACTCAGGAGCCAGCCAGCCTGAGGGCCCAGGAGCCTTCCCCTGTGGAAGAGAATGAGGGAAGAGAAAAAGAAAAGGATTGAGAGACTAGGCAAGAGAGGCATGAGAGAGAAATAAGAAAGAATGACAGAAGAGAAAGGAGAGAGAAAGAAGAAAAAGGAGGAGGGAGGACATGAGAGATGGAGAGAGGGACAGACACAGAGAGAGAGACAGACAGAGAGACAAAGAGAGAAAGGATTCAATTGAAGAGATCAGTGAGAGAGTGAGAGAGAGAATAGAAAGGAGGGAGAGCATGAAAGGGAAAAAAGTGATAATGAGATAGAAAAAAAGGAATGAAAGAGTATGAGAAAGGAGAACTAAGAGACTGTAAGAGTGAGAGAAGAGAGAAGTGAGAAAGAAGAGAGGAGTTAGACTATAAGAGAGGAATGAAAGAGGAGATGAATGACAGCATGAAAGAGAAAAGTAAAAAATCATAAGAGAGAAGAGAGATAAGGAGTGAATGAATCAGACAGGAGAAAAGAATGACAGTGGGAGGCGTGAGAGATAAAAGAGGAGGGAGAGAGAAGGTGACAAAGGGCAGGATGGAGAGGGAAATTGGAGAGAAGGAAGAGAGGAGAAAGGGAGGAAGAAAAGAAGAAAGAGAAAAATACTGAGAAAGCAAGAAAAGACAGAGGGAGATCAGGAGGAAGAGAGAGGAAGAAGTAGGAGAGAGGATAAAGAAGGAAAAACATAGAGATGAAGGGAAGAAGAGAGAAAGGTGAAGTGTATCAAATCCTGTTGTAGATTAGGAGATTAACTGTGCCCAGGACTCTCCACTTCTCCCATAGATACTTGGTTCGGGGCCTGGGAACACAGAATAATTTGAGTATGTGCCTAAACCCAGTGTAAGAGGGAAAACATAATTCCCATGACTCCCAGCTGGAAGGCAACACTTAGAACCTCAGTGAAGTCAGAGCTGGAACCTGAACATGGACTACTTTCCTGCTCACCTCAAGCTGAGTTTAAAAAAAACAAAACAAAACAAAAAACAGGCCTCAAGGATTAGGCCGTCCTAGGATTGTGCTCTGGAGGTAGCTTCTCCTAGAATGCAGGAAAACAGAAAAAACACAGTGCGGTGACTGAACAAGACAGGACTATCCCTGATAATCACAGACTTGTAGAATTATAGATGTTAGTGCAGGAATGGACCCTAGAACACAAGGTTAGACTATAGAATACAAGATAGTAGAATTGAAAAGGATCTGAGAAAATCAAGTTCAGTCCTCTGTGTCAGTAAGTCAATCAATCAATACTTACTAAGCATCTACTATGTGTTAGGTGCTGTGATAAGTGCTAGGCATTAAAAAAGGAGGGGGCGCCCAAAACAGTCCCAGATCTCAAGAATCTCACAGTTGAATGGGAAATTTAGCTGGGACTTAAAGAATATCAGGGAAGTCAAGAAGCAAAGATAAAGAGAAAAGTATAGGCATTAGTAGGGGAGAGCCAGAGAAAATACCCAGAGTCAAGGGATGGAGAGTCTTTACCAAAGCACCATGAGGAGGCCAGTGTTACTGGATTGCAGGGTACATGAGGACAGGGAGAAGGTATAAGAACAGGGTACAAGAAGATTGGGGGTGAGCAAAGAGGTTAGGGCTAGATAAGTAGGCTTGAGAATCATTTTCATAGAGTTAATAATTGATCTTTAAATGTTTCATAGAATTCGCATGTAAATCCATCTGGCCCTGGAGATTTTTTCCTAGGGAGTTCATCAATGGCTTGTTCAATTTCTTTTTCTGAGATGGGGTTATTTAAGTATTTTACTTCCTCTTCTGTTAATCTGGGCAATTTATATTTTTGTAAATATACATCCATTTCACTAAGATTGTCAAATTTGTTGGCATATGGTTGGCAAAATAATTCCTAATTGTTGTTTTAATTTCCTCTTCCTTGGTGGTAGTTTCATCCTTTTCATATTGATACTAGTAATTTGGTTTTCTTCTTTTTTTTAATTAGATTAACCAAAGGTTGATCTATTTTATTGGTTTTTTCATAAAACCAGCTCTTAGTTTTATTTATTAGTTCAATAGTTTTCTTAGTTTCAATTTTATTAATTTTTCTTTTGGTTCTCAATATTTCTAGTTTGGTGTTTAATTGAGGATTTTTAATTTGTTCTTTTTCTAGTTTTTTTAGTTGTATGCCCAATTCATTGATCTCCTCTTTTTCTATTTTATGTATGTGAGCATTTAGAGATATAAAACTTCCCCTAAGAACTGCTTTTGCTGCATCCCATAAGTTTTGGTATGTTGTCTCATTATTGTCATTCTCTTGAATGAAATTATTGATTGTTTCCATGATTTGTTGTTTGACCCAATCATTATTTAGGATTAGGTTATTTAGTTTCCAATTATTTTTAGTCTATCTTTCTATGGCCCTTTATTACATATAATTTTTATTGCCTCATGATCTGAAAAGGATGCATTTAATATTTCTGCATTGGATTGTGAGGTTTTTATGCCCTAGTACATGGTCAATTTTTGTATATGTGTCATGTACCGCCGAGAAAAAAGTATATTCCTTTCTATCTCCATTCAGTTTTCTCCAGAGGTCTATCATATCTAACTTTTCTAATGTTCTATTCACCTCCTTAACTTCTTTCTTGTTTATTTTGTGGTTAGATTTATCTAGTTCAGAGAGGGGGAGGTTGAGGTCCCCCACTAGTATAGTTTTGCTCTCTATTTCTTCCTGTAACTCCCTGAACTTCTCCTCTAAGAATCTGGATGCTATGCCATTTGGTGTATATATGTTTAGTAATGATATTACTTCATTGTCTGTGGTGCCTTTTAGCAGGATGTAGTTTCCTTCCTTATCTCTTTTGATAAGATCTATTTTTGCTTTTGCTTTGTCTGAGATCAGGATTGCTACCCCTGCTTTTTTTACTTCAGCTGAAGCATAATATATTCTGCTCCAGCCTTTTACCTTTACTCTGTGTGTGTCACTCTTTTTCAAATGTGTTTCCTGTAAACAACATATTGTAGGATTATGGTTTTTAATCCACTGTGCTATCCGCTTCCGTTTTATGGGAGAGTTCATCCCATTCACACTCACAGTTATGATTACTATCTGTGTCTTTTTCTCCATCCTTTTTCCCACCTGTTTATGCTTTTCTTTCTCCTTTCCCTAGAGTTAATAATTGAATCCATGGAAGCTGATGAGATCACCAAGAAAAATAGTAAAGGGGGAGAAGAGAAGAGGGCCCAGGACAGAGCCCACACTTAGTGAGTATGACCTGAATGAAAATTCAGCAAAAGAGACTGAGAAGGGAGAAGGAGCAGTCAGAAAAGTAAGAGGAGAACTAGGAGAGAGTGGTGTCACAGAAACCTAAAGAGAAGAGGGTAATCAACAGTGTCAAAGGCTACAGAGAGGTCATAACGGATGAAGACTGAGAAGAGACCATTAGATTTGGCAATCAAGTGATCATAAGTAACTGGAGGGAACAAGTTTTTTTTTAAGGCAATTGAGGGTAAGTGACTTGCCTAGGTTCATACACATAGTAAGTGTCAAGTGTTTGGTCTGAGGTTAGATTTGAGCTCAGGTACTCCTGACTCTAGGGCCAGTGCTCTATCCACTGTGCCACCTAGCTGCCCTGAGGGAACAGTTTTGATTGAATGATAAGGTCAAAAGCCAGACTGTAGAGAGTTAAGAAGAAAGTGAGAGGAAAGGAAGTGGAGGCACCTGTTGTATCAAGGAGTTTAACCACAGAAGGGGAGATAGGTATGGGCTGATTGCTAGCAGGGATAAAAGGATCAAGTGAGGATTTTTTGAGGATATGTCAGACATGGGCATATCTGTAGGCAGTGTGGAAGCGGCCAATAGACTGGAAGACACTGAAGACAAGTGAGAAAGTGGGATTGATAGAGAGGACAATCTGCTGGACGAAAATGGGATGGAATGAGATCACTTGTGCATGTTAGAAAGGTTAGCCTTGGGAAGAATGGGCCCGTTCGTTATGTGAGACATCTGAGAAACGTGGGTTGAGGTGGAGGGGAGAAGATAAAGTTCTTAGCTAAGGGCCTGAATTTTTCCAGTAAAATTTGAAGCAAAGTTCTCAGCTGAGAGACTGGAGGAAGGGGGAGCTGCAGGAAATCTGAGGAGGAATGAAAAGATTATGAAAAGCTGCTGCGGTGAGTGGGAGAGTAAATCAATTAGAAAGGTATAAAAGGATTGCTTTGCTACAGTGAGGGCCCAGTTGAGGATGCCTAATGTAAATTTGTCATGGATCCAGTCAGCAGAGTTTTGTGATTTTTTTCCAGCTTTGTTCAGTAGCACATGAATACGAGTGAAGGCAGCAGATGGTGAGGAACCCAGGACTGAGACTTGGCAGGGCAAGAGTTACAGTAGGATAAGGAAGGAAAGGACTCAAGAGAAAAGGACAGTGCAGAGTTGCATATCATGATGAGGGAGGCTTATCAAGATGTAGCTGGCACAGGGGTTAAGGCCTGAGAAAGAACTAAGGGATTGATAGATTGGAGGTCAAGGTGAAGATGAAGAGCAAAGTTTGGGGTTGCAAGGCAAAAGGAGAGTTGGAATGACAGCAGATTGTGTCCAGGTAAGAGAACTTCAGAGTTCAGAAACATGGAAGTGGAGAATTTCTGGGTGAAGGTATGATTGTCTCTGTGTGTAGCTAAGTGGGAGTGGAAGAGTAAGTTCTGGGAAAGGAGCAAGTGGAAAACTTGGAAATAAAGGTTTTTGAGACAATAGCAAAATGTATGTTGAAGCCCTCTTGTATGAGGGTAGGTGCCAGGGAGGAAAGAAAGTCAGTGAGCCCAGCATTGAACTTACCAATGAAAGAAGCAAAGTGTACTGGAGGTTGGCAAGCAACAGCTACCAGAATTTTGATTGGATGGTAAATATGGATAGATTGAACCTAAGAGTAGGAGAGATTACCTAATGATGGTGGTGGAGGGAGAGCCTGGAAGTGACAATGGGGAGCAAAGAGTATTCTGACTCCCTTACTTCAACCGATGAATTGGGGAAGGGTATGAATGTGTGAAAGTGCAGTCAGTTCTGGAAAAGGTGGCCAGGGAGTCTGCATCATCAGGAGGGAACCAAATCTCAGCGAGAGCCAGAAGGTGAAAGGAATGGGAAAGGAAACAATTTGAAATGAAAACAAGTTTGGTACCTATGGAGTGATTATTCTAAAAACCACAATGTAGCAGTGAGTAGCTTTAGAGTGATACTTTGGTGGGGGGAGTGTTTCAAGGTAATGGGAATAAGGGATTGGACAATGAAGGATGGAGAATGGGTTTTGTATAATGACATCTACAATTCAAGATCGTTGCAATAGGGAAGAAATGAACAGATTAAAGTTGACAAATGAATTCAGGAAGGTCATTAACCTCACTAGGAGTAGGGTGGTGTCTGTCATCTTAGGCTAGGAGGGAAAGAACTTAGTCAAGATCCCCCAGGGCAGAGGTGGGACTTGTCCCTTGACCCTAGATGTTTCCATTCCGAGTCCAGTGCTTGTTCCTTTACAGTTACCTTACTGCATTGGAGAATCCCCTCATGTTCAGGACAAGTGAGCTCATCTTAATTAATCAAGGCCATTTGAGATTTAGAGGGTTCCATAGGACAGAACAGATACACCAAGAATTTCTAGACCTTAAACAGGAAACAGCTCTAATAAATAAAATCTGTCTTTCTACATCTTCTCCCCCCACCTCAATCTTTGTTCCTAGTTTGTTTTTTTTTCCCATCCAGAGCTAAGGGAACAAGGAGAGCCCCACTTCTCCATGAAAGTCCTTCAAATTCTTGAACATATTCATCATGTCCCATGGTCCCTCTTTTCTCTTATCTCCTTTTCATCCATCAGGTAATAAAGGCCTATTTAACACAAGCATCTTTCTATCTGCCCGTCTTCTGGTCAATGTCTTCCCAAGAGGAACAACCACCCTCTTGACCCAGACCTCCAGAGATCAATGCCCCACCCCCTCATCCTTGAAGAGTTAATCAATTTGCCACTTATCTCTAAGGCTAAGATAACTTGATTAATGAGTAACAACTCACCTATCCCACTATATCACGTGTTCCATTCCATCTAGACATCCACTAGGAAACCAGGGATTACTTGAAATGAGCATCTTGACATCTTCTCTGCCACGTTTCCCCCCCTCCCCCTTTCTCAAAGGCTTCCTCCCCCTTGAATCCCCCAAGACTCAAATTCCCAGCGGATTACCGCTTGAACCTTAAATTGAAAAAGACAAACAAAACTGAACAAGGCAAGCACCCAGCCCAGTTCTTAGACCTGAAGTAAAAGAGGGAGCAGAGGAAGAAAGTCCTTTCCTTCTCACTGGTTCAGTTCATGGTGCCCACACTGTGAATAAACTGTGAACTGAACACAACAGGGAAGAGGCCACTCAGAAAAGAGCTTGACCAGAAAGAGCTTGATTGTCTTAGCATTTCAGGTTTTAAAGATATAGCCTTTATGGCTTTGCAGCTAATCAAAGAAGACTACCCTTGCCCATGTGAAAGAGGGTGTAGAGTGTCTCCATGCTAGGCATTCCAGGCATGGTCCAATGGCCCCTCTGGATGCCTCCATGCTAGGTGATCTGGTAATGCTCCAAAGACCCCATTACACACACACACACACACACACACACACACACACACACACACACCTTTTTTTGTGAAGCAATTGGGGTTAAGTGAGTGACTTGCCCAGAGTCACACAGCTAGTAAGTGTCAAGTGTCTGAGGCTGGATTTGAACTCAGGTCATCCTGACTCCAGGGCTGGTGCTCTATCCCCTGCACCACCTAGCTGCCCCCCATATACGTCCTTTTAAAAGCTGGACTTACTAATGAGTTCCTTGTGCAGCTACATCAGTCTCTTTAGGCAGCTTCCTTTTCCTTCTCATTGGAATCATTTTTTCTCCTGTCTCATACTCTTAAGAATTTGCCATTCCTTGTGGTCTGACTTCCCTTTCAAAATACTCAGTGGAAGGATCTTCTCTATTCTTTCTCTGAATCATTCAGAATCTGCTCTCCTCAAATCTAGGTGCACTTTCAGACTGGGTCCAGCATTTCCCTCCATCTCTGTCATGAACTCAAGGATGGAGTTGTCATTTACCCCCAAATGTCATGTCATTTCTACCTTAGTAAACAGTTTCTTCTTGTTGGTCAAAGTCAGGTCCAGAATGTCCTTTCTTTTGTTACCTTTTGACGGATGAAACTAACATTAAGTCAAGCTAAAAATTTGTCAATTTCTCTGCTTTTGGCAGAGACAGAGCTCCAGCAGATGTCCAGAGAGTTGAAGTCTCCCATCATTACAATAACATGTTTCCATGCCAGATTTTTTTTTTCTCGTAATCTATTTCCCAAGCTTCTCATCTAATTCCTCCTTCTGTCCAGGTTTTCTGTAGTATATTCTCACAACAATATTGCTTCTGTTTCTAGATCTCCATCCAAATGTTCTCCACTATATTTCTCTGCTCAGATGCATGTGTTTCCTCACATGAGAAAAATTCCTCTTTTTGTTTTTTTGAGATTAAGTCTAAGTCTCCCTCATCTAGCGGCTTCTCACAGGTCCCAATCTCAGTGCTGTTTAGCACAGAAGCTTTGACTTGCTCCATTTCCAATCTGGGCTCGTCACTCTTCATCAGGCAATTTAGTGGCCCCACACTTTAGGGGGCTCACCATTTTGGGGCCAGACTTTGTGCAGTAACATCATGGACTTTAACTTTCCTAAAGCTCAGAACTCCTGAGCTTGGGTGATCCACTAACCTCAGCTTCTCTTCACAGCCAGGATCATGGGCATGTGTCAACATACCCAGCCTGAAAATATGTACTTAATAGGCAGTACTATTCAAGAAAATGGAAATAAAGTATATGTTCATCAATTGGGAAATGACTAAACAAGTTGTAGCACATGAATGTAATGTTGGAAATATTACTGTAAAGAATGAAACAATGAATGGGAAGAATATAGGAAGGCATGGAAGGACCTATAAATGTACACAGAGTGAAGTAAGTCAAACTAGGAAAACAATGCACATAAAGACTACAGAATGGCACATCAAAATGAAACTGGATGTTGTATAATTATAACAATCAAGTTTGACTTTGAAGAAGAAAGTAGAAAAAGCACCTCTCTCTTGTCTTTGTGGAACCTGTGGAGTATGTGTATGGACCATTGCATATGCTGTCAAACGCAGCTGATGTGTTAATTTTGCAGAACTGAATTTTTACTCACTTAAAAAAACAGACTTTTAAAAATTCTGAATTTAAACACACACACACACACACACACACACACACACAAAAGGGCATATACATATGCACAGGAAAACACAAAGAGGATTGTATGTGAAACCATGAATTTCCAAATCACACTGCTTGCTTTAAGGGAAAAAAAAAGGTATATATTAAATTCCACTTTACTTTCAAAACTGTCCTGCTTTTCTGTGCTTCCTTCTGAACTTCCTTCTGTTCTTTTCTGTTTATTTAAAAAATGTTTCGATGGCTTTTTTTTGTATTACTATTGCTAACTCCCCCTTTTCTCCCTATACACTCCCCCAATTAGAAACATCAGTGAGAACAACAAAGAGAAAGAAAAACAACAATGACAACAAAAATCGTGTAAGTACAGTCAAGCAAAATTGATCCACACGGTGGCCATGTTTAAAAATGTATGTCTCTTTCTGAACCATCACGTCTCTGTCAAGAGATGAGTAACATGCTTCATCTTAGGTCCTCTGGAGACATAGTTGTTTGTTTCTTTGATCAGAGTTTTTAAGTCTTTCAAAATTGTTTTTCTTTTTAATGCTATTGTTATCATATAAACTATTCTATTTCTGCTCACTGTACTCTGCATCAGTTCATAATAACCAGGATTCTCTGAAAAAAAAAGTCTTTCATCATTTCTTTCAGTGAAATAATATTCCATTACATTAATATACCACAATTTATTAGATAGTATCCTGAGGCAATCTAAAGCATCTCTGTTCTTTGCTTTTTCTTTTCCTTCCCCACCTCTCCTCCCTTTCAGGATCAATAAATTTGTTTTGCTTATGGGCTAGATCCTTCCTGGTATTATTCTCATTCTTACCCCCCCCCCCCAATCCATACTTGGTTATCTTTTGAGTTTGATGTATTTTTTCATCAAACTGTGTGTGTTCAATCCTCTTTTGTCCATTTCAGATAAGAGTAAGGTCATTCTAATGCCTATTACCCACACCCTTTCCTCCATGTTTGTGTATCTTCTTACCTACTACACTCATGTGAAATTTCAAGTTCCACCTACTTCTTTCTCCTTTCCACATTAGTGTATTCCTCCTTCTGCCCCCACTTCTCTTTCCTTGATTCAGACCATCAGAACAAAACCAATCCACCCTTCGGGTCATCTTTTTCTTATTTAACTCTCTCAATACCCTTTGAAAATATTAAGACTCTAAAGGAATATTTATGTCCCCTTATTAGAATATTAAAACTATATTATCATACAGTCCCTTCTAATTGGTCAAGCAAATTTACCTTTCTAGATTTTTCTTGACTCTTGTGTTTGTATTTCAAAGTTCTTACTCGGCTCTTGTCTTTTCATCAGAAAAGATTGAAAAGTCCTCTACTCCAATAAAAGATCATTTTTCCTCCATCAGATTATACACAGCTTTGCAAAATGTTATTCTTATTTGTAAGCCTATATCTTTTGCCTTTTGGAATACTGTATTCCACAACAGTGCTCACTTCAGCAGAACATATACTAAAATTGGAATGATACAGAGTTTATAGCATGGCCCCCGTGCAAGGATGCCATGCAAATTCATGGTGTTCCATATTTTTTGGCAGCTAGGTGGCACAGTGAATAGAACACAGGGCCTGGAGTCAGGAAGACTCATCTTCATGAGTTCAAATGTGGCCTCAGACATTTATTAACTGTGTGACCCTGGGCAAGTCACTTAACCTCTGTCTATTTCCATTTTCTCATCTCTAACGTGAGCTGGAAAAGGATACTACTCCAGTATTTTCACTGAGAAAATCCCCCATGAGGTCATGAAGAGCTGGACACAACTGAAAACAACTCAACAACTACAACAAAATTCCAAGATATCTGGTTTATAATGGTAGCTTCTAAATCTTTTGTGATCTTGACTCTGGTTCCTTGGAACTTGAGCAGCTGCTTTCTGGGTGCTTACAGTATCTTTTCTTTCTTTGATGTGGAAGCTCTAGATTTTAACTGTGATATTTCTGGGACTTTTTAGCATTTCTTTCTGGGGGTGATTGGTATATTCTTTTTATTTTTATTTTATTCCCTGGTTCTAACTGATCTGAAACATTCTGATTTCTGATTTCTTGAAATATAATGTCCAAGTTTTTTTTTAATCATGATTTTCAGGAATATCAATCATTCTTAAATTACTTTTCTTTGATTGATGCCTTTGTTTTCTTCTGTTTTTGAAATTTGAATTTTATTCTAATATTTCTTGCTTTCTCATAGAGTCATTGCTTTCTGTTTAGCTTATTCTAATTTTCAGAGAATCTGTTACTTAGGTAAAGATTATCATTTTTCCTTCTAATCTATTTATTCTCCTTCCAATTCTTTCCTCTAGAGCTTTTAATTATTTATCTTTGTCTTCATTCCTTCTAGGAAGATAGTCCTTGTGGATAATCCTTTGAGTCTCTCTTTGCAGTTATTATGAGTTATTTTCCCCTTCTTTAGGGGGAAATCTCTCTATCAACATTTTTTTTATTGGTTGATGTCTTTTTTGTTTTACTCATTTCTACAACTTTAGTTCTTGAGTTGGCCCTTTGTGCCAGTGTCAAGCCCTGGCCCCTGCTGTGCTTTGGGGTAGGGTGGTGAATCTCACTTAATCTCATCCTAGATCACCTGGGTTCCTGTGCTAAAACTTCCTAGGGTTAACCCCCTCCATCCCCATCCCCCTTCCCAAATCTTTGAGGTTCAGAGTAAAGGTCCCTGGATACATGAACTGTCCTTTTCTGAGCATTGCCATGTTGCACTTATTGCTTTGGTTTCCCTATGCTTTCAAGGTTTCCACGTTGGGGCTTTTCAAATACCCTAAGGCTGTCTCAGAGGAACCATCCACTCTTGCTGCCCCATGTCCATGGATCTTTACATACTACCCATGTCTCTGACCCATTGCTAGTCACACTGGGAGGCTGTTGACTTGTTTGCCTATACTAGTTAGAGTTGGCTTTGCTGGTGGCCCCCTTTCCTATTGTCCCTGGGCTTCTGGTTGACCTTTTGTGCAGTTCTGAGGGAAAAGAAGTCACCTTAGTTTCTCATTGGATTTTTTGATTATTATTTGGTCTGGAACAAATTCAGAGTTTTTGGTGGAGTAAAAGTGTGAGAAGTAGAACTGCCTTCATTTGACAGCCATTTTGTCTGGAAAGCTTCTGGTTTATTATTATTATTATTATTATTTGTTCCAAGATGGCTCTCTGGGAAAGGGAGAGAGAAAGTACTTGGAAATGAAGGTGATATTAAAAAGTAAAGATATTTCAAAAATTAAATACCTGCTCAATGCTATTCTGTCCCCTCTTTCATCTGTCCTGTGCATTTTGAATAAGTTTCAGAGAAAAGTTCCAGTCATGGGTCCCATCCTACAAAGTCTCAGTGATATTTATGAGGGCAAATTTTCTGCTTTGCATTATAATGTCTAGATCATCTTGTTTATTACTCACACTTTGTGCATTTGTATATAGACATCTGAGGCGTGCTATCAGATTTTATTTCTGACTTGCTTCTTGGATATTGTCTCCCACGGATTACTGTTCCTCTTTTCTGCTGTTCTTCTCCCTGTATGGCATCTTCCTCTGCCTACTACTCTCTGTGGTACATGACTAGTCAATTTTCTCCTTTTCTCTCCCTTCTCCATTTAGTGACCTCTTGATTAGGCTCACAAGACTCTAGGCAAATATGTTTTTACTGGGCAAATATATGCCTTTTTACAGGGGCAAACACATCCTTTTTATAAAGGTGAATATCTCTTATTAGATGTACTTCAACCCTTGCCCTCCTCATAGATTCAAGAATTCATAATTTCTTTATTTTAAACCATGGTCCAGAAATATAAATTCTATTAAAAGACACCATCTTCTTAACCAGATTAGTATATCTCAAATTTCAATTTCTCTTTTGATTTCCCCTCCCTTTGTTTGGCAAAGTGACAAGAACACCACCTGTTATCACAAGGTCTTCAATTTTTTGCCCAGGACTATGTTATCCTTAGCAATGCTTTCTATGTTCTTTTTGGTGGTATTGTTTGCCCCAATGTGAAACACCAGAATTAAGAAGTAACAACCATTAGATTTGACAGTTCTCAGGATGCTTTCCATCGTCGACTGAATATGTGTCCCAGGAATGCAGCAGATGTCTGGACTTTCTCAGATCATTAAATAGCTGCCTAGGTACCCCTCAGCAAGGAATCAGCAAACCACTCCTCTCCTCCTCTTCCTTTGCCCATGACAGGCAACTAATGGTGCTATGGAACCACACCATCATTGCTGGGAGCACAAGAAATTGCTTCCTCCAGAGTTTGGTCCAGCTCCCCTACTCTATAAGAAAAGCCTCATACCTCTTATGTACCACCCAACATTTAATGCTTCTTCCCTCCATTCCGGGTATCACATTTTTCTACCTTTCACTCTTCTACAGCAAGTGAGTAATCCTCCCTCTCTTTACATGATTTGTCTTCTCTTTATCCCTTCAAATTCTTCTTCCATCCTTTAAAGGAACCCTTTTTTATCCTGGTAACCTGAAGAATAGGAAAACATTCCTCCAGACCTTTCATATGCTCATCTAGAATAAATACTAGCTTGCGCTTTATTCACATGTAGGTGGTCTGCCAAAATTTTGTACTGGCAGAAGTATAAGCATAGTATGTTCTCTGTAGGCCATTGAAAAATTCTTCATACTCACTTGATTGATCATTTGTCTTCTTTTTTTTGGTAGTTCTCTTGGCTTATTTGTGATTATGTATAATTGCAAATTGCATATTTTTGAGAGCCAAAATTAGGAATACAAATAAGACCCAATCTATTTCAATTAAATAAACGTATATTAAGCACCTACTATATGTAATATTCCATGCTAGGTGCTGGATAAATAAAGACAAAAATGAAATTGGTCTTCAAAGAATTTACATCATACAGGAAGAAATAACATGTAAATAGATAAGTAAGATAATTTGAGGAGGGAAAGAGAACAAACCAGAGATCAGGAAAGGCTTCACATTGGGGCAACTGGGCCTTGAAGGAAGCTAAAGATTCTAAGAGGTGGGACTGAGGAAAGAGTTTATTCCAGATGTGGGGAATAGCCAGTTCAGAGAAATGGAAGTAGAAGATGGGATGCCAAGTTCAGGGAAGACCAAGTAGGTCAGGTGAACTGGAACACAGAGTGCCTGAGAGGAGTAAATAAATCTGGAAAGGGTTAGATTTAAATTATAGGGCGAGCAGTTTGTATTTTATCCTAGGTGCAACAGAGAATTCTTGAAGCTTATTGAGCAGGGGAGTGACATAGCCAGATCAGTACTTTATTTTATTTTTAGGGAGGCAATCAGGGTTAAGTGACTTGCCCAGGGTTATATACATAGCAAGTATCGGAAACTGGATTTGAACTCAGGTCCTTCTGACTCCAGGGCCAGTAACTCTAGTCACTGCACCACCTAGCTGCCCCAGACCAGTATTTTAGGAAGATTATTTTGCTGTTTATGTGGAGGACAGACTAGAGAGGGAAGAGACTAAAATCAAAAGTTCATAGAGTTAGAGCCTGAAGGCACATTAGAGATCATCTACAATTTTTTTTGTATTGTGAATGTTTTCTTTTTTTTACTCATCTCTACAACTTTAGTTCTTGAATTGGCCTTCTGTGACAGGAAGGCCCTGCCCCCTGCTATGCTTTGGGGTAGGGTGGGGAAACAGAGGCCCAGAGAGGTTAAGGGCTTGCCCAAGGTCACCTAGGTAGTAATAATTACATAGCACTTACTATGTGTCAGGTGCTTTAGAATTATTATCTCATTTGATTCTCACAGCAACCCCATGAAGTAGGTGCCATTATTATCCCCATTTTACAGATGAGGAAACTGAGACAAAGGTTAAGTGTCCTGCCCAGAGTCACACAGCTATTAAGTTAGATTTGAATGAAATCTTCCTGACTCCAGGCCCAGCACTCTATCCACTGTACCATCTTTGTTGTTGTTCAGTTGTGTCCGACTCTTCGTGACCCCATTTGGGGTTTTATTGGTAAAGATACTGGAGCAGTTAGCCATTTCCTTTTCCAGCTCATTTTATAGATGAGGAACTGAGGCCCAGGATCACATAGCTAGTAAATGTCTGAGGTCAGATTTGAACTCAAGTTTCTTGACTACTGGCCTGTCGCTCTGTACCACCTAGGTGCCTCTAAAGTCTCACTAAGGCACATGAACTTATGAGTTTTCTGTGTTCTGATGTGTTTAATTTCTTTTGTGGTAAAGGGAATAAATAGCTGTCTTATGACTGATATTTACTTTGTACATTGAGAAATTTTTCTAGAAGGACCATATTAATCCCTTTTATAGGAGACCCTAGACATGAGTCAGACCTAAGTTTTGTTTAAGAGATTTTCCCCAGAACTACAGAGGTGGGGCCAGGCAATGAGCCATAGAATTCAAGAAAAGCCTGTCTCCCCTCTTTCAGGGGTCAGGACATAGCCAGGACTCAGTCCAGTTCTTGTGAGTTCTGAGCTGAGATCTTCTATGGGAAATATTCTTCCCCTCTTCTTCCTTCTCCCTCTTCTTCTCCCCCCACCCCCCAGCCACATTGATAGAAACAAAAGTAAGTAATAGAAGATGAATGCAAAAGCATGCATTATTCTGTAAAAATAGCATCAGGAGAACTAAATCTTGGAAACAGCTGAGCGTGACAAGGAACCTCAAGGACAGCAATGAGGGTGTTTAAAAATTGTATCAGGGAAAAAAGAAGATCAAAAAAGGGATAGAACAGTGGCTTGGGGTAGAAGAGATAATGATAACTTAAAACATAGAGAAGGCAGAGCAGCTCTTTTTTTTTTTGAAACTTTGTTTCTGCTTTTCCCACCAAGGAGAATGAGCTTGAGACAAGAAAGGATAGAACAAAAATGACTAATAGGCAATTGGTGCCTAATATAAAGAAATACTAAAAGAGCACCCAGCTGTCTTTGATAAATTCAAGTTATCTGTCCCCATTGAACTTCGTCCCCAAGAGCTAAAAGAATGGGCAGAAAAAACTATGGAGCCACCATCAGGGATATTTGAAAGCTCATGAAGGCACAATGATAATAATAGTGGAAATGGAAAGAACAACACAAGGAAAATGAACAGTGCTCAAACTTGGTCCTAGAGAAGAGCTGAGAAAATGTACCTCCTTCCCCTCTTTTTAAGAGCTAGGGGTGGGGTGGTTCAGATGTGGAATATTTGACATACTATGGGATAGTTACTGTGGTTATTAGTTCTGTTAAGCTACTTTTTAATCCTCTTTCTTTGTTACAAGGAATGGCTGATTGGGCAGAGGAGGGATATATTCAGTAATAAAGATCATGTAAAAACAAAAAGTATTAAAAATAAGAAGCAAAGAAAAGAAAAGTTAGAACCAATTTTTTAAAAAAAATCATAGAGAGGAAGAAACGTACTACAGGACTAAAAGGGAACAAATTTTGTTCTGATTTTCAAAAGAGAAAAGAACATCGTCTTCAGTGAGCTTGACTTTGATTCCTGAGAAAACTGAGTTAGATGGCCTAGAGAGATGCTGAAATTTCTTCCAACTTTTAATTTCTATTATTGAGACTCTGTGATCTCTGAAAAATGGTCATGGAGACTCCACCTGAAGACCTTCAATGAAAGGAAACCTTCTACCTCCTGAGACAGCCCACTCTATTTTTGGTTAGCCCTAGTTGTTAGTAAACCTAAAGCTCACTCTATAGCCCATGAACCCATGACAGAAGGTAGATCACTCGAGCTAAAGTCAAAATAACTTGAATTCAAATCCAGCCTCAGACACTAATGGTTGAGTGATCCTGGGCAAGTCACTTAATCTTTGTCTGCCTCAGTTTTTCAACTGTAAAATGGGGATAATAATAATAGCACCTACTTCCCAGTACTGTTATGACGATCAAATGAGATATTTGTAAGGCACTTAACACAGTACCTGGCAGATAGTAGGTACTTGATAAATTCCTTCCCTCCCCTTTCTTCCTACTTCTCCCTTCTGGAGTCAAGATGAACAAGTCTAATCTTTCATCATGTGTCAAATACTTAAGCTATCCATTATGATCCCCCTAAGTTATATATTCTCTAGGCTAAAGACACAGTTTTTCAATGTTTATAATAGTATATGATGATATTCTAGAATCAGAGGGTAAAAACATTCTACAACCAGATTGGAAAATAGAAATTTAAAGAATCCATTGATCATCTCCTGAAAGAGACCCCAAAATGAAAATTGCCAGGAATATTATAGCCAAACTCCAGAGTTCCCAAGTCAGGGAGAAAATATTTCAAGCAGTCAAAAAGAAACAATTCAAATGTCATGGAGGATAGCCCAAGATTTAGCAGTTTCTACATTAAAGGATCAGAGAGCTTGGAATATGATATTCTAGAGGGCAAAGGAGCTATAGGATTACAACCAAGAATCACCTATCCAGAAAAACTGAGTTTAATCTTTCAGGAGAAAAAAAATTGACATTCAATGAAATAAAGTACTTTCAAGCATTCCTGATGAAAATGCCAGAGCTGAATAGAAAATTTAACTTTCAAATACAAGACTCAAGAGAAGCGTAGAAAGGTAAACAGGAAAGAGAAATCATAAAGGATTCAATAAAATTTAACTGTTTACATTCCTACATGAGAAAATGATACTTGTAACTCCTAAAAATTTTCTCATTATTCAGGGCAGTTAGAAAGAGTATACATGGACAGAGGGCATGGGTTTGAGTTGAATATGATGGGATAATTATCTAAAAAAATAAAATTAAGGGGTAAGAAAGAGGCATGCACTGGTAAAAGGGGAAAGGAAGAGGTAGAATGAGGTAAATTATCTGACATAAAAGAGGCACAAAAGAGCTTTTATAGTGGAGGAGAAGATGTGAGAGGTAGGGGGAAGCATGTAAATCTTACTTTCATCAGAATTGGCTCAAAGAGGGAATAACATGCACACGTGGTAGGGTATAGAAATCTATCTTACTCTACAGGAAAGTAGGAGGGAAAAGGGATAAGAGAAGGAGTAGGGTGGGGCTGGGTAGAAGGGAGGGTGGATTGGGGGAGGTAAAAGTCAGAAATTAAACCCTTTTTGAGGAAGGACAGGGTGAAAGAAGAGAGAGTAGAGATAAGGGGGGGGAAGAGGATATCAGGAAATGCATAATTAGCAATCATAACTGTGACAAATTTTTTATAAGTCTCTGATAAAGACTTCATTTCTCAAATATATAGAGAACTGAGTCAAATCTATAGAAATAAGAACCATTCCTCAATTGATAAATGGTCAAAGGATATGAACAAGTAGTTTTCAGATGAAGTAATCAAAGATATCTATAGTCATATAAAAATGCTCTAAATCACTATTGATTAGAGAAGTGCAAATTAAAACAACTCTTGAGCTACCACCCCATACGTATCAGATTGGCTACTATGACAGAAAAAGAAAATGACTAATGTTGGAGGGGATGTGGGAAAGTTGAAACACTAATGCACTGTTGGTGAAGAGGCATGCTGATTCAACCATTCTATAGAGCAATGTGGAACTATGCCCAAAGGGCTATAAAACCATGCATACCCTTTGATCAAGCAATACCACTACTAGGTCTGTATCACAAAGAGATAAAAAAACAAAAAGGAGAAGGACCTATATGTACAAAATATTTATAACAGCTCTTTTAGTGGTGTCAAAGAATTGGAAACTGAGGGGATGTCCATCAGTTGGGGAATGGCTGAATAAGTGGTTGTATATGATTGTGATGGAATACTATTGTAAAGAAAGACAAGCAGGATGTTTTCAGAAAAACCTGGAAGGACTTACATGAACTGATGCAAAGTGAAATAAGTAGAATCACGAGAACCTTGTATGCAGTAACAGCAATATTGTATGATGACTGACTAGGGATGACTTAGTTATTCTTAGCAATACAATGATCCAAGATAATTCTGAAGAACTTGTGATGAAAAATGCTATCCATCACCAGAGAAAGAACTGATAGAATCTGAATGCAGACCAAAACATACTTTTTCTTTACTTTATTTTTCTTGGGTTTTTTTTTTTTGGTCTGTGTTTTCTTTCACAACATAATTAACATGACATATGTATTGCATGACTGAACATGTACAACCTATATCAAATTGATTGCCTTTTCAGTGAGGAGGGAAGGGAGGGAGATAGAGAATTTGGAACTCAAATTTTAAAAAAATGTTAAAATTGTTTTTACATGTAATTGGGGAAAAATAAAATATTATTTTTTTAAGTATATGATGAGGATCCACTGATCCTCAGTTGAATACTTACGGCATGTACTTTATTCACTGTCCTAGTCTCCCTCCTTTGGAAACATTTCAGTTTGGCTATGTCCTTCCTAAAATATGATTTCCAGAACTGAAAATAATGCTGAAGATGTGGTCTGACTAGGGCAGAGGACAATAGCATTATGACTTCCTCTGATATGGCCTTTCTCTCTTTTTTGTTCAATTTTTATGTTGTCTTTTGTTTCTAGATCACAGTTATTTCTCAAGGTAAGACTTGAGCCTCCCCTTTCCCCACCTTCTCCAGCACTCTCTTGTAACCTAGAAAAACAGTTAAGTAAAACCAATTGACATGGCAAGTGCATCTGACCACATGTGCAACAGTCTGTACCTGGAGTCCCCCACTACTCTACAAAGAGGAGGGAATTGTGTTTTATCATTTGTTCTCTTGGATCAGGATTTGGTCACTATAATTAATCAGAGTTCATCTGACTTTCATTGCTACATTGTTTGCATCGTTGTACTCACTATAAATAAATATTATATATACATATACACACACATATATTATTTATAGTTCTCCTGGTTCTATTAATTCCAATTTAGTTCAGATGTCTTCCATTATTTCTCTTAAATTCTCATATCCATCATTTCTTGTCAATAGGCACAATAATATTTTATTACATTTATAGAAATTTTTTAACCATTCTGCTCTCAGTGAGCATTCACTCTTTTTCTACTTTTTTGATGCCACAAAGAAGTGCTACTCTGAATATTTTGGCATGCATGGCACACTCCCCCTCCCCTTACTTAGGAGTGTGAGTAGGGTGATTGCTAGGTCAAAGGGCATGAACAGTTTAGTGACTTTTCTCACATACTTCAAAATTGGTTTCTGGAACAGCTGGACCAATTCACAGCTCATTATGGCCTCTTTAAAAAGCCTAAAATTGCATTCATTGCTTTTTCTACTTTACCATACCACTGACTCATGTTTAACTTACAGTCCACTAAAACCCCTAGATTTTTTTCCACAGGAACTATTGACTAATCATGTATCTCCTATGCTTTATTTATGAAGTTAATTTTTTGGGTCCATGTAAAAAATTTTATATTTACCCCTGTTAAATTGCATTATATCAGATTCAGCCCATCATTTGAGCCTGACAAAAACGTTTCTTTATCCAGTGGTCTCTATCACCCAATATTTTGGGTTTTTTGCATATGCAAATCTGATAAGGATGTCTCCATCCATGTCATCGATCAAAATGACAGGACAGGACACGATAGGACAAAGAACAAATCCCTGGTGTGTTATACTGGACACATCTCTCCAAGGTGATGTTGACCTTTTAATGACTACTCTAGGGAGCAATCCTTCAGCCTCCTCCAAATCCAGCTAACTCTACTAGCCGACATATCTCCACTGAGTTCACAAGGGTAACATGGGAGGCTTTATCAAACGTTTTGCTGAAATTTAAATATGCTATCATCTTCGAGAGTTCCTTGAGCTGTCTTTTGTCCTTCTTTGCAACCTCAGTGCTAAGTGCAGTGCCTGGAACACTGTAGGCACTTAAAAAATGCTTATTGGATGACTAACTATGGACTCCCCCCTTGTCCATTTAGTTACCAGTATAGTCAACAGTCTTGTAAACCTGTTAAAAAAAAAAGGGAGATGAAATCAGCCTGATGTGACTTGAAGTCATACTGGCTCTTACTGATCATCACATCCCTTTATAAACACTTGAAGTTATACTTTTCAGTGATATTTAATACTTCCATGGAGCTGTGTTCTCAACAATGTGGGTAATCCCTTCAATAGTGCAGAGCATAAACTATCCATACCTTTCCATCCTGTAGAACTCTTGTCCATGTTCTTCTATCTATCTATCTATCTATCCATCTACCTTCCACTGGGGTCTACCCTCTATCATCTCTTTAATTAGTTTTTTTAATTATCCAGCATTTCTTTTGTCTCCCCTACACTTCCCCTTCTCCAGTGGTAGGAAAAGAAAAAGAATAGCAAAACTCTTCTAATAGATGTGCATGGTCAAGCAAAACAAATTCACCCATTGGCCATGTCCAAAGGTATGTCTTGTTCTACATATCTGGCACATTGCCCCTCTGTCAGAAGGTGGGTAGCACTCTTTATCCTCAGTGCTCCAGAATCATGGTTGGTCATTTCATCGATCAGAGTTCTTCATTCTTTCAAAATTGTTCATTTTTATGATGTTATTGTTGTGGTATAAATTGTTCTCCTTACTTCACATCAGTTCATACAAGTCTCCCTGTGTCCTCTGAAATCATCTCTTTCATCATTTCTTGTAGCACAATAATAATTACGTTACACAATATGAGTTACATCCATATACTACATTTTGTTCAGTTTTCAGTATACTCCATATTTTGTTCAGATTTGTTCATATATCATATATTCTTACACCATAATTTGTTCAATTATTCCCCAATTGATGAGCACTCCCTTAGTTCCTCTGTGATCTCATAACACTACAGAGGTACTTGAGGGTTGTCTACATATCAGCCCTCACTCTCACTACATGATCAGTTTAACTCCTTTTCTAGTTATACATTCCTTAATGACATATTCTGTGCTTCTTCTAAACACAATTTATCATTTGAGGTAGCTGGGAGTGCAGTGGATAGGGTGAACCTGGAATCAGAAAGACCCAGGTTCAAATCTGGCCTCAGACACCTACTAGCTTTATGACCCTGGGCAAGTCATTTAACCTTTATCTGTCTCAGTTTCTTCAATTATTGTTTAGATAAAATGAGATAATACATGTAAAGCACTTTGCAAACTTTGAAGGACTACACGAATACAAACTATTATATTATTGTTGTTGTTCTTCAGCTGTTTCAGTTATGTCCAACTCTTCATGACCCCATTTTTCTTGTCAAAGAAACCGGAGTGGTTTGCTCTTTCCTTCTCCAGCTCATTTTACAGATGAGGGAACTGAAGCAAACAGGGTTAAGTGACTTGCCCAGGGTCACATGGCTAGTAAGTATTTGAGGCTGGATTTGAACTCTGTTAAATGAATGTTATGTACTATTCTGAAGAGGGGCAGTGTGGAGTACTGCAGAGATAGCTGACCCCAGAGCCAGGAAAGCCTGGGGTTAAGTCCTGGCTCTCCCACATGCTACATGTATGATCCTTGGCAGGTCATTTAACCTTTAGGTCACTATCCCTAAAGGCAAAGACTAGAAAAATAATGCCTAATAATAATAGCTAGCATTTACATAGAGCCTTGTGTTTTGCAAAGTACTCCATGTGCTACTTCATTTGATCCTTAGTATAACCCTGTGGTTTATCACAGTACCCGGCACATTGCATACATTTAATCAATTCTTGCACCTAGCAACCTAAGGACTATTATTACCCCCATTTCACAGATGAGGAAATTGAGGCTCAGAGAGGTTAGGTAGTTCATGGGATTACATACCTAGTAAATCATCTGAAGCAGGATTTGAATTTGGGTCCAACCTGACCCCAAATCTACCATTTACCCATCAAACCCCTACATCTAGAACAGTTGCAAATCTGCATTGGAAGAGGGAATTTCTTCACCATAGGTTCCCTGTACCAGTGGCATCACAAGTCTGAACTAAGATAAATGTGACAGTCTATTTGCACCCATTATCATCTCTCTACAGTGGACAGAGTGCCAGGCCTGGAGTCAGGAAGACTCATCTTCCCAAGTTCAAATCCCACTTCAGACATTTACTGTGTGACCCTGGGCAAGTCACAACCTTGTTTGCCTCAGTTTCCTTATCTCTAAAATGAGCTGGAGAAGAAAATGACAAACCACTCTAGTATATTTGCCAAGTACACCCAAAATGGACGTGACTGAAAGACTGAACAACAATAGTTGCTCCATCATTTTTTGGTTGATCCAAAATCTTAAATCTTCAGAAATAGTTCTCCCATGATTTCCAGTTGTATTTTGTTGTTGTTGTTCTGTCACATTGAATAAAGGGGAAAATATTAGCATTAAGGAGATAGATTTTCACAGATCTAGAGTCTGAAGAATGTTAGTTACCAAGTCCCACCTCTCATTTCACAGATGAGGAAACTGAGGCACAGGGAAAGTAAGTTACTTGCCCAAGGCGATACAAACAACAAGCATCAGAAGCAGTATTTTAATCTGGGTCTTTTGGTCTTGTTTCAGAAAGAAGATTAAGGGCAACAAAATGCTATGCTATCACTCAGATTCCATCCAGCCCACCTTCTCCCTCTTGTTCTACTCTGGGCCCTGCTCATTGTCCCTCTGCTCTGTCTGTGCATGATCTGTGTGCTGAGTAAGCATTTCCCTGGGCTATCCAATGCATCTCACAATCTAGACAAGAACAGGACTCACACCCATCTCAGGCTCCAGCAACAAGACTGAAGAGACAGTAGAGGCCTGATCTGAAGGGTATTCTGAGTCGCTACAAGTTCTGAATCCCAGTTTTCCAAAGGCCACCTTCAGGAGCCGAATGTCTTCTCTACACACATACATCTAGCTGTGCTGCATTCCTCATCATCTTGGGGTGAGGTTCTTGGGCAGGTGTCAAACATGACTCCAACTCGGCCTCCCTGGGGATCCAGTCCTCACATTATTCTTCCTTTGTTGCCATTTCCTCTGAGACTTCAAAACTCTGAGATATTGGGAGCTAGAGGAAATTGAAAGCTAGCTCTAGACTGGGAAACTACATCCATTTCAGGCCTCAACCTTAGGACACAGGATGCAGGACAGGGCTGGCTCTGAAGAAGACTCAATCATCTTAGATTCTAGGTTTCAGTGCACCAAAGGTATTAAGAAGTAGATTTTTCTCCTGAGGATGTCAAGAATAGGAGCTGAATATCTACCACATTAATCCAAAATGGTGCCCTACCCGTGTGGCAGGCATTCAGAGCCTGATTTTGGTATCCTCAGGAGAAAAATTCACTCCCTAGTACCTTAGGAACCTAAGATCGCTAAGTCCCCATCACCATGGGTAAAAATGAAACATGATTTCTGCCTTGCCCCCACTACTATGTTATTCTTTTTTCATCTCTGGCAAGCAACGGGCTGAACCCAAGAAGATGAAATTCGGTGGGGATACGTGTAAAGTCTTACACTTAGGCATAAAAAAAATCAACTTCTCAGGTCCAAGATGCACAGGCAACATGGTTAGATAGCAGTATGTGTAAAAGAAATTTTGGGATTTAGGGGAACTCAATTTCAATAGGATGAGGTGGCAGCCAAAGAAGCTAATGAGTTCTTGGGTCACATTAAAAGTCATAGCTTCCAGGAATAAGAAGGGGATAGTCTCACTGTATTCTGCCCTTGTCAGACCTTAACTGAGTATTATCTTCTGTTTGGGGTGGTCAGGGAGGTGGGGGGAGGGGCATGGTTTAACAACGACATTGATAAGTTGGAAGGTGTCCAGAGGAGGGCCACTAGGATGGTGAAATGTCCTGAGTCCCAGTTCTGTGGAGGTCATAGAAAGAATTCAGGGTATTTAGCCTAGAGAAGGGAAGGCTCAAGAAGGACGTGATAGCTATGTTCAGGCATTTGAGGAGCTGCCGTATGCAAAAGGGACTAAATTTGTGCTGTTTGTTTCCAGAGGGCAGAATAAATAGCACTGGGTGGCCAGCGCAAAGAGGCAAATATATTGGCTTGATGTGAGGACAAGCTTCCTACCAATCAGACTTGTTCAGAAGGGAATGGACTGCCCCTAGAGGTTGTCTTTCCTTTTTTTTTCTTCTTCTTCTTCGAATAGTATTTTATTTTTTCCAATTACATATAAAGACAATTTTTAACATTCTTTTTTTTTTATTTTGAGTTCCAATTTTTTCTCCCTCCCTCTCCTCCCTCTCCCTAAAACTGTCATTGAGGGTGTTTTAATAGAGGCTGGAGGAGGCCATGCTGCATGGTTTGTGATGGAGATTCCTTTGGGAGTATAGGAGGGACTAAATGGTCACTGAAATTCATTCCAGCTCTCCAAATCTGTAATTCTGGGATTGCGTTTCAGAAATAGAAGATATCCTTGGTGTTCTGGGTTCCAGAGGTAGTGAGGGTCTGCCCTGAATTGGCGTTCAGTCATACCAAATCCCACAGGATAGGTGTCCTGATCACCTGGTTATTCTCCATGAGGGGTCAGCTCCAGTTACTGATACCCGAGAGATTCAGAATCGATGACTGCTAAGGCAAGACTGATCTCCCTTACTTTTCCTCTTTCTAATCTCATCCCTACATACTTCAAACCTACTGCTGCAAAATCTGCATCAGGGCTTCTTAACCTTTTGTGTCTCAGGGACCCCTTTGGCAGTGTGGTGAAGCCCTTACCAGAATAAGGTTTTTAAATTTATAAAATAAAAGACAGAATTACCAAGGAAGCCACTTACCTTGAAATAAAGATGTAATTCTTTCTCATTCAAATAAATGGACTCCCTGGAGTCACACCCCACCCCCTGGGTCAATGGACCTAAGAATCCCTAGTTTACACCCTCTGCCTCCCACCTCAAAACTATGCTCTGTTATTTATAAACTCCCTTTGGATCTCTTCCCTTCACACTCTTTCCATTTTCTTGCATTAATGGAAACCTGGCTTTCTCCAGAGAAACACTGCATTCCTGGCCACCCTCTCCAGTACGAGGTGTTCCTTCTCTCATGCTCCTTGAAGCATGAACCCCTTTTACCTTCAAGATCATATAAAAAATCCTCTGTTTGGCTTTTAAAGCCCTTTATAATCTGGCTCTTTCTCACTCTGACAGTCTTCTTACGTCTTACTCCCCTTCACATACTTTGCAATCCAGGTGGGTCTGTCCTCCTTGTTGTTCCTTGAACAAGACACACTCCATCTCCTGACTCCGGACATTTTTGCTGGCTGGTCTCCTGGCCTGGAATGCTCTTTCTCCTCAACCCCTCCTCTTAGCTCCCCGGCTTCCTTCAAGTCTTAGCTAAAGTCCAAACTTCTGCAAGAAGCCTTTCCCGTGTTCCTTAGTCTTAGAGCCTTCCCCCAGGGCTACTCAGGTATCCTCTATATAGCTTGTTTGGACAGTGGCTTGCATGTTGTCTCCGCCATTATACCGTGAACTCCTTGAGAGCAAGGACTGGGTTTTGCCTTTCTATATATCCCCAGGGCTTAGCACAGCACCTGGCTCATAGTAGGCACTAAATAAATGCTAGTTGACTGGCTGGCTTACTGATTGAAGCCTTGGAAACACCTTGTGCCTTCCGTCTCCTGCTGGGCCCAGTGTGTGTCCACTGAGGGAAAGGGACAAAAGGCTGGACTTGATGTTTTCCATCTGTCTCAAAGCAACAAATTGAATGTCCAGTAGAAGGTAACAACACTCCTGGTGCAAAGAGGAGCAAACCCACTTTTGACCGCAGACTTTCTATCTCTTGGGGCGCCTTTTCCTGCCTAATCCGTAGTCTTTGAAGGGAAGAGGAGTTGTGAAGCGGGCATCCCGTCTGACCATGCACCTACCACCTTACGTTGCACTTGCCTGCGGCTTGATCTCCAGCCTCTATTGGGAGTAGCACCCTCCACTCAATGATGAACACTCTCCCACCTGATCATACCCTTCAGATCCCAGTGATTCTCACCTCCTGTAGATCATCCCTCAATGCTGCTAAATGAAGATGGAGAAAATCATGCAACCATTTTGACTGGGTCTGCTACAAATTTGTGTTACATAACCTCAACTGGGCCCTCACTGCTGCTAGGCAATCCTACCATACGTCCCTTATCAACTCCCTATCCCGCTCTTCACAGCAGCTCTTCAAACTTCTTCATTCTTCCTCAAACCCCCCATAGATTCCTCCAACCCCTCTCTCTCAGCTAGAATCTTGCCTCATATTTTACAGAAAAAAATTGAGACCTTTCATTATGAGCTCCCTCTTCTCCTCTCTTCCTCACTTCCTATCACTCAGATGCCTTCTGCCACTATTTCTTCTTCACCCCAGTCTCACGTGATGAAATTGCTTACTGTTAACCAAGGCTAACTCCTCTAACTTGTTCAAGCAATCCCCTTAGATCCCGTATCCTGCAACACATTGCTTCCTCTGTCATCCCTATTCTTTCACTTATTTTCAATCTCTCCCTGTCTACTGACTCATTCCCTACTGCCTACAAAGATACCCATGTCTCCCCTATCCTGAAAAACCTTCACTTGATCCTCCCATCCCTGCTATCATCCTATATCTCTTCTTTCTTTTGTAGATAAACTCTTCCAAAAGGCCATCTACAATAGGTGCCTCCACTTTTTCTCCTCTCACTTTCTTCTTAACCCCTTACAATCCAATTTCTCAACTCATCATTCCACTGAAATTGCTCTCTCCAAAGTTACTCATCATCTCTTAGCTTCCAAATCCAATGGCCTTTTCTTAATCCTCATTCTCCTTGATCTCTCTGTAGCCTTCAACATTGTTGATCACTCTCTACTGGACACTCTTCCCTCTAGGTTTTTAGAGCACAACTCTATCCTGGTTCTCTTCCTACCTATCTGACCATTCCTTTGCTGGATCATCTTCCAGATCACACTCTCTGTACTACTTCACTTGGTGATCCCATTAGCTTCCATGGATTAAATTAACATTTCCATGCTAATGATTCTCAAATCTACCTATCCTTCCCCAAACTCTCTGTTGACCTCCAATCTCACATCTCCAACTATCTTTTAGACATCTTGAATCCGATGTCCAGTTGACCTCTTAAATTCAGTATGTCCAAAATTAAACTCATCACCTTTCCTCCTAAAAACTATGTCCTCTGCCATCTTCCCAGTTATTGTAGAAAGCAACACCATCCTCCCAGTCCCTCAGACTCACAACCTAGATGTCATCCTGGACTCCTCACTATCTCTCATCCCCGTATCCAATCTGTTGCCAAGGTCTGTCAGTTTCACCTTTGCAAATATGCCCCCCTTTCTCCTCCGACATTGCCAACGTCTGGTGCAGCCCCTCATCATCTCTCACCTTGACTTTTGTAGTAGTCTGTAGGTGGATCTGCCTGCCTCAATCCTCTCCCCGCTCCAATCCATCCTACATTCAGCCATTAAAGTGATTTTCCTAAAAGACAAGTCTAATTATGTCACCTCTCTACTCAACAAATTCCAGGGGCTCTCTATTGTGTCCAGGATCAAATATAAAATACTCTGCTTGGCATTCACAACCCTTCATAACCCAACTTCTTCCCACCTTTCCAGTCTTCTTATATCTTACAGGAGGTCCAACACATGCTCATTGATCTGGTCACACTGGCCTCCTTGCCGTCCCTTGAACAAGACACTCCATCTCTCCTCTCCTGGGCATTTTCTCTGACTGTCCCCCATGCTAGAAATGCTCTCCCTCCTCCACTCTGATTACCAGCTTCCCTTAAGTCTCAACTAAAATCCTATCTTTATAGAAAACCTTCCCCAATCCTCCATTCTAGTGCCCTCCTTTTGTTAATTATTTCCTATTTATCCTAGCTTGCTTTGTCTATATTTCTTTCCATGTTGTCTCCCCCCTTAGATTTTAAGCTCCTTGAGGGCAGAGACTGTTTTTTCCTCTTTGTGTATATCCAGTGCTTTGCACAATGCGTAGCACAGAGTAGGTGATTAATAAATGCTTATTGATTGATTGACTGAAGAAGAAGAACAGGCATGCTTCTTGTTCCTCACTCCTACTTCTAGACCATCCTCTTGCCACCATCGTTCAATGTAACTTTTTTTTGTCTCTAGCTTTTCTTTCAATTTAATGTTGATTTGTATCTTTGCTCTAGCAAATCCATACTATACACAGACAGGTGATTCAGAGATGACTCCCATGTGGGTCACTAAAGGTCAATGTCAAGTTTTACTTTGCTATTCAATGCTCTCCCTGTCCAGCACTTTCTAACTCTCTTCTTGAAGAAAGCATTCATAGCCATGGGATCATCAGATCACAGACTTTAATCGGTAAGGTTCTTTAGGGGCTTTATCTAGTCTAATGCCCTCATGTTACAAATAAGGAACTTGATATATAGTCATGAGACTTCTATGTAGTCTACAAGACTTTGGCTTTTGTGGTTTCTTCATCCTGAGTCACATTTTTCAACATATTATTTTTTTCCATGCACTTCTATACCCACCTTTGCCCTGAAGTCTCTGAGTGTTGAAGTGTATGTATGTTGATTGGGCCTTAGGTCCTTATAATTCCAGAGTGGCCATGATGAAGAATGTTAAGAAGCAATGGATTTAACACGCAGAATTGACTATATGCTTTGGTTTTTCTTTTCTTTTCTTTTTTTGTAGACAGGGGGAGGTGGGAGAGAGAGAAAATAGATGCTTGATAGTTGAAAAAAGGAATAAAAAAGGAAAAAGGTAGAACCAGAAAAATAATATACATAATGACTATAACAAGGCAAATGAAAAGAATGACAACTGAAAAAATTAAATATGATAAAACAATGATGATCAAGTTTGACCCCAAAGGAGAGATATGAGCGGCTAACTCCCTCCCTTTTTTTCCCAGAAGTGGGGATGGAACATTTCTTATACTTTCCAACTCAGCTAATGTACTGGTTAGTTTGATGAACTGCTCCCTCCCCCTTCTCCCTTTTCTTGATTATTCTTTGTTAGAAGGAATGGTTTTCTGAGGCAGAGAAGATGAAGGGGATATATTTGGAAATAAAGATGGTGCGAAACAAACAAAAAAAGAATTTGGAGGTTCTTATCGACTTATTTTTTTTCCCTTCTTTTTACTTTGTTCCCTGAGCTTATTTTCATCTGAAAATGTATGACCACATTTTATAGAAGAAAATACACATACATAGCTCTCGACTCCAGGAAAGACAACTATGGTACGAACTGTTCCATTTATGACAAGAAGAGAGTGATGCTACCATGGGCAACAGCTGCATTTCTCAACCCTGGAGCCTTTGCAGTCTTGTTCTGTGACGTCCTGAGGGCCCTGGGCAGAATAGCAGCAGCAGCAGCTTTCCTTGCAGGAGGCACATTTGCATTCTTTGCCTTTGCAGAAGCTTGCTTAAGTACAGGAGCCCCCAGTGGAACAGCAGCAGGTCAGGAGGTCCATGGTTTGGGCACAAGGCAACTGTACAATGGAAGGAGTGTTGACTCTGGAGTCCAAGGACCTGGGTTCAAATCCTGCCTACTGTGTGATCATGGACAAGTCACAACCTCCCTGGGCTTCAGTTTACTTATCTATTAAGTCAGGGCCTGCGAGGTACCTTCTAGTTTTCGAGCCATAATCCTACGGTGTAGACTGTAAGCAGGGCAAATGGAGAGATCTCTCTCTAGTGGCTGTCTATTACCTCTAGGATGAAATAGAAAATCTTCTGCCTGGCTTTTACAGCCCTTCACAACTTGGCTCCTCTTGCCTCTTCCAAGTCTTCTTATGTTTTCATCCCTCCGCATACTCTAAAATCCGGCACCATTGGCTTCAATGCGGCGTGAACAAGACGTTTCATCTCTTAACACAGCGTTTGCACTGGCTGCCTCCCATGCCTGTAACACTCTCCCTCCTTTTCTCTGCCTCCTGGCTTCCTTCACATCTGAACACTAATTCCACCCTCTTCTCTACCTCCGATTGCTAGTCTCTTTCCTCTGAGATCGCCTCAATTAGATCGACAGATATTAACATTGCATGTATAGATATTTGCATGTTCTCTCCCTCATTAGAATGGGATACAAAGCAAAGACTGTTTTTTGCCTTTCTTTGTAACCCCAGGGCTTAGCACAGTGCCTGGCACATAGTAGGCACTTAATAAATGCTTGTTGACTTGACCTGACTGGTTCTCTTGCACAGTTCTTCATAGGATTTCTCCACCCACCTCTTTATTGTCTGCAAAGGATTGCAACACAAAGGCTGCAGTACCTCACTAAGTCTTGTCAATCATGAGCTCCACAGCTGCGCGAGATGACCAAATGTACCGTCGAAATGAGGTTTCTTATTGCTTTTGCAGCCATTTAAAAACCAGTTTGGCCAGCTCCTTTATTTGCTTCTCCAAGGAGAACTTATATTTAACTGCAACTTCCCTATTTCTTCTGGTTTTATTCATAATGAGAATGTCAATATGGATATGATTCATTTCCTCTGGTACTGTGTTGACTCGTTGGCCATTAGATAAGAATCTCACTTTTACAGCACCAATAATTATTTATTTATAGGCGGTTTAAACATTGTGCTCCTTGATACCTTTCCCCCCTCTTCTGCAGCTCTGCTACCATCACTGCAGACATGGAAGGGGATTATAGAGGACTGAGGGCCATTTTGTATTGTTCTTTGTTTCATGGTTGTCATGGTCAAAGAATCCATGACCTACTGACCCACCTCTTGGTGGTGAGGCTCTCTGTACTTAACCAGACATGCTCTTTGGCCAAGATCATACTGTGAGCCTTCCCAGCACAATGGAATCTGTCAGACGTGATGCTCCACTCATGTGGCCTTCAAGAAGCTCAATCAATAAGGCATTGCAATTGGACTTTTGTTGGGGGGCTTAGTATGACATCCTAGAATTTTCCCAAGAATTGAAGTCAAACTCGGTGGCCAATAATTTACAGGTTCCATTTTTTTTGAAGGTTAGGTCAACATTTACCTCTCTGTAGTTCTGTGGCACCACTCCAATTTTCTGTGGTCTTTCAAGGATCATAGATAGGGGCTCAGTACTCACATCTGCCAGTTCTTTCAGTACTCTATGAGGTTGTTTATCTGGCCCTGGTGCCTTGAATTTATTGAGGGCAGCTGAGGTTTCAATTTCCAGTTCATCATTTTTGTTCTATATTTGCCGGTTGGAAGATCACTCTTTTTGGAAAAAAAAAAAAAACAACAGAAGCAAAACACAAATTGAGTGGTTCTGACTTCTTTACTTTGCCCCACCCACTCCAAGAAAGGATTCTAACCTTTCCTTAATCTTCCTGTCTGTGACATACATAAAAAAAGACCTCTTTTGTTCACGTTGGTGTTCATACTCAGATTCAACTTGTATTGAGTCTTTATACTCTTGACATTATGCTTACAGGACCATGAGACTCTTTTGTATCTGTTGTCCATTATTTGTTCTTGCTTTTGTCTTTTTCTTGTGTCTTTTAAAAATAAAAGTTAGTGATTTCCCTATACATTCACATGGGTCTCTCCTTTTTTTTTTTCTTTTTTTTTTTGAGGTAATTGGATGATTTACCCAGGGTCATACAGCTAGGCTGAGGTCATATTTGAACTCAGGTCTTCCTGACTGCAGGGCTGTTGCTTTATCCACTGCGCCACCTAGCTGCCCCATTATGGGTCTTTTTAGATGGTCCCCTTTTCTTAACCACTGAAATTGCTTGTGTTTCTTTTGTCAGACTTTCATTCCTCAGTGGTTCCTATCCCTCTTGGGTTGACTTTCCATGTAAAATTTTAGACCACGAGATCTTGTCTATCCTATGAAGGCCGTTAAGTACTGAAGAAAAAATGTCCTGAATCTGGAATCAGAGGAGCTGGGTATTTGAATTCTAGCCCTGCTGCTTACTACTTGGTGTTACCATGGTCACCCAAGTCACCTAACCTCTCTGAGATTCAGTTTCCTCATCTATAAAATGAGGGACTTAGATTAAGTGACCTCTAAAGTCCTTTCTAGCTATGAATCCAAATGATCTTCTGATCTATGATCCTTTTTCTGAACTATTTGAAATCACTTCTCTCAAAATCTAGGCAGCATATCAGAATGGGTCCAGTTTTCCTTTCCCTCTCCATCAGGAATTCTTCATCTCTTCTCCTCAAGACTCCTACCAGTTCAGCAACCTACTCCTACTAGCTCAGCAACCAGTACTTCCTTCTTGGTCAATCAAGTCCAAAATTCCAGCTTCCCTTCTTCCTTTCTCCACCTTTTGAAGACTGAATTGATCATTAGGGCAGATAACAAATGTATATGGCGCTCTGCTTTTGGCAGCAGGAAAGAGCTCCCGCACACATCTGAATATTTGAAGTCTCTTGTATCCTGGCTATAATCATGCCTCTGCAGCAGGTTTGTGATCTGTTTCCCATGCTCCTTAGTCATTTCCTTCTTTTGTCCATCTAGTCTGTAGTATTTTCCCACTATTAATATCAATTCTGTTTATTTTTTTAAATTGATTTTCACCCATCAATTCTGCACCCTGCTGCCCTCTTCCAATTCTGGGATTTCCTTAAGTGAATGTCTTTTTAATATACAATGCTAGAGAAATAGTATGGTGAAATAGATAAAATCCCAGGTCTGGTACATACTAGCTATGTGAGCTTGGCAAGTCATTTAACCCCTTAATGCCCCTGGCCAGCCACTTAACCGTTCTGCACCCCAGGAGACTCTCCACCACTATAAATTGCCATATAACTTCATCTGCAGTGGTAGAAGGAGATTTCTCTTTGGGAATTAACTATACCAATGAAATCATGGGACCGGTTCAAAATAATATGACAGAAACAATAACAACAATAATGATGATGATAATAATAACGTATGGTACTATTTCACCTTCCCTTTTACTTATTACATTGCTTTGCATCAGTCTCTCATTCCATAGTCATACCCCAGTTATGATCTCCATCCCACCAAATCCCAGAGAATCCACTGATGCTACATTTTCCTCCTTGTGCTATTTTTTATTACCTTGTTTGTTACTCATACTTCGTGCATTTGTGTATTGACATACGAGGCCAGAGATTTTATTTCTGGTTCTCTTTTTGGCTATTATCTCCTGTGAATTACTGGTCCTCTCTTCTGATCTTCTTTCTTCTTCCTAAATTATACTTGCATATTCTATATATCTCAATAGATATATGTGGACAGTTTCCCCCATTTCCTCCCATCCCCATCTTCAATTTAACAACCTTTTGATCATAGTTACAAAACTTCAGGTAAATATATTCTTCCTCACTTTCAGGTGTGTTCTATCCCTGGCCAAGAGTCCATCATTCTATAATTTTTAGCTGTGGTTCATAAATCCAAATCCCATTCTCAGATATCATTTTAACCAGCTGCTTACTTTCCATATCTGCCTATTTCTTCTGAATCTTCTACTTTTAATCAACTGCAGTGAAGAAAACACCACCTGTGCCCCTCAGGTCTTCAGTTTCTTGCCCATAAGTCATAATTACCTGCAATGCTCTTGTGGAATCAAGACCCTAGGCCTATCTTATTTTGCTGAACTTCTTGAGAGATTGACATCATTGCAAAGGCCTAGACTTGGTGTAGCTAACCTGAAGAAACTAATGATAATTATTATTATTGTAATTATAACTAACACTTATATAGTACTTACTATATGCCAGGTACTCTGCTAAGCACTTTACAATTATTTTCTCATGTAATCCTCCCAACAATCCCAGGGAGGTAATTGCTATTATTATCCCCATTTTACAGATGGGAAAACTGAAGTAAACAGAAGTTAAGTGACTTGCACAAGATCACACAGCTAGTAAGTATCTGAGACTAGATTTGAACTCAGGTCTTCCTGACTTCAGGTCCAGCACTCTATCCATTGCACTTCCTGGCTCCTCTATGGGAAAATGTGTTCTCTTTGCAAAAAAATGTTGCCTCTAGCAATACATAAAAAGAGCCTGCTCAGCTTGTAGCACTAAAATGTTCCTAGAATGTTGCAGTCACAACTTGGTCACTGGGTCCCGTGTACCATGCCTTTATCAATCTCCTATCTATGCACTTCTTTCTCCCAGAATTATATTTGCTCCACCAATCATCTTTCAGTTCTCTATAATTCCCTTTGTTCTTTGCCTTTTTAATGCAGTTGTAAGCTGTATCTTGAATATTTGTAAGACTATAAATTGGTCAGTGTTCCTCTATTTGGTTGGACAATGTGGCCTGCTTGCATACACGTGGCCTAATTGTCCCCTTATTTGTTGTTGTTCAGTTGTTTTCAGTCATGTCTGCCTCTTTGTGACCCCTTTTGGGGTTTTCTTGGCAAAGATACTAGAGCCATTTCTTTCTCTAGTTCATTTTACAGCTGAGGAAAGTGAGGCAAACAGGGTTAAGTGAATTGCCCATCGTCACACAGATAATAAGTGTCTGAGGCTGGATTTGAACCCAGGTCTTCCTGACTCCAGGCCCGTCACTCTATCTGCTGCCCCGCCTAGCTTCCCCTGCCCCCTTATATGTACAAGTGAAGGTCTCCCACTGCATCCGGGGCCATTTCCAGTCATCCTGACCTATGTCTTGCCACTAGACTCTGATTACTCGGATAGAGAGAGTGAGGCTGATGACTTTGCATGCTTCTGCCTCACTTAATCCAGTTCACTTGCAAGCCAAGACATCACCCTCCTGATGTCATTGGCCCACTTTGAGAATGAAGGACAAACAACAATATACAAGAAATAAAAATATGCCTTGGCTAAGCCAGAAAAATGCAGGGTCCTAAGTTAATATTTTGAAACTCTCTAGGCTTCTTCTTGGAGTATACTTATCCTCTTCTGGGGTTACCATTTGTATCCACACAAATTACCAGGATTGGGTAGTGGTCATCAGATGTAACAAGTTTTGAGAGGCTCTCCATTATATTCCACTTAAATGGCCCAGGATGAAAGCAGATCTCTTTTCTTGACTAATAGTTGCCTGAGTACTCAGCTTGGAGTCACCCACCATCTCTACTCTTCCTCATCTGGCTTGAAATGGATATCATCCCTTCTAGTTGCATCCAAAAATTCATAGACTTCTTTCTTCAAGGAGAAGAGGTTGTTCCCTCCTGAGTGGGCTCCTCTCTGCCCTCCACAGGAAGAGCTTTGTACCTATTACCAATAATTCAATGGTCTTTTTTTTCTTCCATCAGAGATTAGGATCCTCCTCTGACACTTTGGATTCTTCTCCTTCTTTGCTTTGAAGAATTTCTGTTTTCCCCTCCTTCTCTAGTAATACTTTGTTTTTGCTGACAAGCTGAAGAATAGAGAGCCATTCCTCTAGCCCTTTCACTATATCCTTTGTGAGGGATCCCAAACCACATTTTGTCCAAATATGGCCACTACTCAACACTGGCAGCAACACAAACATAACATGCACTTTGCATGTTGCCATAAAGTTCCCTTTGCCCTCCACAGTGACCAGAAGCTAGATCCTCTACTTTCTCTTTTTCCCCTGATAGCCTTCCACTAATAGCTATGCCACACTACCACTTTGCCCCACCTTCTCATCAAGCTAGGGGGCTTAGCTGTTGAATATTCCAAATCAAGCTTCCCTGACTTTCTCTCATGAGGATGTTAGCTTGCTTAGTTGCATTTCACTGGAAATTAGCAGCTTCTTGTCAAAGCCTCAATGAAAACAAAATCTGCCCAGTCCTCTGCTAGAGGGTTTCAAACAAAAACCTAATTACTAGAAATATTTTATTGATTTAAATCAAATTACCTACTTCTTTCCTTTTACCACCGATAGGCTCAAGATGCCACCTTGACACCTCCCTGGTACCATTGGTAATATGTCTCAAGAGTTTAAACTCAGCAGAAGCCCACCTGGGGATCAAGCATGATGGCTCAGGGTATATCCTGGCCTTATTGGGAGCAGGAAACATATGACCCCAATGAGGGGTGAGGGGATTATATAGAGAGCAGAGTAATCAAAGCGAAAAGAGCTGCCAAAAGCAAACCCCACTAGAGGTCCAAAGCTATAGGTCCTACTAGCTCCATTTAGGATGGATTTCTTGGGATTGCAATTTGGCTCTAATTAACTCATATTCGGGAATTCATAACTTTATCACTGTGGGTACTTCTTCTACTGGCACAGACAGCACTTCATCTATGTTGTAGAAATGCTTCAATGGTAGTAGAGAGAGCACACTGTTGTGAATTAGGGAACCTGGGTTCAAATCCCAGGTCTCTCTTTTTCAAAAAATAATATTTTATTCCCCGCCCCCAATTACATGTAAAAAACAATTTTTAACATCTATTTTTTAAAAAGTTTTGCATTCCAAATTCTATCCCTCCCTCTCCTCCTGCCCCCAAGTTGGTAAACAGTCTGATATAAGTTATACAAGTGCAGTCATGTAAAACATTCCATATTAGTAACTTTGTGCAGGAAGACTCAAACCAGGAAAGAAAGGAAGGAAGAAAAGAAGAAAAAAAGAAAAAGAGAGAGAGAGAGAGAAATACTATGCTTCAGTCTGTATTCAAACAACATCAGTTCTTTCTCTGGAGGAAGATAGCATTTTTCAGCATGAGTCCTTTGGGATTGTCTTGGATCATTATATTGCTGAGAATAGCTAAGTCATTCACAATTCTTCATTGTATAATACTGCTGTTACTGTATACTGTTCTCCTGGTTCTGTTTACTTCATTTTGTAACAGTTCATGTAAGTCTTTCCAGGTTTTCCTGAAATCATTCTGTTTGTCATTTTTTTTTGTCTAGGCAATGGGGTTAAGTGTCTTGCTCAGGGTCACACAGCTAGTAACTGTTATGAGTCTGAGATCGGATTTGAACTCAGGTCCTCCTGAATCCAGGGCCGGTGCTCTATCCACTGTGTGCCACCCAGCTGCCCCTATCATTTCTTACAGCACAATAATATTTCATGACAATTATTTGAACTCAGGAAGTTGTCTTCCTGGCTCTGGCCTGGCACTCTAGTCACTGTGCCACCTAGCTGCCCAAGACAGCTAGGGCATGGATTTAAATTATGTTTCTGATGCTTACTACTAGTATGACCTTGAGCAAATCAACCAATTCCCTGGGCCTCCATTGTCCTGAGAGTAAAATGAAGGGATGGGATTAGAGAAGGCCCAGCTCCGAATGTCTGCTTCTATGATATTTGCCCAGATGAGGAGGCAGCAAGCCTGTAGTGAAGACTACATTGTTCCCTGTGGGTGCTCACTGAGCAGAATTCGGGGCAGAGGAAGGGGGACGGCATCGAGGGAGGTGGATTAGGAGGTAGGGATGAAGTCTGAGGCTAATAAGTGACTTTAGGAGCTTTGGTGAGTGACTTCTGAGCCAGCCAGTGATGAAAACTGTGGCTCTCCAGGCACAATGTTTGGCTAACCAAGTGGAACAGACATCATGTTTGTTGTATTCCTACAGCAAGCAGGATTTAGGCCATAAGGAGCAACCTTACTGGTGAGTCTCGTGAGTCACAAAACCTCCTTAGTTGTCTTGGCTGGGGACAGGGCCCCCCAGATGAAATGATCTATCATGAGGCAGAATGGCATTAGGGAAATGAGCCCTGGGGCTGGAACCATCGGGCCTGGATTCAAAATCTGGCTCTACTCTTTATGTTTGTAGAATCACAGATCTTAGAGCTGGGAAAAGATGGATCTTAGAGGCCATGGAGTTGAACTCCTTTGTTTTACAGTTAAGGAAATGGAGGCTCAGAGCCTAAGGTCACTCAGCTAGTAAGTATATGAGGACAGTTGGATCTATTTCTTCTTGACTACAAGTCTAGCATTCTTCTCTAATTACCTATGTGATGTTGGGCAAGTTAATTAGCCTTTCTGAGCCTCATTTCTTTTTTCATCTATAAAATAGGAATTGTACACTAGATGATTTCTAAGACCTATTCCAGATCTAAATCTTACTATCTCAGCAAGACTTCTGTCATCAAAGGTAACCATTTCCTAAGAAGAGAATCTCCCAGGAGTTTAAAGATGCCCACAGCTGGAACTTTCCACTTTCTTTCATGAATTCTCCTCCCCAAACCCCACTGCCACCATCATCACTTGATGAGATTGCTAAGGGCAACTAAGTAGTGCAGCAGATAGAGCAGAATCAAAAAGACCTGAATTCTAATCCTGAATCAGACATTTATTAGTTGTATGGCCCTGGGCAAGTCACAGAACCTCTTTGTGCCTAGGTTTCCTCATCTGTAAAATGATGGTCATAATAGCATCTACCTAACAGGGTTGCTGTGAGGATCAAATGAGTTAACATGTGTAAAGTGCTTTTAAAAAAAAAACAACACAGAAGGGGCAACTCGGTGGCACAGTGCATAGGGCACCAGCCTTGGAGTCAGGAGGACCTGAGTTCAAATCCGGTCTCCCACCAGACACTTAACACTTACTAGCTGTGTGACCCTGGGCAAATCACTTAACCCCAATTGCCTCACAAAATAAATAGATAGATAGATAGATAGATAGATAGATAGATAGATAGATAGATAGATAGATAGATAGATA